>NC_091445.1:13964562-14264562 GCF_964237555.1 Oryctolagus cuniculus | reverse complement strand
CTGGGAAGGCAACAGAGGATGGAACAAGTACCGTGGCCCCTGCACCCACATGGGAGACCCAAATGATGCTCCTGGCTCCTAGCTTCAGCCTGGCTCAGACTGGCTGTTGCAGCCAGCAAATGGAAGCTCACTTGCTCTTATTGATCAACCCCAGTTACCAGTAGTAAAATAGACCTAATATTTTCAGAGAAGCTATTTTTATTTTTTAATTTTTTAAAAATGATTTATTTATTTTGAAAGGTAGAGTTACAGAAGGAGAGAGAGAGAGAGAGATCGTCCATCGGCTGATTTACTCCACAGATGGAGGCATCAATCAGCACTGAGCCATGATGAAGACAAGAGCAAGAAGCTCCATCCCGGTCTCCTACATGGGTGGCAGGGGCCCAAACACTTGGGCCATCTTCCACTGCTTTTCCCAGGCCAATAGCAGGGAGCTGAATCAGAAGTGGAGCAGCCAAGACACAAGCCAGCGTGCATATTGGTTGCCAAAGTTGCAGGCAATGGCTTCACCTGCTATGCCACTACATCAGCCCCCAGAGAAGCTACTTTTAAGCAGTAACATTATATGATACCTAAGACCAGTATCTTCCCCCATAAAAGGGCAGAAAACATTCCTAGCAGTTACACCCACCAGGACTATAACTTTAGGAATACAGGCTAGAGCCTTCACTGTAAGAACAAATAATTTTCAGTTATTGAGATTCAAAAGCCTTCTCTCAATCACATTTATGGGACCAGAGTTGTGAGCAGCAGGTTAACAGCTGCTTGTGATGCCGATTCAGCCCTGGCTATTTCACTTCTAGTCCAGGTTCCTGCTAATGCACCTGGGAAGGCAGTAGAAGATGAAAACCATAAGTAAGTTTTTCCTTCTATTACTAATTTTAAAAATAAGCTGGCGCCGTGGCTCAATAGGCTAATCCTCCGCCTTGCGGCACCGGCACAACGGGTTCTAATCCCGGTCGGGGCGCTGGATTCTGTCCCAGTTGCCCCTCTTCCAGGCCAGCTCTCTGCTATGGCCAGGGAGTGCAGTGGAGGATGACCCAAGTCCTTGGGCCCTGCACCTCATGGGAGACCAGGAGAAGCACCTGGCTCCTGCCTTCGGATCAGCGCGGTGTGCCGGCTGCGGCGGCCATTGGAGGGTGAACCAATGGCAAAGGAAGGCCTTTCTCTCTGTCTCTCTCTCACTGTCCACTCTGCCTGTAAAAAATAAATAAATAAATAAATAAAACTACAATATAAGGATAATTATTCATCTTCTATAAAGATGCTCCTGGCTCCTGGCTCCTGGCTCCAGCCTGGCCCAGACCTGGCTGTTGGGGCCATTTGGGGAGTGAACTAGCATATGAAAATATGCTCTCGCTCCATCTGTCTCTGAAACAGATGATAAAGTGTGTGTGCTCTCTCTCTCTGCCACTCTGCTCTCAAATAAGTAAATGTATCTTTAACAAAAATCATCTTTAGGGAGCTGGCACTGTAGCATAATGGGTAAAGCCACTTCCTGCAGTGCTGGCATCCCATATGGTTCCGGTTCAAGTCCTGGCTGCTCCACTTCCAATCCAGCTCTCTGCTATGGCCTGGGAAAGCACTAAAAAGATGTTCCAAGTACTTGGGCCCTTGCATCCATTTGGGAGACCAGGAAGAAGCTCCTGGCTCCTCGCATCAAATCCGCACAACTCCAGCCATTGTGTACATCTGGGGAGTGAACCAGCAGATGGAAGACCTCTCTTTCTCTCTCTCCACCTCTGCCTCTCTGTAACTCTGCCTTCCAAATAAATAAATAAATCTTTGAAAGCTTTATTTAAAAAATCACATTTAGGATAGAGTTCTGTGGGTTCAGGTAATAAAAAGAAGAGAAGCTATGTGATGGTCTTGATTTACTTATAATGGAATCATCTGTGGAATTATAGCAGAGCAACATCTAGGAAGCAAAACTTCCAGGAAATAGAAACAGCTTTAACTTATCTGAGCTTGGGATTAGTATCCAGATTGTATATTTGTAATATTAAAGGAATGTCTGTACTTTCAGTGAATACCAAGAGGTGTGTGGTGGGTGTGGCCAGGGAGCTCTGGTCCCTGCTCCATGGGAGCAGGTATCCAGGTAACATGGGGCAGGTTAACTTGTAGTTTAACTTGTAACTCCAGGTAACTTGCCATGGGGCAAGTATCCAGGTAACACCTGCATTGGGCATGGTAGATCTCTTCTTGTTAACTGGGGGGTGGGGGGGGTGCAGTAATGGTCACTTCTTTTTTTTTTTTTTTTTTTGGACAGGCAGAGTGGACAGTGAGAGAGAGAGACAGAGAGAAAGGTCTTCCTTTGCCGTTGGTTCACCCTCCAATGGCCGCCACGGCTGGCGCGCTGCGGCCGGCGCACCGCACTGATCCAATGGCAGGAGCCAGGTGCTTCTCCTGGTCTCCCATGCGGGTGCAGGGCCCAAGCACCCAGGCCATCCTCCACTGCCCTCCCTGGCCACAGCAGAGAGCTGGCCTGGAAGAAGGGCAACCGGGACAGAATCCAGCACCCTGACCGGGACTAGAACCCAGTGTGCCGGCGCCGCAAGGCAGAGGATTAGCCTAGTGAGCCGCGGCGCCAGCGTAATGGTCACTTCTGTGGTATGATCACCCCCTCACTCATCCCCTCTCCTCTAAGCTGAATAAGGCCTGGGTCTTGGCCCCCAGTGTGTTCAACACTCATCCGCGCTGCCATATGAACCACACAAGTGATGTGTGCAGTCCTCCCTGTGAGCACAGTTCCCCCTGCAGTGACCTGCCCCAGGAAACCAAGGAGCTCCGAGCCTGTGGATCGACACCCTGTGATTGCCCAGAGACCCAGATACACCCTACACACAAAACAAAAGCATAATTTCTTCTCAAGTCTGGAGGCAGAGACTTCAAATTTATTGTTTCTCCAAGGTGGTCCAGCTGGCAAGTCAACAAAACCCTTGGTCCATTGAACAGCATGAGAAGCAGCTACTGGGCATTTGCTTTGCACAGTCATTGGCTCCCAGTTGTCCTGATCTGGTGAGAAACCTAAGTTATACTCAGTTTCGGTGACCAGAGGAGCATCCTGGGACCTTGCAAAGCTCAGAGCAGAGAATCCTCTTCCTAATAAGTGGGAGAGGCATGAGATTAAGCAACTCATCATCAATTACTAGCCCTGGACAGTGCAAAGTTGCTCAAAAGAATGCTAAAAAGATAGAGTCCAATACAAAAATAAATAAATAAAGAGTCTCATACAAAATAATGAGCAAACAAAGAGGCACATATCTGAACTGCAAACCACCCACTGAAATGGTGTAAAGCTCACTGAGAGTCAGAGAAGTGGAAACCGGAACAAGCATAAGATGCCTTACTGGTCAAAATGGAAGCTAATAGTGTTAATGGGTGCCACCAAGAACACAGAGAAATTGGTCCTTTTGATGCAGTGCAGGGCATATAAAGTGCTCAATTTTTTTCAGAAAGTAATCTGACAATATCCATTAAAAGCAAAAGCAAACAGATTCTTAAAAGGAGAGATCGCATTTGGGGAAGTATGCTGAACAGTAAAGAAAGCATCAGAACACAGGGATAGAGGAACAAGGATATTTTCTTATAAAAAAAAATAAAAAAGCTTAAGTCACCTTGAATGCCATCTACAGAAATATGATTAAACATGCAACATGTACATGCTATGTAATATACATAAGCCAGTAAAAAGAATATTTATCTCCATGAATCTGGAGGTGTCTATAAAAATTGGAAGGTACAACAGTATGTATAGCAATATCTTCTTATTTAAAAATCTGTGTATATGTAAAAATATTTGACACATTGGTGTGGACATGAAGAAAGGTGCAGAATATCACTCACTCTGTTATGAACGTAGTTTACTTCAGGATGGAAATAGATGGAGGAAATTATTCACTTCCCTTTATATATGTGTAGACTTTTATAACTGGTACCAACAACACACTGTTTTGGAAACCCTTTTTAGACTCAAAGAAAAAATATTAAATTAAATCATCATCATACTAGTGAATATCTGAGCTTATATTAATCTAAATAATACTTAATTTCCAGTGTTAGATATTGAAAATTACTAGATTTAAATATTATATGTAATTTCTACAAGCAAAATGGAAGATAATGATCATATCATTTAATGTGTAACTTCCATCCACACACACCTTGTTAAGTGAGTGCTAAAGTGTATGATCTCTTCTTACATGGATATTTTTGTTAGTGCTTTGAAAAGACAAAAAACTAAATAATTAAATAACGGCAAAACAAACAAAATAAAACGATTCTAAATCCAGGATCTTTGTTTTCATCCTCTAAAATATCTTACTTTAACTTAATTGAGGAAAAATGGCATTAAAATCTAATGTCACTCCTACACCTTTTTTTCCCAAAATATTTCTTATTTTCTCCTGAACATGCTCTCTAAGAAAAAACAGAGGGCTTCAGTTGTTGGAAAGAATTGCTGGATCGATGGTAAGCTGTGGAGATAATACTGTTTCCAGGTCTTTTGAGAAAGCTGAAACAGACAGCAACCCTGGAGCCTCAGGCCAGACCCTAACACGGGTAAGGCCATTAGAGGAAGGAACAACAGGCCCAATGCAATGTATCGTCAGTGCTTTGAAGGGTGCAGGTTGCCTGGCTCAAGAGAGCCTGATTGAGTGCAAACATACACAAAGGGGTCATGTTCAAGCCACCCAAGTAAATGTAGCAAAAGAAAAGCAATATTCAACCCATCTGAATCTTCGTTTATTCCCACCACCCTCAATGTACTTTTTAAGTGAAGACTACCTCTCTCACCCCAAGGAAATGTCTCTAAATCGAGTTTCAGCCATATAAGTTCTCTATAGAACAGACCATACATTAAAAAATTCTTCTTCTTTTTGTTCTGACAGCAACTCTTCCATTCGATTGCCTGAGAAGCTATCTGAATTTTCCCTGACATTTTGATTCCGATGCTTCACTCTAAGTCGAATGAGTCCCAAAGCTCAGAGCATACCAAAGATCCCCTAACAAAATATTAGTGAAATGTGGGCAATTCACAGAATTTTCAGCACCCTAACATTCCTTCATTGTGGGGTAGTTTACCATATTGGATCATATTGTTTTAACTCACCTGTCTATCCTCGCATGCAAATATATCTGTGCTATGTTCCCACATGTTTATGGCCCATTAGAGTAATATTCCATGACCAAATGAATATTTCCTTTAGATTATAAGCTCTTAGAAGAGAAAAAAATATTTACAGTACAATTTCCAAAATCAATGTCTTGCCAACAGAATGACATTGTCAACTTTTTGAATTTCTGCCAATTCTATGTGTGAGAAAATGGTTTCTCATTATAGTTCTAATTTAAGTTATTCTTAGCACGAATGAAGTCCAATAGTTTTCATATATTTAAGTCTCTTCTATACTTCTTTATAGGTTGCTTATTTTTGCAATCTTTTAATGTTTTTTCTCCCAAAGTATAAAATTGCGTACTGTTGTATATGTGTACAATAGCATATTATACATGTTTATATATACTAGACTTTTAAGTTTACTTTGGATGTAATTTTTGACCAATTTGTATATAGTCAATGTGGGGAGCAACTCGGACTAGACTAAGTTACTGGAATTAAGACTTATTCTATGCATCTGCTCTCCCACAATATGGCACTGGGAGAGGAGAAAACAGCTTCTACACAGCTGCCTCTTGCCAACTTGAGTGATGACCTTCAGGAGCTGATCCTGCTCCTGATTGGAGGAGAGCAGCATACTCGGCGTGTGGGCAGCCGAGTTGGGATTGGTGGAAGAGGACTATAAAGGAGGAGGGAGACAACATGCACCAGGAACATCTATCCGAATAACACCTGAGCAGCCCCCGAGAGAGCCGGCCGGCGGTGTGCCGCTCCCTCGCGGAAGTGGGGAAAGTGGCAGGGGGAACTGCCCTTCCACGGAGGTGGAAGGGTCGGTAGCCAACCCTGGAAGAACCAGCAGCAAACCCGGGGAGGGCCGAGCAGACAAAAGAACAGCGCAGGGTCCTGTGTCGTTCCTCCACGAAGAGGGGGAACGACAGTCAAATGTATCCATTTTTTTTTTCCATAACAAACATGAATTTGGAATGATAAAGTCTTTCCCTAAATGCAGCTTTTAACATGATGCAC
This sequence comes from Oryctolagus cuniculus, assembly GCF_964237555.1. Taxonomy (NCBI): domain Eukaryota; kingdom Metazoa; phylum Chordata; class Mammalia; order Lagomorpha; family Leporidae; genus Oryctolagus; species Oryctolagus cuniculus. Next base: position 14,258,420 of record NC_091445.1, on the reverse strand, counting down.
CAGCTGATGGGAGTGCTTGCTCACTTCTCTTTTTCTCTCACTCTGCCTCTCAATAAACAGTGTGTGGTACTTTGTTTCCCAGGCTCCAAATGAACCCAGTTTCTACCCAAGTGTCCCCAGCTCTTGACAACAGGAGTTCTCCTTCATTGTGTCTTCTTGAGAGCAGAAAAATGGCCCCCTAAAAAATGTCAATTCTTAATTCTGGAATGTGAGTCTGTGTTATCTGTTAGAGCAAAAGAACTTTGCAGATATAATTAAGGAGAGGTGTTTTAAATTTATTTATTTATTTTTCCCCTAAAGAAACCTTTTACTTAAAGAATACAAACTCCATGTATTTCATAAATACAACTTTAGGAATAGAGTGATTCTTCCCACCCACTCTCCCAACTCCCATTCTCCACTAAGATCCATTTTCAATTAACTTCATACACATAAGACCAAGTCTATACTAAGAGTTCAACAACTTCCATAAAACAAAAACAAAAACAAAACAAAACAAAACAAAAACTGTTCCTCGACAGTTGAGACAAGGGCTGTTCAAAGTCGTTGCTCTTGAAGTTAATTTCACTTTTTTTTTTCAGTAACTTAATTAACTTTAAGGAGCACCCAAGAATGAAAGATCTTTTGCAAGCACTTAGACATAATTTTTTAAATTTTTTTAAAGATTTATTTAATTTTTACTTATTTGAAAGGCAGAGTTACAGAGAGGCAGAGTCAGAGAGAGAGAGAGAAAGGTCTTCCATCTGCTGGTTCACTCCTCAATTGACTGTAACAGCTGGAGCTGCAGCCATCTGAAGCCAGGAGCCAGGAGCTTTCTCCGGGCCCCCCAAGTGAGTGCAGGGGCCCAAGCACTTGGGCCATCTTCCACAGCCTTCCCAGGTCATAACAGAGAGCTGTATTGGAAGTGGAGCAGCCAGGACTCAAAACGGCACACACATGGGCTGCCGCACTGAAGGCAGTGGCTTTACCTGCTACGCCACAGTGCTGGCCCCCCTTGGACATAATTATAATACAATTCTTTAAAGACAGAAGTCCTGCATGAGCAGTTAGTGCACAGTGAGTCGTGTTTTTAGTTTAACAATTAACACTATTATTTATGACGTCAATGATCACCCGAGGCTCTTGAGTTGAGCTGCCCAGGCTATGGAAGCCTTTTGAATCCACAAACTCGTCAGTATTTAGACAAGGCCATAAGCAAAATGGCAGTTCTCTCCTCCCTTCAGAGAAAAATATCTTAAGGTAAGGAATGTGAAGTGGAGATTTTTGTGTTAAACAGGTACATCTAATGTAATCACCAGGATCCTTTCAAGAGCTAGAAAAGGAGATGTGGTGATGGATTTGGAGCAGGGAGTGATGGGAGTGATGGGTGGCAGGGAGAAGCCACAAGCCAAGGATGTGGAGCACCTCTGATAGCTGAAGAAGTCATGGGAACAGACTTCCTGAGGCCTCTCGAGGGAATGCAATCCAGCCCACACCTTGATTTTAGCCCCCATAAACCTCTTTGACCTTCTAATCTCTAGAGCTAGAAGATAATTGATTCGCATTATTTTAGGTCACTAAATTTGTAGTAATTTGTGTGTAGGGGGCATAGGAAACAAGCATAGAATTCAATGCAAAGATGCATGCAAAATGCATAGTACAATGCCTGACACATTGAAGGACTGTCAGTGTTGTCAACATGAGAATGATGCTTGGATATTTTTGTTCAAACAGTAATTACCAGAAATTTTGACCAAGGAAATGAAATTGCATGAAAATTCCGATGTTCAATACTCTTTGACCTTGGAAAGTGATCACTTCATATGATCCAACCTAATATTTCTTTTTTATTATTTTTTTTTTTGACAGGCAGAGTGGACAGTGAGAGACAGACAGGGAGAAAGGTCTTCCTTTGCCATTGGTTCACCCTCCAATGGCCGCTGCGGCCAGCGCATCGCACTGATCCGAAGCCAGGAGCCAGGTACTTATCCTGGTCTCCCATGGGGTGCAGGGCCCAAGCGCTTGGGCCATCCTCCACTGCCTTCCCGGGCCACAGCAGAGAGCTGGCCTGGAAGAGGGGCAACCGGGACAGAATCCAGCGCCCTGACCGGGACTAGAACCCGGTATGCCGGCGCCGCAGGCAGAGGATTAGCCTATTGAGCCATGGCGCCGGCCCCAACCTAATATTTCTAAGCCTACTATTCATTCACCAGAATAAAAATCATCAGAGAAGGATGCCTGTCCTCAAAGTGCATCATTGTATTTCCTCTTGCTTCAACCAGCTCACGCACTTGTTATAAGGATGAAATAAGGTAATGCATGTAAAGTACTAACAAGCATGCTTATGGTAAGACTGAACGATGCCACAGACCTCAGAGTGAGATCCAAGACAGCAGTGCCTTCCTCTGTTTTACTTACTGATGTAACTTCTACTCTTCCAATGGCATCAAGTACATAAGCCAAAAACTATTGCACGGAGATTCTCAAAATACTACCCCAATACAATTTCTATTAGCATTGTTTGCTCATTTAAAAAATATATTGGCTTAAAACCTATCACCTGGGTCTTATTTTGTCATATATTTTGCTTCTCCTTTGTATTGCTTTTCTCCACCTGTAACAAAAGACACTCCGTCCATTTTTTGTCGTAGTTGACTTTGGGGTCAAGGACCCCAAGGAAAGGGTGTCTTCACTGACTGAATGATTCAAGCATCAACGTCCTTTAGCCAAAATGCCTTCTTTCTGCCTCCCTCCTAGTCAGATGAACCACAGTTTCCAGCATCAGCCTTGTGCATGGCAAGCAGAGTGGAACTGAAATAAAAAATTAAAGCTTCCAAAACTAGGACAAGTGTTCAACGACCCACCAAAGAGCCCGTGCTCCCCGACATGTCCTGCTGCCTCTTTCTGACCTGACCAGGAAGGCCAGAGCCCATGGCAAGTGCTCCTTCCTGACCAAAGCACTTAACAGCCTGGGTGGCATCCTTCAACTCCACCCTTGTCCGAGAGGCCGCCTCTTTCAGACTCTGCAGCTGCAAGGAGCAGAGCTTCCTGTAGTCTCTATGCCTTTGTGCCCGTGAGGAAGGAAGCTCCACACTCACAGGAGACTCACAGGTGCTACAGGAAACCAACAGTGTGTGTGTGTGTGTGTGTGTGTGTGTGTGAAGCCACTGAAGTTCTGACACTGTCCCTGAAACCTAACTTCTCTCATCCAAACCAATAATTTAAAAAAAAAAAAAAAGAAGTGAAGGTACTTCAAAAAGATCATAGAAAATGGAATTACAAGATAAATTTGTTAGCGTGCAAAAAAATTGAAATCCATGCATAGTTTTTTTCATGATATTCATTTTCCACGAACTTTTTGAAGACCTCTTGTATGTGAATTTAACAATTTGTCTGTTTTGATCATAAGTGATTAGTTGTCCTTAAACATAAGTATTTTCAAGATAGCATTCAAAAAAGGAATGGTTTAGAGAGACAATCAGGGACATGATAACGTAGCAGGAAACCAAGAAGTTAAAGCACTGGCTATGATAAATGAAGGAACAGCCATCAGAGACAAAGTTAGACGAAAATTGAGATTTATGCTCCTGGCTCATAGCATACCTAGAAAGAAAAGCAATATCCTAGCTTTCATAATGCCAGAGAACAGATACCCCTGTTCATCATTAATGGACATTGTATGTATTACACACTATTATTGCTTGTATTAGAATTCCAGACAGATGTTCACCAGCTGACAACATAGCTCTTAGAGAATTTCAAATAGAGAGACCATCTGAGATAGTAGGCTGTGAAAATAGCCATTTACATCAAGTGGTCCTCAAACTTCAGCATGATCAATAATCACCTGGAGATGTGGTGGAAAAGGCCGGTTCCCAAGCCTTGCCTGTGGCTGTTCTGGTGGCGTGTGTCTAGAGAGATGCATACACACCACAGTTCCAGCAAGCAACCCAAGTGATACACAGGTGCTCCATGTGCCACACTTTTTCCATCAGGTAAGATGCTCCACCGCAAACGTAACACTTCATGCCACGCACACCCTGAGGCTTGCATTTCCTTACAATTCAGTTTTATCAGAGTCCATTCCAATACATTTGGTGCTTTTCTCCCCCTTTTTAAAATACACACCTATGTATACATACACACACACACACACACAAGCAAACTTTAAAATGTTCAAGCAAAAAGAACTAAAAAGTCAGTTTATTTGAGTACAAAAAGTTTTTGAAATCTAAGCATAGCTTTTTTTTTATAATACGTGTCTTCTGTGAACTTTTTGAAGACCAGTCATATTTATACACATAAAATATGGAAAAGAGGTTTCCTTATACTTACGCCAACATCAAAATAATTCTTCCACTATCTTGAATGTTTGTGAAAAATAATCACAAATGTTTTTTCCACAATTACACATTTCTATAAGGATGGATTACTGTTGTTTTTTAAATGAATGAAGTATTATTTTCACAGGGACCTCTTACTTTTTTCAGTTAGAACAATCTAAAAGATGGGTGTAAGGATTACATGAGATTCTCCCAAGTAGTATAGGATAGTCATTAGAATAGAGTAAGCCTCAATAATGTTAGCTACTACCCACCAGAACACACATTTCAGAAGAGCGCAGACTTCTTATCAGCCTTTGCTGTAACTTCTATTCTGACCCATAGAGGACGCTGATAAATACTGAGTAGATAGCCGGCGCCACGGCTCACTAGGCTAATCCTCCGCCATGCGGCACCGGCACACCCGGTTCTAGTCCTGGTTGGGGCACCAGATTCTGTCCCAGTTGCCCCTCTTCCAGGCCAGCTCTCTGCTGTGGCCCGGGAGTGCAGTGGAGGATGGCCCAAGTGCTTGGGCCCTGCACCCCATGGGAGACCAGGAGAAGCATCTGGCTCCTGGCTTCAGATCAGTGCGATGCACCGGCCACAGCGCACCAGCCGCGGCGGCCATTGGAGAGTGAACCAACAGCGAAAGGAAGACCTTTCTCTCTGTCTTTCTCTCTCATTGTCCACTCTGCCTGTCAAAAAAAAAAAAAAAAATACGGGGTAGAGGATGGAGAGGTGGACAGACAGTTGAATAAGCAGGGCTATGAAATTGGCTTTATTCTCATCAACTATAAGGTATTGGGTTTATACCTTTCAGCAGCTCAAGAGTAAGATTTTTAGATTAAGTTTCACCATTTGTCTTTTCTCCAAAATCCTCTCACCCTCACACCGCCAGCCCAGACGGTCAGCCCCGGTGATCCACAGTTCTAAAAGCGCCGCGTTTCAGAGTTGCTTCTGTGTGGAGCTCCCTGCTTCTCCTTGTGGTGCTGCTCAGCGGTGCAGGATCTATGCACCTGAGATGAGAACCAGCGGCCACGTTCATCAGCCATCAGTGGAAAGCACATGCGGCCATCCGACCCCTGCACTCCTCTGCTGCATGGAATGTAGCAGGCACCAGCGGTGGCCGCCAAGTTTGTCAACGCACAAGACGCTCCCTGACCCTGATGGACAGCAGCTTGCTCCCACCACCAAGTCTGACCTCGAGAGGGGTCAGTAAGCACCTTGGAGCTGATGAGGGAACAAGAAAGCTGTGAGGAAAAGAAAATATTTTCCAATCTCCAATGGATGACAGGCAAATGGATAAAAATATATATTTTGGTGAAAAACAGAGGAAGCCTTCAAAACTCGTATCAAAAGCATACCACTCAGCCTGCACTGCATTGTTCTGGGAAGAGGGTTTGACTTGCATGACATCTGCTAGTAATTATTACCATTTTGAATAATGGTCATGTTTCTACCTTTTAAACCACACAGACATACATTGTGCCTGACGTTAATGTTACATTTGTTTCTCATTATATGTGTTTCTCATTAACAACTAATTAGTCTTGATTTTTCCCCTTAAATTATGTAGTATTAAAAGAAATAGACCTTAAAAATGTCAACAGCAGTCAGAGTTAAGTCAATATTAAAGAAACAAACAGTTCTGGCCTATAGTTAACCTTACAAGCAAGAGTAAAAATTGACCACTCAAATCCTATGTTTAAATTAACTAAGAGTGTGAAGGAAAAAAAAAAGTATGTTTTACACCACATTTTTCTTTATGGAGGAGAAAAAAGGATTAGGTATACTGCAATTGGAATGAAACTGGATTATGTTATATTTGAGGCACCAATTTTTTTAATCCCTCTTTCCTGTCCTCACAGCAACAGATCAGAACAGCGTATGTTTCTTGAGCAAAAAGACAAACACTTGCTTTCAATAAATTATGCTACCTTGAAAAGAAAAAAATTCTGATGCTTGAAATGTTGTGTTTTTAAATCTGAGACATCAGCTGCCGAATGATCACATTCTCACCAAGGCGGGCGACGCTAACGACGAGCTAGTGTGATACAACTGGAGAAAAATGCTTCCCTTTCTTTTTGTCTTTGTTATGAATTCTGAAATGTCACGTGTCACCTGTTAGAAATAAAGGTTGTAATATCCATGCCGTCACTCACACCTCTACCTGACTGTGCTGCTCTTAGAAATACAAAGGAATACTAATGACGCTGTGTCTGCTCCACAAATAATCTGGAATCAGTCTCAGAATTCCCACACCATTGGACTCCCAGCCGCACAGTTCTCGCGGCCACACAGCCTCGGTGCCGCATCACGGGAGGAATGCCCATGGTGGCAAGGCTTCCTGCCGCGTGAACAGGCACAAGGGCCCTGTGTCCCCAGTGTTACCCTACCCATCAAGAATTCAAAGTAAAACAGTCCTGACACCGACCTCGCAAAGACCCAACAGCTGAAACAGCCTTAGCAAGGTATTAACAGGGCAACATGCTTCATAAACTGTTACCAGCTGGAACAGGGGCCTGGAGAGAGAGGCAAGGCCTGGGAGAAAAAAAAAAGAGAGAGAGAGAGAAGCGGTCATCTCACAGCTGGCGGAGATGGGGGAGACAATAGACAATTAAAGAACACAAGTTTAGTGCTGTTTTTCCATATAATTGCTTCCTTGGGGACAAAGTCCTAAACAGAGTAAAGGTCAAGTAATATATTCCAACTCAAACCATTGGAGCTATTTTATATTTTGCCTTTCACTGAATTTCAAATTGAATTCGAGGGGGCAAAAAAAAGGCGTGTTTTTTTTCTTTTGTTTCAAAAGTAAAATTTTTTTTCTGTAAGAATGTTCCCTGGATATTTCTTATGAAGAGGAGGCAGAAGAGAGACATTTGCCATTCAAGGCCTGATACACATAAAGTAGCCTTCATTCTAACTAAATCGATGTTTCTCCAGCTATTGTGCAAAAACCACCTTGAGATCCCGCTGAGGCTCAAGCCTGATCCAAGAGGCTGAGATGGGGCCACACACGTGCCCGGGCTGGCCACGCTGCTGGCGCTCACACCACACTTGGAGCAGCGACAGACTTCATTCTGGGGCTGACGTTGTAACTTCTCTATCCTTTCTCTTTGGTGTTCCCTGGCCCATATTATCATCATGTTCCCCAGACAGATTCCTGGAGCCTTTGGTGAGATCACTGCTTCCCTTCTGCCCTCTATCATACGTTTATTGGCTGTTTGATTAGCAGGGAAACGTTCAAAACCTATCTCGTCCCAGTGCAGGCGGGAAGCAGCCAGCTTGTGTTGGGCAGATCCAACAAGCCAGCACGGGGCACACCTGGGGACAGCTGGATATGGGAGAGCTGAGGTCCCAAGCAGCCATCCTACGTGGCAGAAAGGAGGGTTCGACCGACGCCACAGCTCAACAGGCTAATCCTCCGCCTTGCAGTGCCAGCACACCGGGTACTAGTCCCAGTCGGGGCTCCGGATTCTGTCCCGGTTGCCCCTCTTCCAGGCCAGCTCTCTGCTGTGGTCCGGGAGTGCAGTGGAGGATGGCCCAAGTCCTTGGGCCCTGCACCCGCATGGGAGACCAGGAGAAGTACCTGGCTCCTGCCATCGGATCAGCGCGGTGCGCTGGCCACAGAGCGCCTGCCGCGGCGGCCATTGGAGGGTGAACCAATGGCAAAGGAAGACCTTTCTCTCTGTCTCTCTCTCTCTCACTGTCCACTCTGCCTGTCAAAAAATAAATAAATAAATAAATAAATAAATAGAAAGGAGGGTTCTAGCTGCTGCATCTGGCTCCTGCTAAATATTCCTCCTGTTAGAAATACTGACAGCAGCTAACTGCTGACACGAATGCAGTTTGTCCTGACCAGAGCTAAGCTGCTGACCCCATGGTGTCCTCTGTCTCTGTGGTGCTCTCCTATAGAGGATACGTGGAGGAACGGCCTTGGACGTTGCTGACCTGCAGTAAGTGGGGGATTTAAAAACAGGTAGATGGGACTTCCTGGCACTGAGAAACACTGGCTTCTTCAATGCTTGCAAACTCCACAGAGAAAAGTTCTCAATGAAGGACTTTGAAAGTACAGCCTTTGTGAGAAGCCCTGTTCTCACAGCTCATGTAATTCCAGAGATGCAGGAGGAGAGGAAGGAAACCCTCCTAAAGGCAGTTGGAAGAAACTGGGTAGTAACAGAGAAAAATGGAAGAACTGTGGGGAGCAGAGTGAGACGAAGGCTATGTCTGCATGAACCCAGACAGCCAGGCTTTTCCCTGGCAAAACACATCCATCCAAGTCAGTGGTAAAAAGCAGCAGCTGGTCACCCACACTGGGCTCGCAACCGCTGACTTTGGTGTCCTGTGGCCAAGGAAGCGATGAGAAAAGTAGGCTGGGGATGTCAACTGTCACCATTTTCATCTCCCCCATGGTCATCCAAGAGCTAAGAGAGAAGGCTCCAAAGAAAGCCGTAAAGGAAAGCAAAGGAGACGTAAGAAACTAAATTCAGAGGAAAAGAGAACTAAGGACCAGCGACGGCTCTCCTAGGAGGGCAGTCGAGCAGTGAGAACAGGGGATGCTCCAGGGTCAGAGGAGCTCAGCCCTGGAGCCCGCGTGGCCAAGAGCAGAGGGGCTCACGGGCGAGGGAAGGAAGTGGACGCCTCAGGGGTCACAGGGCGGTAGAACCTGGAGAATGAAGGAAATGCCTGGAAATATTTAAAAGTGCAATCAGAAAGCCAGAATAAAATGACATAACACAAGAACTATAATAAGGAAGATAAAACGATTCTTTCCTTATGAAAAAGCCTCATCACATAATTTCAGTGATAAAATTCAGTGGATTTTAACGAAGCGAGAGTTTTTTAATGGTGTTCATAAAGGTAGCCAAGGATCAGCAGACTGAGCAGCGCTTGGGACACTCACATCCCACTCTGAAGTGCCTGGGCTTCAGGCTCCTACCTCCACTTCCAACCAGAGGCAGCAGAGGATGGCTCAAATGCCCAAGTCCCTGCCACCCATGCAGGAGACCAAGACGGAGTTCTTGGCTCAGCCCTGGCTGTTGTGGCCATTTGGGGAATGAACCAGTGGAAAGAAAATGTCTCTGTCTCTAAAGTCTCTCTTTCCAACTAACTAAATAAATAAGCCAAACAAGCTGTGCTAGCGTCTATTAAACTCACTGAGAGCACAAAATCAGAAAAAATACATCCCCGACACCCTACCACCATGAAGATAAACTGTTTTCATAAACACAGATAGCAGGAGTCACAGGACGACAGCTCTTTTTATTAAAACCACAATTTAAAATACTATGGAAAAGATCCAACCCAAAGTCTGGATCTGAAACTTCACCCACTTCTGAGTGAATGAATATATTGTCAAACACAAGTGATTAAATATATGAACACTAAACAGATATTTACTGTGACTGACTGTATTTATCTGCAAGGATTTACAAGTAATGTTTTGCAAAATGTCACGCAACAGAATGAAATAAGTCAAAAGTACTTATTTTTAAAGCCCACCCCCCACCCACACACACACCTGGAAAGAAAAATTGATCTCTCCTTACTTCTTAATCCACTTTTTCGCTGAAAAATTTTAAAATGTCTGGCGTGGAAGATGGGGGGGCGGGGGGGAAACACTGTAGTCATTTAATTTTAGTCTTTGAGTGACATCTAGTGGTCATAAGTGGTAATACCGGCTAATCTATTCACAGCTTGTAATAATAGAAACTATATTAAAAACAAGAAGTTACTCAGTGAAGATCTTCCATCTCTGAATAAGCTCTGGCTCTGGCTCCACAACCTTTAGGAGTCTTGAAGTGGGGCTTTTAAAATCTGCATACTGGGTTATCTCCTTGCCTACACGGAGGCCAAATAATAATACAAATACCAGTGCTTGCATGTGCTGTGCTCTGGTTCTGGACCCGCTCCTCATGCTACGTACAGATAAAATCAGTGATCAAAACGACTTTTCAACAGGGGAGCAAAGTTTTCTAAAGCACACTCACACACAAACCTGCCCAAGAACAACCTCGTTTTGCTTTGTCCCTTCTCCGACACAGCGGAGCACACCTGAGGACTTCGCCAAGTTACAGATTTTAACAATCTGGCTCTTATCCTTTCTATGTGGCCAGGAAACAATGTTTAACTGATATTAATGTCAGCTACCTTGCTGATGAAACAGGTGGTCCCTGCTTTGTAGGGTTTTGTGGGGATTAAGCAAAATCTGAGTGCCAGCTTTTGAACTGTTTAATATGTTTGGTCATTTGCTTTGTGAACTTGGCTCCACTGGGTTCAGAACTGGGCAAGCATCCTCCCAGTTCCCACGTATTAGGTGCACGTCCCAAGCTGTGCCTTTTGTTTAGAGCACCCTTCTTTCAGGGCCTGGCTCAAGAATCTCCCCTTCCATAAAGGCTGCCTTTTTTATGCCCTTTCTCCTGCATCCCCTTGCTCTGCTTCCTGGAGCAGTTGTGACGCCCTTGACACAACCTTCTTTCTTTGGCCAGTACCCCCTTCCAATGAAGATTTTAAGCTACTCAGGTTAGGACCAGCACATGACCAGAGCCCAATTTCTTCAGTATGTACCCAGCAGGCACCAGTTGTTTATAACCCCTGGCATTGAGAAGTTCCCGGGCACGGTGTTTCCTCAAGCAGGAGTATATAACAGCAACTTGCAGTCCAACACACCAACCACAGATTTATTTTTTTATGAAAACGGATTTAAAATATTTGAACCCAAAAGAAGAATAGGTCCTTTCAAATCATTATTAGTGGGAGCTCATCTCCTAGCCTCCTAGTTTTCATATAAAGGAACCCCCTGGCTTCTTGCCCCATTTTCTTTGCATGAATTAGGAGCTGGTTGGTGGGCCTTAATTTATTAAAATCTATAAGGAATAGAGAACAGGGGTTTTTCTTTCCTGCCTGCCCTGAGCCTGTGCAAATCCTGAATCCAGGCAAATGAAACGCCTCAGATCACCTGAACTAACCTTGAGGGCAACAGCAAGTGTTGCAAACAGTGGCTCTGGAACAGAGGTGGGTGAACTGCTGCTGGGCCAATGGAGCATTGCTGAATCGCTCTCTCCAAAAGCTTTCTCCGAAAAGGAGCAGGAGGAGGAGAGGAGAATGAGAAGGGGGAGAAAGGAAGAAGAGGAAGGAGGAAGGAGGGGGGAGGGGAGGAGGAGAAGAGGAGGAGGAGGGAGGGGGAGGAGGAGAAGAAGAGGAGGAGGAACAAGGAGAAGAAGAAAGGGAAGAGGAAGGGGAGGGGAGGAGGAGAAGAAGAGGAGGGGGAGGGGAGGAGGAGAAGAAGGGGGAGGGGAGGATGAGAAGAGGAGGAGGAGAGGGAGGGGAGGAGGAGGAGAAGAGGAGGTGGAACAAGGAGAAGAAGAAAGGGAAGAGGAAGGGGAGGGGGAGGAGGAAGAGGAGGAGGAGGAAGGAGGATTAGAAGTAGAAGGAGGAGGAGAAGTCCTGCTACTAAATCTATGTGCCCAACTCCTGTGATTATCTCTCAGCCGCACACCAGCAGAGAGTCACTTCAACACCACCACTCTGAGGACCTCCCATTTTCCAATTGTCCCAAAGACTATTGAACAAAATGTCAAAATGTTAAGCCAAGGCAGGGTCTGACTCAGCCTTCTAAGAATCTACCTCACTCACCACTGTATTCACCAGCTTCTCACTTTTAGTAAATCCAAGAGGAGCGACTCAGGAGGGAAGAAGGTTTGTTTTGCCTGACCGTTTGGGGGCTCACAGACGAGATCACGTGCCCCCATTAGTCTGGCGTCCTGTGGCAATGGCGTAACAGGTGTAGAGGGACAATCACCTGGAGAACCAAGAAGCAGAGAGACAGGAGGCCTGCTTGGCTTATATAACCAACCCTCTGAAGAGAACCAAGCCTCCAGGGACCTAAAGACCACCACCAGGCCTGCCCTCTGATTCCGTATTAGATCCTAAGTCTCTACCCTCAATCCATCAACCATGAGCAAGCCTTGGGGGTTTAAACTTCTGCATGAGTTGAGAAATCAAATCCTGCTCCATCCCTGACAGCAGAATACACAGTGGATCCTCAAGGCAGAGTTGGCCAATCTACTTTTTAAGTATTGCATTACAACATCATTTCTCTTGAGTTTTTCGTTGTTCCATGGCCCCTGGTATCCTTGCATCTGAAAAGCATGCCTCACTTTCCTGCTCTGGCCCAGGCCCCTCTGAATTACAATTTGCTTCTCACTGCTCCCCGTTCACACACTGGGTCAGCAACAGGCTTGAGGAAACTGAAATCAGGACTATCAAGCCACAGCACCCCACAGTTTCCCAAGCACTGGACACAAGACACAAAGACCAGAGTCCTTCTTGGAACTAGGCTGGTGTGGAGTGCAGAGTTCTCACTCTGCAGGAAGTGCTCAGCCTGGGGTGACCAGTAGTCCCTTACCCTGCCTCTGTTGACAAGGGCTTGTACACAGAGCAAAGCCAGCGACAGAAGGGGAGAAACAATAGCCACATGGAACTGAGACCCCATTAGTACCTAAGGATCTGCCTTGTGCAGCAGCTGCATCAGATGTGTGAACCCTCCCAGCTGAGACCCACCACACACCTCACTCCTCAAGACAGTTGGAATTGGATTTCTGTCACATTTGTCACCAGGAATCTTGAGCAAGTGCAGGATCCCAAAGTTCAGAGTTCTTTGATGTGTGTTACTGTCACACACTAGAATTCTTTCTCCCAAATTCTTTTGCTTGCTATAACCCCAAAAACCTGAAGTCTCAGGATGGCAAATATTCCTATAGAGTCAAGTTCTGTCGCAGGACAGAGGGGAGGACCTGTAACCCCGTGCTGCGTTCCACAGGGTCCCTGATGCCTGAGCCACACACTGTAAACCCACCACCAGCTCTCATTCAAATCCAGCCCCAGGACAAGTGAGCTTGTAATTTGTGTCCTAAGATGCCTCTGCAGATTCCTCTGTGTGCTTTCAGGTCTTTCCTGGAAGTACTGTGCCTTCATCTGGCCCTTACTGTGTCAGGTTTCAGCAGAGTAGAGTATCAGTAGAGTAGAGCAGAGTTTGTGGAAGAAGAAAATGACTCCAAGGCATTTAGAAGTCTTTCTGGAAATTTCAAGGAAGCTTAATCAAGTTAACAAAAGAAAATTCCTACTTTGAGTGAACCCTGTTCTAGAAAATTCATCTTAATCAGATGTCAGACAACTCACCCAACTTCCTCTTGGGAAGCAGAGATGCAGAGCTGATAGGGTTACGAGGGCCAGTCCTTCCTAGGGACCCTGGATAGACCTGGCTTCTTCAAGTCTTCCATGGGGAAGACAAGACACTCTCATCCCATTCTCGAGAATATTTAGAAAAGAATTTTTTTTTACTTAACATAAATAAGATTGCTTTTAACAGCTTTAATGAATAATCTTAGGTAGCTAGAAACCTGTCAGCTTTTATTTAAAAACATCTAAGTTCTGTCTAAAGAGAAGGTATGGCTTTGTATCATCACCCACAAATCCCAGCAGAATGGGGAGCAGAGGACTTGCTCAGTTCAGTGCCACCCTAAGCCCTAGGGACTTCCTAAGACACAGGCTGCCCTTAGCTGGCTTGGAGTATGGAGCAATTTAAGGCAGAACTGTGAGTAGTAGAAGCTGAAGTGAGGTGAGAGGGCTGTGTGAGTGGGTTGTGTCCCGCTGAGCCAGTGTTGAAGTCTAGCCTCAAATTTCTAACTAAACCATGAGTCCTGGCACCTTTGTAATCACTCTACTCATGGCCCGGCTGGGCTCCCTTTTACAATCTGCCCTGGGAGGAGCAGGATGAAGATTCCACACCAGAATTAATCCCTGGGTTTCAAGGTCCTGCTCTGAACCAAAGCAGGACGGTAGAACCAGAGGTCTCTGGGTGCTAAAGACTCAAGATTCCAGCTTTGAATGAAGTAGGGAAGAATGGCAAGTGACTTGACCAAGTGAACTGGTTTCTGGTAGTCCAAAGCAACTGATGCAGGTGTCATGTGCATTGGGCAGAATACTGCCCTCCTACCACATCCTAATTCCCAGAACCCAAGAATACATTAACTTACAGGGCAAAAGGGAATTAAACTTGCAGATGGATTAATTTTGCCATCACCTGAAGCTAAAACAGGGGCAAGAATTCTGGCTTATTCATGTGGGCCCAATGTAAGCATCCTTACAATGGACAAAGCAGAGGCAGGCATTTGGTGCAATGCCAAAGACACTCACATTGCATATCAAGGAGCCTGGGTGTGAGTCCTGGCTCTGCTCCCAATTCCAGCTTCCTGGGAGGTAGCAGATAATAGCACAAGTACTGCCACTCACCTGAGAGACCCAGATTGTATTCCTGGCTTTGAATTTCTACCTAGCCCAGCCCCAGCTGTTGCAGGTATTCGAGGAGTGAACCAGCAGATGAGACATTTTTCTATGTCTCCCTTCAACTAAATTAAAGAAACAAATTTTTAAAAAGATCCTCTTACCTATAATAAGAAGCTGATAAGAGTTGATACAAGACAGATTCAGCCTGCAGCTGTTGGCATGGAAGAGAAAAGGCAGGAGGACAGAGCATCCTCTCGTGGAAGACAGGACCCTAAGGCTCCCAGCAGGTACTTCTCTGCCCTTTGAAAACAGGAAGGCACACAGACATCCCCTAGAAGTTGTAAAAGGAGTGCAGCCCATCCACACGTGGACTGTAGCCCACAGGGGCCTAGAAGTCTGCTTCTGACTTGCAGAATTCTAAGAGGATGATGATCTTGCATTATTATCAGCACTAAAGGCACAGTTATTTGTTGCAGTAGCAGTAGAAAGTGAATACATTATTAACAAGGCAGTTAAAATCACACCAGGCTCAATGGAGTTAAAGGTCCAAATGCCATACTCGGCGTCTTGGGAAGGCACATAAGGGTAATAATTTCAGGCATAGTGGAAGCCACAGGGTTGAGAATACCTTGAAATATCTCCTTGAGTGGGGGCTGTGTGTTCTCCCTAACATGAAGCCCTCACCCTGTCTGATGAGTTTCTGTTTAGTTCTATGGTAGCAGGCCTGGCTAAAATCTCTAAGAGACAGCCTTACTCTCTCTTTTATTATTATGTGCTTATTTGAGAGACAGAAAAGATGGGAGAGAGAGATGGATGGAGAGAGAGGACTCCCACCAATTCATCATTCACCAAATTTCTACAACAGCTGGGACTGTCTTGGCCAAAGCCAGGACCTAGGAACTCAGTCCAGGTCTCCCTTGGGAGTGAAAAGACTGCAGCTGCTCCACCATCAATGCAGCTTCCAGGGTCTGCACGACTGTGGAGTCAGGAACTGGAGCCAAGACTCAGACTCAGGAACCCTGAAGACTGCATCTGAACTCCCAGGCTAAATACCTCAGCTTCAATTTCCAGAAAAAAAAAAAGATGCTTCAACCAATGGAGCTCAAAAATTTATCTGTGAAGCTGTATTCTGAATGATAAAGCAGATATAACAGATTCAGAAGGGCTCACACTGGTCCAGCAGCACTAGAGTGTAGGGCCTGCCCAGTTCCCACCCTCATAGTGGCCTTCAGGGAGCTCAGTGAGCTCCATTTGCCTGCACTGACAGTCACCATCCATCAGTCAGATTTCCTGGTTGATAACCCAGTATCCAAAGCACATATGCCAACAGCTGCAGGCTGAATCTGTCTTATATATGAAAAGACTAACAAAGCAAATAACAGTTCCCTAGAAAAAACCATGTTGAAAGATAATGCTACTGAAGAGCAAAATAAAAAAAGAAGTAACTTTGATAGGGTCTTTAAAAACTTAGATCTTGAAATCCCAATTATCAGAATGATGGCACTTCTTTATTTTTTTTTTTCTTTTTTGACAGGCAGAGTAGACAGTGAGAGAGAGAGAGACAGATAGAAAGGTCTTCCTTTTGCCATTGGTTCACCCTCCAATGGCCACCATGGCCAGCGCACCGCACTGATCCGATGGCAGGAGCCAGGTGCTTCTCCTGGTCTCCCATGGGGTGCAGGGCCCAAGCACTTGGGCATCCTCCACTGCACTCCCAGGCTATAGCAGAGAGCTGGCCTGGAAGAGGGGCAACCAGGACAGAATCCGGCACCCCGACCAGGACTAGAACCCGGTGTGCCGGCACTGCAAGGCGGAGGATTAGCCTATTGAGCCACGGCGCTGGCAGCACTTCTTTATTATAAAGAAATTACAGAAGTATGTCTATTTTCTTTCTTACAAAAAGATTTATTTTATTTACTTTAAGGGAAGAGTATACAGAAAGATAAGGAGAGACACAGAGAGAGGTCTTCTATCCACTGGTTCACTCCTCAAATGGCCACAACAGCCACAGCTGAGCTGGTCTGAAGTCAGGAGCTAGGAGTTTCGTCCAGGTCTCCCATGCCAGTGAAAGGGCCCAAGCACTTGGGCCATCTTCTGCTGCTTTCCTGGGCAATTAACAAGGAGCTGGATTTGGATGTGGAGCAGCCGGGACTCAAATTGGCACCATACGGTTGCCAGCATCACAGGTAGAAGCCCTACTCACTGTATCACAGCACAGGCCCCCATGCATTTTCTAATTTGTGCAAACCTCATAGGTAGCCATCAGTGTTAGAAAGGTTTGTTCTTCTCTATGAGGACCAAATATTGGATGTGTCCTGGCTAAGATCTTTCCATATACAAGAGTATTTTAAAAACCTGTTATATGGCCGGCGCCGCGGCTCACTAGGCTAATCCTCCACCTAGCGGCGCCGGCACACCAGGTTCTAGTCCCAGTCGGGGCGCTGGATTCTTTCCCGGTTGCCCCTCTTCCAGGCCAGCTCTCTGCTGTGGCCCGGGAAGCCAGTGGAGGATGGCCCAAGTCCTTGGGCCCTGCACCCCATGGGAGACCAGGAGAAGCACCTGGCTCCTTCCATCGGATCAGCGCAGTGCGCCAGCCGCAGCGCGCCAGCCGTGGCAGCCATTGGAGGGTGAACCAACGGCAAAAGGAAGACCTTTCTCTCTGTCTCTCTCTCTCACTATCCACTCTGCCTGTCAAAAAAAAAAAAAAAAAAAAAAAACTTGTTATAAAAAAATATATAAAAGATAAACTACTTTGGTGAAAAAAAGTTTTGAAATTCATGCATTACTTTTTCATAGTATGTGTTCTCCATGAACTTTTTGAAGACCCTTCATATTAGCAAATTTCGGTATTTAAGAAAACAGGGACCTGGTGTAGTGATATAGTGGGCTAAGTCTCCGCCTGCAGCACCAGCATCTTATATGGATGCCAGTTCATGTCCTGGCTGCTCCTCTTCTGATCCAGCTCTCTGCTATGGCCTGGGAAAGTAGTAAGAGGATGACCCAAGTGCTCAGGCCCTTGCACCTGCATGGAAGACCTGGAGGAAGCTCCTGGCTTTGGATCAGCTCAGCTCCGGCCAGTGTAGCTAACTGGGGAGTGAACCAGTGGATGAAAGACTTTTCTCTCTGTCTCTCCCTCTCTCTGAAATCTACCTCTGAAATAAATAAATAAAATATTTAAAAAAAAACTAATACATTCATATCAGAGTTTTTGCTTACACTGCTTACAAAGAAGGATGAATATGTGTTCAATGAAGCAACTATATTTGTAGACTGTGAGCGGTAGAAATTTGAATAATATGAATTTAACAATTGATAGAAACATACACACATTTTTCTACCCTCAAAGCCACTAATATCTCCAATGAGCCTAATGCATTCATTGAAAACACAGACATCATTATACTCTATTGTACATAGCCTCCTGTAACACACTTGCTTAGGGTAGATTTTAGTGCATTGACTGTGTCACAGTAGTGTGATTCAGCCGATTTTTTCTGCATGTCTTGAAGAGACCATGGTGATTCACTGAGGGTTCTGAATCAATCCAGTACAGCTGCTTCCTCCTTTCCACTCTCACCCAGCCCAGGCCTCTGAAGCTGAGAGTAAACAATATTCCCATACTGTTCCACCTTCTCACTTCCGAGAAGTACAGTGTGGCGTAGGAGAACTAAAACATCAAAATCATTTAGGACGGGAGTATGACATGACCCAACTTGTTGGGAAAAATGTGCCAAGTACACCTTTGCTGTGCCAGAAAATTCCACTCTAAATGATGTACCGGAGCAATATGGAACCATGAGGGCAGGCTTTGGTGCAGCAGTTAAGACACTTGGAATGCCTGAGTCCCAAACTGGAGTGCCTGGATTCCAGTTCTGGTTCTGCTTCCAGTTCCAGCTTCCAGCTAATACACACCGTGGGAAGGTAGCAGGTGATGGCTCAAGTAGTTAGGTCCCTGATACCCATGTAGAAGACTTGGATGGAGTTTCTAATTCCTACCTTCAGCCTTGCCCAAAAAAACCCTGCAATTTCAGGCATTTGGGGGATGAACCAGCAAAAGGAAGATCCCTCCCTCTCTCTCTCTCTCTCTCTCTCTCTCTGCCTGTCGCTGTCTATCTTTCAAATAATTTTTAAATACACAAGTAAAGCTGAAAACATGGACTTGTAGTGATTTATTCATAATGACCAATAACTAGAAACAGATAACAGTGAAGAGATGAGTACATAGACAAATTGTAGTCATGACATTTGAAGGACTATAGTATGTGATAAAAAGAAATCTATTGATACCACACTATGGGTGTATTTCAAAACCATAATGAGTGAAAAACCTTACAAAAGTATAACTGCAAATGAATGTATTTTATTAAAATTCTAAGACAGGAAGATTAACATGTCACACACAAAATAATAACAGGATAGCAGAGTGCGGGTAGAGATTGACCAAACAGGTGCACAAAGGAACTCTGGGTGATGGGCAGTGGCTTGGGTCACCCAGGCAGAGGCTTTTGCCAGGACCATCAGATTGCATGTTTATGACCTGAGACCATCACTGAATATACGTTTTGCCATCCATCAAGGTATGTTGACATGCTAAGGAGTAAAAGATAATCGACCTATTTTGAAATGCAGCAAGAACAGAATGGACAGATGGGTGGATATACAGGTAAAATCAATGCATGATAGCCCAGTGAGGGGAAATTAAGCTCCAAAACAACCTCAATTTTTAAAGCAATAAGTAACAGATCCCAAGCATCTGAAATAAAGCAGCCAATTAAATAACCAATTTTTTAGTTAGAATTTCAATATTTTCTAATCCAATTTGCCCTTGCCCAGCTCTTTGATGGACCTGTAGCTCCTCCATGACTGTAGCCCATGCCTTACGTGGATACCAACACCCACTCAAGAAGCTCACTGTGGCATTTCCCTCACTCTCACCTCATCTTTCAAGTTCATTTCCCAAGATTCAAAAGCAACCCTAGGTCAAACAAGGTGAAAATTTCCTTATTTAATGCAGAATGAAACCTAGGGGCAGGCATTTGGCACAGCAATAAAATTGCCACTTGGAACAGCTACATCCCATATCAGAGTGCATGATTTGAGTCTAAGCTTCTCCACTTCTGATCCAGCTTCCTGCTGATGCACACCCTGGGAGGCAGCAGATGATGGCTCATCCACTTGGCTTCTTGTCACCCACGTGGGAGATCTGGATGGAGTTCCTGGCTCTGGCTTCATCCTTGCCCAGCCCTGACTACTGCCAAGTATTTGGGGATGAACCACCAGATGGAAGATCTCTTTCCATCTCTCTCTCTCTCTCTCTCTCTCTGTGTGTGTGTGTGTGTGTGTGTTTCTCTCTCTACCTTTCAAATAAAAATAAATATTTTTCACACTGACAATTTATCAAACTAAAAAAAATCATTTGTTACATTTGAACTTCTGCAGGTTGATAGTATTCAAGGCCCCTGAGTCTTTCAGCACTAAATTTTAAAACAAAGATGCAGTTGATAAACAGTGATGTGGACAACCAGACCATCTGCTTCTGTTCCCTGGGAGGGCACAGGATGTCCCTCACAAGGGCCAGCCAGCAGAGGGCGACCCTGAAACCCTCCTCCCAACCTCTGCCCCCAGCAGACACTGGTCAACATTTAAAATGGTTTTTTTGAACTGAGTGCCATAGTTTACCTATGTCTAGGTTCTTCGCCAAACTTTTAAGTTTTTCCTTCATTTCACACAAACAAGCACTTCAATTTTTTTTTTTTTGACAGGCAGAGTGGACAGTGAGAGAGAGAGACAGAGAGAAAGATCTTCCTTTGCCATTGGTTCACCCTCCAATGGCCACCGCGGCTGGTGCGCTGCAGCCAGCGCACCGCTCCGATGGCAGGAGCCAGGTACTTATCCTGGTATCCCATGGGGTGCAGGGCCCAAGGACTTGGGCCATCCTCCACTGCCTTCCCGGGCCACAGCAGAGAGCTGGCCTGGAAGAGGGGCAGCCGGGACAGAATCCAGCGCCCCGACTGGGACTAGAACCCGGTGTGCCGGCGCCGCTAGGTGGAGGATTAGCCTAGTGAGCCGCGGCGCCAGCCAGCACTCCAATCTTATCTTGATTTTGCTTTCCTTGCCACTTATTTTGTAGCAGTATTCACAAAGAAAACTGTGTCATATAAAATGTGTGTAAAGTAATTTTGTGGGTGGTCAGAAGCCACCCGATATGTGCCCATGACCTTCAGGGTAATTTCTGTTCCTCTCAGGAAAAGCAATAAGAGAAGTTCCTCGATTTTCTCTTTTGTAAGCCCAATTCCTTAACAATGTCTCATAAGTCATCACAATTTTCAGAAATCCTTTTATAGTAAGTTTAAATGAGGAACCTTTCTTAGCAAAAAGAATCCATCCCTCCAATGTAGTCCATGATTCAGAATTAATCCAAAACTAAAGATTTTTCTTTGTAACTCTAAAGACAGAACCCAGATGGAAATTAGAACCAGCATTCTCTCCCTTTTTTTGTGTAGTATTTGGAAGAATTGTTTATTCTGGCAGTAAGGATCTCTGTTAAGGGAAAGTAAAACTAAAAGCAGACAAAATTGAGTACCAGATGGGAGTTGGTAGCTCTTACTGTTGTTCCTTCATGGAAGTGGCTGAAATTGAAGAAACATCCCTGAATTCAGCTAATTGTTCGCTTTCTTGAAACAATCTGTTCAGCAGACATGCAAAATCTCCAAGAGACTTCTTTGAAGATTTGATTTATTCAAAATAATCTTTAGCCTTTGATATTCAAGAAAATGAGACTGATGCAGAAGCTTCCGTAAATTATGAGAAGGTCAGAGACCTCAGCCCCATACTAACCTTCTTTATCCTTGAATCAGAAAATGTTCCAGAACACAAAATCTTTTTCATTTTTAATCCGTGATCCAAGCAAGTGTGGAGACCTAGCTGTGAATCAGTTGGTTGCTGTTATTGCCCCATTTCCCATGCAATTTGTGAGCCCCAAATGCCCAGCCTTGAGCAATGATTTTTCCAGGGCCATTTTTGATGGATATAAAACAACCTCAATCATCTTACATTTCTAATGAAATGAGATTAATAATTCTTTTTATGAGAGTGTGTGTGAGTATGTGTAAGTGTGGCACAGAGTACAAAAATATTTAAATAAGAATCATTTCATTTTCAAAAAAATTGTTAATATTTATTTTCATCAATTTGAAAGGCAAAGCACCTGAGAGACAGATATAGAGACATAGCTAGATAACAGGTAGGTAGGTAGATAGATAGATAAATCTTCCATCTTCTGGTTCACTCACCAAATGCCTGCAACAGCCAGGTTTGGGCCAGGCCAAAGCATACAGCCAGGAACCCCATCAGGTCCTTTAATGTAAGCAACAGGGTTCAAGCAATTTAGCCACCTTATGTTGCCTCCTGGGATGCATTAGCAGGAATCTGGGTTGGGAAGCAGAGCAACCAAGACTGGAACCAGTGTTCCATATGGTATGTGGGTATCCCAAGTAAGTGGTTAACCCCTTGTGTCACAACACTCGCCCATATCATTTCACTTTTTATCCAGGAACTATTTAGAATTAACTATTTTACTATTAGTTACTTTCCAAAAACTTTTCTTTTTTTAACTTTTATTTAATAAATATAAATTACCAAAGTACAGTTTATGGATTACAATGGCTTTTCCCCCCCACGACTTCCCTCCCACCACAACCCTCCCATCTCACGCTCCCTCTCCCATTCCATCACATCAAGATTCATTTTCAATTATCTTTATATACAGAAGATCAATTTAGTATATATTAAGTAAAGATTTCATCAGTTTGCACCCACACAGAACATCAAGTGTAAACTTTTCTTGACCCCTTGCTTTGTACCAGGGCCAGAAGAAATAGATTCTTAAGGCACAGCTGTAGTCTGTCAAATTTCATGGTCAACAGGAGAGCTTGTGACACAAATGGACTGGACAACACTGTTTATCCTCCCTGGCTCTGAAAATCCTCATAATAAAAACAAATAGGAAATGTTTTGGAAGGAGAACTTTGAGTTCTCTCGTAGGGTTGAAATTCTATAATCTATGAATTCGTTACATTTTCTTGGATGTATCAGACTTTTTGAAGTTGGAAAAAGACTAAAAAGCTCAGTTTAACCTAGTTAAAGTGAGTTTGCTGTAGTCATACCGAGGAAACTGAGGAATAATGGAAAATAATTTCAGCAGCATTACTCCGCGACATAGCCCACCCACCTTTAGAGCCAGGCTTTGACTCCCTGATGGTTTGACTACTTTCTGTTTCAGTCCCTACAGTGTCTGCTGCTCTTGCCACCACTTAGGAACTCTGTTCTTCCTTCCACTCAGGCCTTTGGCATGTGGTGGCTTTGGCAAGCTATGCACTCCACTTCTGGCCTTGTCCTATGTCTCTCTGTGCTCCCCCATTCTTCTCCATTTGTGTGTAAGAAGATTTAGCTAGTCTCTGTCTCCTGTCTATCTCTGTTTGCTAGGGTCCTCGTGCCATTGCATACCACCCCCAAGATGACTGGTGGACATGTGGCTGCCTCCCTTGGGCTCTGTGCTAATCTTTGGCTTGATTGGTTATGTCGCCACAGAAGAGCTCCTGTGCACCCCTGACTAAGGAGTCCCTGTGCCTGTGTTCTTCACAAACAGGATACAGAGGTATCCTGGGGACACTATAAGCCTTCTCAGACTGTACCTAGACTGTCATCAGCTTTAATCTCAGTCATCGTGGTGGGGGATGCATGTGTATGTGAGGAGGTTGTTGAAAAATTCATGGAAAGTCTATATTATGAAAAAGTTATGCATATGTTTCAAAAAATTCTGTACCAAAATAAACAGCTTTTAATTTCATTTTTCCATGAACTGTTTAAGGTACCTGCATACATAAGGTTGACATTCAAGAAATCAGCCTGGGCCACCCAAGACAAATAGTGAAATACAGGAATTCTCATTTCTGTTACAAACACAACCTCAAAAATTTCAACTTAAAATCGGAAGTTAAAAGGAATGAAATGTTAAGAACTGACATATTGCCTTTTCAAATTATGAGCTTAACATTATTAACATCATAAAAATATAGAAGTGGTTTCTGATGAAAAATATAAATGTTAAAAAAGAATCTAGCCACAAAGATCAGAAACATTTATCAGAGGGGCTTATGTTTCTGATAAATATTTAAGTGTGTGAGGCAGAACCAGTGAGAACAATAAATACTTTATGGCTGGCACTTTGTCAAACCCATAAGTGGCTCTGCCTTAGAATTTTACATCATCACTGAATTTACAGTCATTTGATAAGTGGAACAGGACAAGAATTACTTCTTTCTAAATCTAAACCAGGTAATAAATCTAACATCAGGATTCTTCTTATTGTCTGTTATCATCTGATGACAACACCTTTTACCTTCATTGTCTTGGCAGAAATATGATACGTAAAATTATAATGTCATATCACTCACAGTGATTTAACACTATCCAGCCCATACCATTTTAATCAATCAAAATTGTCGCTTTTTAGTGTAATGATTTTGTGGTGAATTCCCAGTGTTTAACATGATCTATGGTCCTCTGGACCCGTTGATTTACTATTCTCTTCCCGTGTCTTACAGCTCAGGAGGCTGTTCTTGCTTTTGGACGTCTTTGGAATTAGCAAACAAGAATAATTTGTGGCAATAAAAATGCTAATTTCAATGACAAAATGAGGGCTGGAAAATATCTAAGTGATAGCAGCTGAAGCGACGTTTAAGCAAGAATAAAAGTTGCCTTTTTTTTTTTTTTTTAATTAAAACCATGGAAGATCTTGAGCTTTTCCCTCTGCACTATATATGATTGAGGCATCTGCAACACCATTGCCAGGTACCTCAGCGCCTGAGCTTTTTTTCAATGCCATCAAGAAAAATCAGGAACCCACAAAGTATTCCCCTTCATTAAATTCAGATACACATGTTACAAATTTCTTCTTTAAAAAAATAACAATTTGCAAGAAAGTTTAATATTTATAAATCTTTTCTACTAGAGATAAACTAATAAAAAATCAACCCCAGTGCTAGTTCCTCAACTATATTACACATTTAGGATGACTAAAATGCAATAACAATTAACCACAAGATCTCAGCCGCCAGACAGTCATTTCTCACTCATTCTGTGTGCACCAAACAAGTCCACAAACAGCCATATAGGGAGGTAGCAGCCCAGGGACCCATGCTACACTGTCCACATGGGCCACCAGAGAGTTACTTATGGATCTAGTTTATGGAGGTCCTACCACCTCAGCTGTACTATCTGGAATGTGCAGCTCCTGAGACAGCATAGAAAGTGTAGACAGGGCCACAGGGTTTCATAGCCCTGATTATGTCACAACAGTACACAACCACTACATGGCCCTTGTGCTCAGAGCCCATTGGCCAGAACAGGTTACATGGCTCCACTCCATTGGAAGTTAGAGGGGAAATATAATCTTTGTGTATCAGCATGCTTCAAAAAGTCCATGTAAAAATTTTATTAAAGTCCAGGCTTAGTTTTTTCATGATATTCATTTTTCATGATGCTCATTTTCCATGAACTTTTCTGAAGATACCCTCATATGCACAGATTTCAACTTTTTGCACCAAAATACATTTATCTTATAATTCCTTTCCCATGAGCATCTTGAAGAGTCTTCTTACACCTGGAAGGAACAATCAGGATATGAGTGAGCTGGGAAAATCTCAAATGTTATGTTTTTAAAACAAAAAATATACACATTTATTGTAGGCATTTCTCTTCGTAAATTATTGAAAATCATGTACTTGCTCTGGAATCTGTAATCTTCCCCAGTGAGAGAGAAAATTACCTATGTAGTACCAGTTAAGATTAACAACCCATTACATTATTTAAGCCACTGTGTATACTGAAGTGGGAATAAAGCAAATATTCTGGCTAAAGTTTACACTAATGAAAACTCTTATCTTTAAAATGTTTAAACCATGTTCCACTTGTGAAAGCAATAAAAACAATTTCAGATAAAACTTTTCCTTTTAATGCAGTCATCCCAAATCTAATCAGAAATCTGAGATTCCAGTTCTTTTCTCTAACCTTAGTGGATGACGGCAGTTCTTTCAAACTTGATGAGTCCACATTTTGACTATTGTGAATAATGTTGCTATAAACATGGTGGCACAGGTATCTCTCCACATGTTCCTGGTGAAGTTCCTTCCTCACTGTTACTGCTGCCATCGCCAGGACATGCTGGAGCTAAGTTGCTGCAAATGCAAAGGCACAGCATCTAGAGCTCCTGAACTGAGCTGCGTCCCCAAGGCCCACCCTGAGTGCCAGGAGAGGAACAGGAGATCAATCACTCGTTCAGTGAATATGAGGGGCTTCAGAAAGTTCATGGAAAATAGAATTGAAATGTAAGCTTATATTGGTGCAAAACAGTTGGAATCCATGCAAAGATTTTTCACAATATGCATTTTCTATGAAAATGGAAGACCTTCCTTAATGATTGAGTGTGTTCTTTGTGCCTATTAACAGCAATCTCTCATACTCTGAAAATGGCACAACTGAAATAAACAGCAAAAACTTTCCTTGTTGTTGGAATTCTCATACCAGTGAAGGAGGACAAACCAGCTAAGAGGACTCATGGAGTAACAAACGAATGAGGATAGTAATTCCATGGAATTATGCATGTGATGAAGAAAATAAAGCCACATAATAGGATGGTGACAGAGGACTTTGGAGCCACTTTGGAGTCAATGGCTAGAAAAGGTCTCAGAAGATGTGATATTTGAGTTGAGAACAGGCAGATATAAAGGAGCCAGAGTGGAAAATCTGAGGCTGGGGGAAACCCAAAGTCAAAGATCTTCAGCTAGGAGAAAGCTGGGCATGCTGGGAAAATCACCAGGGCTAGAGAGTTGCAGAATGAGGAAAAGTGAACACAGGCCAAAGCAAGACAGGTTCAGGGAACAGAAAAACAGGTTAATGGTAGCTCAGAGTTAGTCAATGGTCCCCATATTTCTAAACCATTAATGTGGTAAAGAATTAAAGTTCCGTGTGATGATTCACTGTTGACACTAAACAAGTTCAGTAGGGGCACAAAGAGTGTGAAAACTGAGCCTCCAATTTCAGAAAGCATCTGGAAGAGGCTCAGGTAGTTAATATCATTGAGTGACTCATCAGCATAAATGTGAAGCTGTGAATGTGAGTTGTGGAAATTCAAGAGACTGAGTCTGTCTTTTTTTTTTTTTTTTTTTTTTTTTTTTTTTTACAGGCAGAGTGGACACTCAAGACAGAGAGAAAGGTCTTCCTTTTGCCGTTGGTTCACCCTCCAATGGTCGCCATGGCCAGTGCGCTGCAGCCAGGGCACCGCGCTGATCCAATGGCAGGAGCCAGGTACTTATCCTGGTCTCCCATGGGGTACAGGGCCCAAGCACTTGGGCCATCCTCCACTGCACTCCCGGGCCACATCAGAGAGCTGGCCTGGAAGAGGGGCAACCGGGACAGAATCCGGTGCTCCGACTGGGAATAGAACCTGGTGTGCTGGCGCCGCAAGGTGGAGGATTAGCCTATTGAGCCATGGCGCCGGGCTTTTTTTTTTTTTTTTTTTTTTTTCTGAGTCTGTCTTAAGAAACTTGCACAGAATGGAAAAGCAGAAGGTACACCCTTGATGATGAATCAGGGACTTTTGAAAAAAAATGTGACCAAGTGCCAATTCACATGAAAAAAAAATTGTATCTGAAGCACAGGGGAAAATTCAGAAACAGGTGAGATTACTCAGAAGAAAGAGTCGATTTAATTTGGAATTTTGAAATGAGACCAGATAAAAAATTATCTTGTGAAATGCTAGAAAATGACAAAGCAAGGGGAGGAAGTAGTGTGAAAAGTGGATAGTGTTTTGGTTTTCTGTACCTGACAAACCATTAGAAAAGCTATGGCCTCGGCCGGCACCATGGCTCAATAGGCTAATCCTCCACCTTGCAGCGCCGGTACACCGGGTTCTAGTCCCGGTCGGGGCACCGGATTCTGTCCCGGTTGCCCCTCTTCCAGGCCAGCTCTCTGCTGTGGCCCAGGAGGGCAGTGGAGGATGGCCCAGGTGCTTGGGCCCTGCACCCCATGGGAGACCAGGAGAAGCACCTGGCTCCTGCCATCGGATCAGCGCGGTGCGCCGGCCGCAGCGTGTCAGCCGCGGCGGCCATTGGAGGGTGAACCAACAGCAAAGGAAGACCTTTCTCTTTGTCTCTCTCTCTCTCACTGTCCACTCTGCCTGTCAAAAAAAAAAAATTAAAAAAAAAAAAGCTATGACCTCTCGTGGTTCTGTGGAGTGACCAGGCTCTACTGGGTAATTTTTTGGAGTCTCATGGAACTGGAGTAAGAGGGTGTCTGAGACTCAGTTATGTGGCTCATCCCAGATAGACATAAATGTTGGTGTAGAGTGCAATGGTAGCCCAGATGGAGCAGTCAACTGGAGTGCTCACAGGTAGCCTCTATCTATGACCTGGGCTTCTCAGGAAGAAGCAATGGCTCATAAGCAAGCATTGATACAAAAGGTAGGAGTTATAAACCTTCTTCCTAGCCTCGGGCAGCCTGTACATAACTTTCACTGTATTTCATTGGTCAAGTAAGTCACTGCAGTTAGACCAAATTCCAAACAGGGAATTCAAACTCTATGTCCTAACATGAGTAGAAGTTTGTGTATATAAGGAGAAATAGAATTCATAATGGCAATCTTGTACTATCAGTTCACCCTTCAGCCTACAAAGTTCATGCCTTCCTGCTTACTTTCTTTGGACTCCCAATATGCTCATCCCACTGTGGCATTAGGCTCAAGCTCAAGTCTGAGATCTTGTCATTTAAACTAGGTCCAAGGACAGATGTGCTGAGTTTCCTTGGTCTGAGTTCAAGTCTGATTCCTGCAGATCTGAAGACCTGTTAAGTAAAGAAATTGTCTGCTGCATACGCATGCCACACAATTGTGAGAAGGCTTAGGAAGACTGAACCAGAGACTTCCTTTGACAAAGAAACCACATGGGAAGCACACAGCAGGTCCATAGAAGTTCTGCAATCCCTTTGGGCATGGGTCACCAATTACTTGATTATGACACAGTCCCATCTCCTAGAAATGATTCTCTGGAGTTTTCTCTGATTTCTCTGGAGCTGCTTCTTCTGGGATCCTGATTCTGCCCTCTGAGTCATGCTTCGTTCTCCATGAGACTCACCATCCTTGTAACTAGGTGATTGTTTTCAGCCTTCTTCCTGCAAATTAGGGACAGAAATTCTCTTTCCATTCTGTACTATCTCATCCCGTTCAGTCCAAACATATATAACTCATTTAAAAGCTTTGTGGATCTCTTATACGTCAACTTATAATCCACTCCATTCAACAAAATTCATAACTTAATTCCTTTCCTTGAATAAGCATCAAAGTCCATGGGTCAATGACCTTAAGATACTTTGAAGCCTGGATTTGACCATTACCATGATGTCATACCTTTTGTTAGCAAAGGCTGAAAACTGGGAAGTTTTATTTTTTTGAACACAAGAAGTCTTGCCTTCTCTGTATTTCCTCTAATTTTTGCTTAAAAACTTCCTTAAGTTTCACTATGTTCTATTTGAAAAGTTTCTTCTTAAGTTCATGTCCGTCTTCTCAGTTTTGTTTTATCACAGCCATAAAAACAGTTTGGCAATAACAGTGTTGCCAAACTTTCCACTATTATATAACAAGAATCCTCTTTTTCTCTAGCTTGTTTCTCTTTCTGCTCTTCAATCATAAAAGTCTACTCAACGTCCTCCCACTGCACAGGCAATCTCGTCAAGACTTTTCCAACTTCGTCCTGCAACTCAGTCTCAAAGCTAGTGCTGATTTAGGTTTTAGTTACTCAAACACCCCATTTCCAGGAACCAAATTCTGTATCTTAATTCAATCATAAAAGTAGAGCCACTAAGTAAAATGTGAAATCAGGAATTTATTATGGAAATTCCACTTCACAGAATTATGGGAGGAGCTAGAGAATTAAAAATCTATTTAGAGATTTAAGAGAAATCCATTAACTGTTACAGATAAACAATGAGGACTTCCAGACACTTCACAGGAAGGACAATGTCATGTAAGTCTGCAGACAACTCTTTGTTCTTTATGGCCATTACTTTGTGGATTTCTGAGTGGGGCACTGGGTAGTAAACCTGAAGTTGCTGTTGTCCTATAGGGATGCACTCAACAAGAAGTGCTAATCAGCGTCCAGAAAAGCCATAACCCAGTAAACCCACCAGCACTTCCACACGTTCCTTGCTGCCTCTCAAGACTCAAGGCAGTATTCAGAATGTGATGGAAACTACATTACCTTGTTTCCCCACATTTTGTCATCACATTTTTCTCGTCACATCTCTAGCCCAGATATGTACAGGAAAAAGAGCAGCAGGAAAGACAGACCAAGCTGAGCTGAACTACAGAACCATCATCATTATAGAGTCATCAAGAGTTATGTTCTTTCTTTGGTTGAAATTTATTCCTCTTTCACTAGCAACTCTGAAAAAATTAAAAGGAAATAAAGGCTTAGTAGTCCAAAATTGTAATTTTTGTTAACATGTCAATAATATCAGAAAGATGCCACATTAATGGTTGCTGCATTACATGATAATTTAGTATCTTGTTGCACATGGAAAATCCTCCCCTTTCTTTCCTCCTGGCCCTGAGTTCTGATTGCCTCTAGTTAGGAAAACTTCATCAGTTGTTGTTCTGGTTATATAATCATAAAATGCTCCTTAAATTTAATCATACAGATAAGCACAACAAAGGAAGTAAAATTCATCAAAGATCCCAACATACACATCAGTGATGACCACTAATGCTTTAGAGACCATCCCCACGTTTCTCTATGCCTATGTTGCAGTCACACCTTTCTATCATACAAGGTATTTCTATTTATTTGTTTCTTTCTTTCTTTTTGTATGTGTTTGTTTTCCTTACCTTTCCTCTACCTTTCTATAAATCTTCACATCCCCATCACAATCACCTGCATAACAGAACCTGGATATAGCTTTATGTGGTCTTTATTATGCATGTGTGCATGCATGTATGTGTGTATGTATGGCATTGTGTGTGTAGGGACTGGTATGGTTTGCCATGGTTTATCTTTATTCTTTTGGAGATCTTTCTAATTCAACTTGTAGAGGATGTATAACTTGTTTCAATGGTTTCATATTATATGAGCTAAGACTTTAATCCTATAGGAATTTATGGAAGTTCAAAAAGTTCAAGGAATATGGAATTAAAAATATGAATTTATTTTGGTGCAAAATTTTTCATGATACATAGAAAATGTGTATTATGAAAGGATTTCAAAATTCTTGTGTATGTGAAAAAAGAAATAAAGGGTTTTTTTTTTTTACTTATTTCCAAATGAATAACTAGCTATGTTAAAATTATAAGGGGTATTCAAAAAGTTCATGGAAAATGTGTATTACCAAAAAATTATGCCAGAATTTCAAAAATTTTTGACCCCAATATGAATTTGAGTCTGTTTTTCCATGAACATTTTAAAGTTTATTCACTGTAATTAAATAAAACTTTTGTTCTCAGATAATTGCCATATGTTAGATCTTTTGTATACTGGCTTGAGTACTTTATTTTATTTTTTCAATGGATGTTTTTGTACTTTACCAATATCATAATATATTCTAATTGTTTATTTTTAATGTTTTAATATCTCTTAAGACAAACATATCCCTTTGTGGTTCATTTTTTTGTATTTAAATAATCAACATCATTTTATTCAATTTGTTTAAAAATATATAAACTCCATTGATATTCTAGTTGAAACTGCGTTAAATATTTTTATTAATGTGGCACAACTGACATTGTATGTTACTGAGTCTTCTCATTAAAGACCAACCTGTCTTCCAGATTGGTTAATGGACTTCTGCAGAGTTTATGTTTTCTCCACATAAATGAAGTATCCTTTTTTATCCAACATACCACCTTTTCTTACTTATTTTTAAAGTAAATAAAGGTAGCCAAGTCACAGGCTTGATTTTTATCTCCTGAGTGATGATCCTAGGCCATGACCAAGTTCTCAGAATCATATTGAGGCACTAAGCTGACTAGATCACTGCATTCATGAACTCAAGATCATGTGGCAATTTGCAGTTATGACATCAAGACTGCAGGAGCCGGCACCTGGCTCACTAGGTTAATCCTCCGCCTGCAGCGCCGGCATCCCATATGGGCGCCGGGTTCTAGTCCGGGTTGCTCCTCTTCCAGTCCAGCTCTCTGCTGTGGCCTGGGAGGGCAGTGGAGAATGGCCCAAGTGCTTGGGCTCCTGCACCTGCGTGGGAGACCGGGAAGAAGTACCTAGCTCTTGGCTTCAGATCAGCGCAGTGTGCCGGCTGTGGCGGCCATTTGGGGGGTGAACCAATGGAAGGAAGACCTTTCTCTCTGTCTCTCTCACTTACTCTATCTGTCAAATAAAAAAAAAAAAAAGACTGCAAAAGGTAAGATGAGTCAGAAAAAGGCCACGGTCAAAAATAGACCCAAAAAGGAGCCCTTGAAAAAAAAAAAAAACCTGAGCATACTATTTATCCTATAAACTTGATTGGAACATTTTATAAGGAATCACTGAAAACAATATAGACCTATCATTGTTAATTGGTTTAAAATAAAATTTTGACTATAGGCATAGGTATAAAATTCAGTCTGCTAATTCACCAACCACCCTCAGTGTACACTTATGTTGCTTCTCCCATGATCTGCTTCTGTCTTATGAGAAATCATAGCATCATTGGTAGTGGAAGAAACCACTAGTTAGTTCCCCACTCTGGGTATTCAACTTCACAATCTCTTAAACCTCATTCTGGGCCGGCGCTGTGGCTCAATAGGCTAATCCTCCACCTAGCGGCGCCAGCACACCGGGTTCTAGTCCCGGTCGGGGCACCGGATTCTGTCCCGGTTCGGTTGCCCCTCTTCCAGGCCAGCTCTCTGCTGTGGCCCGGGAGTGCAGTGGAGGATGACCCAAGTCCTTGGGCCCTGCACCCCATGGGAGACCAGGAGAAGCACCTGGCTCCTGCCATCGGATCAGCGTGGTACGCTGGCCACGGCAGCCATTGGAGGGTGAACCAATGGAAAAGGAAGACCTTTCTCTCTGTC
This sequence comes from Oryctolagus cuniculus, assembly GCF_964237555.1. Lineage (NCBI taxonomy): Eukaryota > Metazoa > Chordata > Mammalia > Lagomorpha > Leporidae > Oryctolagus > Oryctolagus cuniculus. The sequence goes on along the minus strand of NC_091445.1, from coordinate 14,225,720 downwards.
TCTCCCTCTCTCACTGTCCACTCTGCCTGTTAAAAAAAAAAAAAAAAAAAAACTCATTCTGAGAGGTCAAATATGTGACCATTTTCATTTGGAAAATTCTATGATGAAGAGGTAACTCTCATCTTTTGAGAAACAGGAAGGAGAACAGTGAGCAAATTTGGCTGCCTGTTCTTCCTGCTGATTGGTCTGTGCATATACCACTGTGTCCTAATTTCAAGACACATTCAAAGCCAGGTCCCCTGTTCAACTGAATAGTTTCAGTCAGGATGTTTTTCCATATCCCTAAATACCAAATTATAGTTTTATTTCCTATTATAGTAATTTAAGGTTGGGATGAATTTAAAAGTCCTGGATCCCAAGCATTAAGTTGCATTTGATTTGATTACATGTCTTTGCAATTAAAAGTCCATCCAACCAAAGTGGAATTATAAAGCTGGTAAGCCAGACAGCTACCCAGACCACCATCAACACCAAAAATGCTTTATATATTAAAAAAAACAAAAGCAGCTATACTCAATTGGGATTTTACATATGACTTCTTACCTTACTGTCAACTTATCCAGGACTACTTGTCCCACTTAGTTTCTGATTTTGAATATAAATAGGTACAGAAAAGTATGTAAGATTTGTAATCGCTACTGTCTTTTAAAAAATGATCCTTTCAAATGCGGAATCTTTTAGTAGCTATGTTTTAAAAAGGAATCCCTGTTTTCTTTATCTTTCTTTAAAAATGTATTTACTTGAAAGTCAGTGCGGGGAGGGGGGGATGGAGAGACAGAGAGAGAGAGGGAGACTTCAATCCACTGAATCAATCCTAGAAGGCCACAACAGACAGGAATGGGCCAGGCTTAAGCCAGAAGCCAGGAGCTTCATCTAGGACACCCACATGAGTGTAATTGGTTTCCTGCCACTCATGTGCCAAACTTGAGTTGAGTTTCTGACTCCCAGCTTTGGCCTGACCTCTTGCCATCATGGACATTTGGGAAAAGAACCAGATAGGAGTTCTCTCTGCCTAAAAGTCTTTGCCACAGTGCCTTGGCTTTCCATGCCTGAAATACTCTCATGGGCTTTTTAGCCAAATCTGAATGCCTTAAGGGCTGATTCTGAGGCCAGAGTGCTGTTTAGGGCATCTGCCATTCTATGAGTCTGCTGAGTATCCTGCTTCCCATGTTGGATCGTTCTTTCCTTTTTAATTCTATCAGTTAGTATTAGCAGACACTAGTCTTATTTATGGGATCTGTGTCCTTAATGTGTTGTTAATGTGAATTAATGGTATAACTAGGACTCAAACAGTACTTTACACTTTGTATTTCTGTGTGGGTGCAAACTGTTGAAATCTTTACTTAGTGTATACTAAATTGATCTTCTGTATATAAAGATAATTGAAAATGACTCTTGATGTGAATGGGATGGGAGAGGGAGCAGGAGATGGGATGGTTGTGGGTGGGAGGGAGATTATGGGGGAAAAAGCCACTGTAATCCAAAAGCTGTACTTTGGAAAATTATATTTATTAAATAAAAGTTAAAAAAAAGTAACAATAAAAGTCTTTGCCAACTCTCTGCCTGTCAAATAAATAAATAATTTTTTAAAAATCTTCTCCCTATGCTGATTATCCTCCACTCCCGAGGCCACCTCCTTCTCTGATAAAGACTGCAGGGCCGGCATCACGTTGCAGAGCATTCAGCCATCACCTGTGACTCCAGCATCCCATTTTAGCACTGGTTGGAGCCTTGGCTGCTCCACTTCCAATCCAGCTCCCTGCTAATGTGCCTGGAAAAGCAGCAGAAGATGGCCTGAGTGCTTGGGGACCTCTGCACCCATGAGGGAGATCCAGATGGAGTTCCTAGTTCTTGGCTTAAGCCTGGCCCAACTCCAGCCATTGCAGCCATTTGGGGTGTGAACCAGCAGATGGAAGACCTCTCTGTGTGTCTCTCCCTCTCTCTCTGTAATTCAGCCTTTCAAATAAATAAATAATATAAAAAAGAACAACCCAATGTATAATATGCCTATTTTAACTGTATAAATTAAAAGTTGTTCAAAAGGAATATTTTTATACTTACTAGATTGGTAAACATTTGCTTGACTGTTAAGACATACCTTTGATATCAGTGTTTAATTTACACTTCAGTAAGCACTAATGATAAGTGTAATGCCATATCATCTTCTGGCAGTTAGGGATATTGGTGACAGGCATCATAAAACTAAATAGATATCTAATATTCAAAGGGACTGCAATAAAAAATTATTGTGGTAATTACTGATGTGGAAAGTGAAGAGTTTTAATAAAATCACTTTCTTAGGTTCCTGAATTTTCATTTAAAAATGACTTTGAGAAATCACAAAGAAGCTTGCTGCCTCAAACATCAAATGCAAGTCTAATTAGTGCCTTTGCACTACAATTAAATCAGCAGAAGTGAATTCTCTCTTGCTTTCCCTCTTCACCTTACTCTCCTGTTACTTTTTCTACTAATGTTTGGCAACAACTCAATTACTTTGCTTGGATAAAGTAATTGCCATTCTCAGTGTCCAAGAGATTCTCATGACAGAGTGGATATCTGAGTATACTTCCAATTCTCTCAATCGCTTCTCTTATGGATTGTAACAGAGTCTAAGATGTCATTTTTAAAATGGCATCTAAAGATTTTAAGATGAGTTTTGTTTGATTGTATAAGCTCATGTAAATTTTTCTTTCCTTCCATAGTCTGTGTATTTGGTGATATAAATTTCCTTTTGTCCTCTGATTAAAATCAGATTTTCAGAAATAGTTTTTTTTTGAATGGCTGTTCATAATTTTCTGACTGCATTTAGCTTCTGATATTTGCTAAAGGTGATAACCCAATTATTACATGAGTGTTAAAATTAAATGACTGAGATTTTAAAAAGAATCCTTACACATGCCCTGGTACTCCAAATAGTATCATAAAAAGTATAATAGTAAAATAGAAAGAGCACTGGATCCAAAGTCAGAGATTACATCTTGAATCCTAATATTCCCATTTGTTTTATTAGCTGTGGGACCATGTGCACTTTATTTAAATGCTGTAAGCCTCAGTTGCTTTATTTACAAAATGATCTGAAGATGTCTTCGCAACAGAGTGATCTGAGTATTTGAGCAAATACTGATATGAAATATATCTAAAAATGATTTATTCTAGGATTTGTCTGTTTTTGAGAGGCAGAAAGAGACAGCTCCCATGTGCTGGTTCACTTCCCAGATGTCCTCAGGAGCTACAGCTGGGCTAGGCTGAGGCTGGAAGCCAAGTCCAATGCAAGCCCCCATGTGGGTGACAAGGACACAAGTACCTGCTGCCCCACAGGATGTTTATTTGCATGGCACTGGAATCAGGAGAAGAGCCAGAACTCAAACCCAGGCACTCTGACATTGGATACAGGCATCCTAACCAGGGTCTTCCCTGCTGTACTAAATACCCACCCCTTAGCCTAGGATCTTCATAATGCTGTCATGATGCTTAAAAGTGTCATTACTATGACATAAAAATACAACACAAAGAAGAGAGCATTGTGGCTCAGCAACTTAAGCCACTGCTTGGGATGCCACATCCCATATGGAGGTGATGGGTTCAAGTCCCAGATACTCCATGCTTCTGATCTAGCTTCCTGAAAATGTGCCTGCAAAGCAGTAGACAATGCTGTAAGTACTTGTGTCACTGCCACCCATGTGGGAGGCCCAGATCCAGTTCCTGACTCTTGGCTTCAGCCTCGCTCAGTCCTGGCAAGTAAAACAGTGAATAAAAGATCTCTCTATACATATATACCTTTCTCTCTGTGTGTGTCAATCTGCCTTTCAAATAAATAAATCTATAGAGGGGCGCGCACTGTGGTGCAGTGGGTTAATGCCCTGCCCTGAAGTGCCAGCATCCCATATGGGCGCTGGTTTGGGCCCGGCTGCTCCACTTCCAATCCAGCTCTCTGCTATGGCCTGAGAAGGCAGTGAAGATGGCCCAAGTCCTTGGGCCCCTGCACTCGCATGGGAGACCTGGAGGAGGCTCCTGGCTCCTGGCTTCAGATCAGTGCAGCTCCAGCCTTTGTGGCCAACTGGGGAGTGAACCATCGGATGGAAGACCTCTCTCTCTCTCTCCTCTCTCTACATAACTCTGACTTTCAAATAAATAAGTAAATCTTTAAAAAATAAATAAATAAATCTATAGAACTATTTTTAAAATAATAGAATTTCATAATAGATATATCTTTTAAATATATTTTTCTACAATTAATTATTTGCTTATGGGCAGCTTGAATCTTTGCAAATAAAATTGGTTTTGAATAGGTGATGGATGTTGCTGTTTCTGAGGTCTTCTCTTTTCATCTAACTTTTATGAAAACTTATTGATATATCTCAAATAAATGTATATTATGCTCTCATAACCTTTTTTAAGCAAATTTTTAGAATACGGGGAAAGTTAAAAAGAGCCATTTGGTCCTAGTATTGTAAAGAGAGAAAAATGCATCGTCAGTACAAGTCTTCTACTTGCTGAAAGATGCTCCCTGTGTGTTCTGCATGATCCAATTTGGAGGCAACAAGAGCTCAAGAGGGCTGACCTTTTGCTATCTTCTCTGGCTGCTGTAAAAACTCATAGTGTCTAATCCATGTTGGATCACTCTCCCCTTTATTTATTCTATCGGTTGGTGTTAGCAGATACTAGACTTGTTTATGTGCTCCCTTTGACTCTTAGTCCTTTCATTATGATCAATTGTGAACTGAAATTGATCACTTGGAATAGTGAGATGGCATTGGCACATGCCACCTTGATGGGATTGAATTGGAATCCCCTGGTATGTTTCCAACTCTACCAATTGGGGCAAGTCAGCCCGAGCATGCCCCAAATTATACATCTCTTCCCTCTCTTATTCCCACTCTTATGTTTAACAGGGATCACATTTCAGTTAATTTTCAACACTTAAGAATAACTGTGTGATAATTACAGAATTAAACCAGTCATATTAAGTAGAACAGACAAAAAAAAAAAACTACTAAGAGGGATAATGTATTAAGTTGTTCATTAACAGTCAGGGCTATGCTGATCAAGTCACCATTTCTCATAGTGTCCATTTCACTTCAGGAGGTTTCCTTTTTGGTGTTCAGTCAGTTGTCACCGATCAGGGAGAACATATGGTATTTGTCCCTTTGGGACTGGCTTACTTCACTCAGCATGATGTGTTCCAGATTCCTCCATTTTGTTGCAAATGACTGGATTTCGTTGTTTCTTACTGCGGTATAGTACTCTAAAGAATACATATCCCATAATTTCTTTATCCAGTCTACCATTGATGGGCATTTAGGTTGGTTCCAGGTCTTGGCTATTGTGAATTGTGCTGCAATAAACATTAGGGTGCAGACCGCTTTTTTGTTTATCAATTAAAACTCCTTTGGGTAAATTCCAAGGAGTGGGATGGCTGGGTCGAACGGTAGGGTTATATTCAGGTTTCTGAGGAATCTCCAGACTGACTTCCATAGTGGCTTGACCAGTTTGCATTCCCACCAACAGTGGGTTAGTGTCCCTTTTTCCCCACATCCTCGCCAGCATCTGTTGTTGGTAGATTTCTGTATGTGAGCCATTCTAACCGGGGTGAGGTGAAACCTCATTGTGGTTTTGATTTGCATTTCCCTGATTGCTAGTGACCTTGAACATTTTTTCATATGCCTGTTGGCCATTTGGATTTCCTCTTTTGAAAAATGTCTATTGAAGTCCTTGGCCCATCTCTTAAGTGGGTTGTTGGTTTTGTTTTTGTGGAGTTTCTTGATCTCTTTGTGGATTCTGGTTATTAACCCTTTATCTGTTGCATAGTTTGCAAATATTTTTTCCCATTCTGTCGGTTGTCTCTTCACTCTCCTGACTGTTTCTTTTGCAGTACAGAAACTTCTCAATTTGATGCAATCCCAATAGTTGATTTTGGCTTTGACTGTCTGTGCCTCCCGGGTCTTTTCCAGAAATTCTTTGCCTGTGCCAATATCTTGAAGGGTTTCTCCAATGTTCTCTAATAACTTAATGGTGTCAGGACGTAGATTTAGGTCTTTAATCCACGTTGAGTGGATTTTTGTGTAAGGTGTAAGGTAGGGGTCTTGCTTCATGCTTCTGCACGTGGAAATCCAGTTTTCCCAGCACCATTTATTGAATAGACTGTCCTTGCTCCAGGAATTAGTTTTAGATCCTTGATCAAATATAAGTTGGCTGTAGATGTTTGGATTGATTTCTGGTGTGAGATACTCAGCAGACTCATAGAATGGCGGATGTCCTAAATAGCACTCTGGCCTCAGAATCAGCTCTAAAGGCACTCGGATCTGGCTGAAAAGCCCATGAGAGTATTTCAGGCATGGAAAGCCAAGACACTCTGGCAAAAAGATCTCTGTGAGTGAGATCCCAGTGGAAAGAACAGGTCTTCAAAGAGGGAGGTGCCTTTCTCTGAAGGGAGGAGAGAACCTCCACTTTGACTATGACCGTGTCTAAACAAGATAAGAGTCGGAGAACTCAAGGGGCTTCCATAGCCTTGGAAACTCATAACTGGTGCATAGGGAGATTACTGATGCCATAAACAGGAGTGTCAATTTGTAAAGTCAACAACAGGAGTCACTGTGCACTTACTCCTCATGTAGGATCTCTGTCCTTAATGTGCTGTACACTGAGGCTTAATGCTATAACGAGTACTCAAACAGTATATTTCACTTTGTGTTTCTATGGGGGTGCAAACGATTGAAATCTTTACTTAATGTACACTAAACTGATCTTCTGTAAAAAAAAAAAAAAAAAAGAAAGAAAGAAATTATCAATTCCCAACTTGACTCTCACTGGGATTAAACATGACAATAGGTCTGATCTGATTTCATCATCATTTAAAAAAAATCATCTATTATTTTTCACTTTATGTTTCTGTGTGGGAGCAAACTGTTGAAATACTTACTTAAGGTATACTAAGCTGATCTTCTGTATATTAAGATAATCGAAAATGAATCTTGATGTGAATGGAAGGGGAGAGGGAGTGGGAAAGGGGAGGGTTGTGGGTGGGAGGGACGGTATGGGGGGGGAAGCCATTGTAACCCATGAGTCGTACTTTGGAAATTTATATTCATTAAATAAAAGAAAAAAAAAACTCATAGTGTCTAATCCAACAATTAAAAAAAAAGAAAAAGAAAGAAAACTGGACTTGGGAAAACCTTTCCCAGCACAAAGAAGGTAAATATCAAAAGAACTCAGGAAAAGCAAAAGGTTCTGGAGATTGATATGCTCTTGTGACTTGTTATGTCTGTTAAGTGAGATCCTTAATACAGCATGGAGTTCAACTAGAACTCGGGGTGCTATTAGTGGGAACTTGCCATCAAGGTTGATCATGAACAAGCTCTGGTATTTCAAGGTCTGGTTTGTTAAGTAAAATTGCATGAGGTCCCTGGCCTGGAACTATCCTGCCAGCCCCACACCAATGGCCCCTTCTCTGAAGCCCCAGGAAATCTTTCAGAGAAAGTCCCAAGCCTATGTGTTACAGACTACAGATGGATGAAGCAGCTACAGTTACCTCCAAAGTAGTAAGACAAAGCCTTCGACCCTCATGCAACAAACACTTGCTATGTGCCTGGCATATTCTAGCTCCTGTAGTTGAAGCAGTGAACACAACAGAAGTTTGGTACATAATTACAGAGAGACAGATTTAACATGAAGGACAATCAACACTGAAAATTTAAGCAAGTAGGATAAAGTCACAGGAGTGAGCAAGAGGGGAGAGCTCTGTTGGAGTAACATTTGCACAGCCAAGAGATGAGATGAAAAATAACAATCTGAGAGAAGAGGGTTCAGGACAGAGGGAATAAGTAGGATACCTTGAGGGCCAGATACACACGCACCAACATCATGGTGTCTGGAGCAATATGAGCAATGGTGAGCAGGTGATGTCAAAGATGGACACCCCCGTGAGCGCTCTGGCTTTTCCTTTGAATGAGAAGAGACATTTGAGTGATGCTGACATCATGAGTGGCATGACTACATACATATATGTATGTATGTCTTCACGTATGTGCGTACATTCTTCCTGCTTCTCTACAGGCCCCCAGGAATAAGATAAGAAATCCTCTTCTAGTGGCCAGTGCCGCGGCTCACTAGGCTAATCCTCCGCCTTGCGGCACCTGCACACCGGGTTCTAGACCCGGTCGGGGTGCCGGATTCTGTCCCGGTTGCCCCTCTTCCAGGCCAGCTCTCTGCTGTGGCCCGGGAGTGCAGTGGAGGATGACCCAAGTCCTTGGGCCCTGCACCCCATGGGAGACCAGGAGAAGCACCTGGCTCCTGCCTTCGGATCAGCGCGGTGCGCCGGCCGCGGCGGCCATTGGAGGGTGAACCAACAGCAAAGGAAGACCTTTCTCTCTGTCTCTCTCTCTCACTGTCCACTCTGCCTGTCAAAAATAAAAATAAATAAATAAATAAAAAGAAATCCTCTTCTCCCTCCAAGAAAACAAGCTAACGAGGAACCTGGAGGTCCAGGGACTCTCTTGCCCAAGTTATCAGGATTCAATTTGGAAAAGCCTCTGCTTACAGAGGCTATAGAGTCTGAGAGGGGCCTAAGACAGATGGCTGGGAAAGTGGGCTTGCCTGGAAGAGAGAAGATAACTTCCCTGAGACTGAATGAAGAGGAAGGGTTTGGAGTAGGCCTGGGGAGACAAGTCAGTGGGCTCTTCACTCGGCTTGGAATTCTCCTCCTCTGAATGTTCACGTGGCTGCTCCCCCATTCATCCCGGCACCAGTGCCCGTGTCATGAGCTCCTGGAGACCTTTGCTGACCTCTCTGTCCAAAATATCTGCCTCTATCAACCCACCATCACCTTCTATCCTCTTTGTTTTTTATTGATATCTAAAGCTAACTGCAATCTAAAATTTTATAACATATATATAATGGTGCTAATGAATTTATCAATTTTGTTTTATTTTAAAACAAATGGCAATAGCTACTGCTTACACCTTCATGAGTAGGCCAAATGTGCATACTTCCTGCCCTAGATTCCTCTGGACCACGAAACTGAACACAGCACAATCCATCCCAGATGGACAATCTATTTGAATTATCATATTCCAAAATCTGGCTGATAATTAATACAGTCTTGAAAGGTAAAGCCAATCTAGAGGCAGTTGGAGACTTAAAAGGAAGTGCCAAGACTGGCCTGCTCATCTTTTGAAGATGTTTTAATTATGTCCTAGAAAAAGAGGTTGGGGTCGATGAAGGTAATTGAGAAAGACTCCATGTAATTATTACATCAGATGTGGGATCTCTTAAAATAGTGACACTTCCTTGATTCAAAAAGCTTTGGCTGAAGTCCTATGGCTAACAGAATTAAGGCATGATTTTAACTTTGATCAACAGTATTTCTGGAGGTTTTAAATTCTATGAAGTCTTTAATTCATAATATTCCCAATACTTTAATGTATAAAGATGATTTTTGTTTGCTTTTTGTTTACAAAAAACAATTTATCCGTCAATATTTATAGTGCATTATTCATAAATATCTTCATGTGTAAGTAGCGAGACTAGGGATCACAGGGGAGCTGGAATGTGAGAATAAGAGGAACTTGGTAATTATATTTTTTATTTTTTGAATCATTCATTCTCTCCATCCCATATGATTTGGAAAGTATTAACAATAGTTATATATATGTTTTTCTCAGAAATATAAAGTGTTTTATAGCTACCTTTTTATGGATTTATTGAACTAAATGTAATAACTATAAATATGATAAATATGGTGAAGATATGTAGTATGGTAATTACACACATGGTAATTAAAAGCACAGTTTCCAAAACTAGATACTTAGAATGCAAGCCTGTCACTGGTCCATGAAGAGTTAGAGAGTCCGGGGACATTTATGTAAAGACACGTCAAAAAGGCTCACAGCATTAACTCCCATAACTGGTTTGCACAAAACCACTCAGAATAAGCTCACCCTTGAGTAATACAATTTAAAGAGGCTCAGGAAAGAGCCACGTGAATCCTGTAAACTCAAAATATCTCCCAACTCCTTGCTGTGATTCCTGGAATCTCTTTTTTCAAAGAAACATTTTAAGAGTAAGTGATTCAAAAACATATTAGATGTGACACAGGAGTAAGTTCTTAAAAGAGCTCCTTAGAGCCCTACTAAGTTGACTGAAGAAGTATGAAGGAATCAAAGGCAAAGTGTATCTCCTTATAGCCTGTCCTGTTCGTTACTACTTACGAATCACTTCCTTCCAGTCATTGGATCTTAGGATGCCCAGAGGAGCCCAGCCAGTGTTGGATCATTCACCTTCCAATCCAAGAACATGGAATATCTGATTCAGTACATGTTCTAGTCTGTAGGAAATTTTATGCTGCTTCATTCATTAAATACAACACATGATTTTTGTCTCATGTCCTTGTCTTTTTTTAAAGATTTATTTATTTATTTGAAAGGCAGAGTGACAGAAAGAAGGAGATGCAGAGATTTTCCATATTTCCCATTTGGTTTACTTCCCAAATGGCTAAAACAGCTGGGGCTGAGCTAGGCAGAAGCCAGGAGCCAGGAACTCCATCCAGGTCTCTCACGTCAGTGGCAAGTGCCTAAGTACTTGGGCCATCTTCTGCTGCTTTCACAGGCACATTAGCAGGGAGCTTGATTGGAAGCAGGGCAGCCAGGACTTGAACTGGTGCTCATAGGAGATGCTGATGTTGTAGGTAGCAGTTTAATCCTCTTGTCACAACTGCCCACACCTTGCTGTTTTTAAAACATAAATGATACAGCAACAGAAAATGAAACTTGAAGAGTTAGTTAAAAATTGATATTTTTCTTTGGAGTGGGTATTTGATGCAGTGGTTAACACACTGCTTGGCATGTTGGTATTCCATATTGGAGTCCCTGGGCTGAAGTTCTTCCTGCTAATGTGCACCCTGGGAAGCAGCAGATGATGGCCCAAATACCTCGGTCCCTGCCACCCATGTGGGAGACCCAGAATGAATTCTAGCCTTCTGGCTTTGGCCTGGCCCAGCCCCAGCTGTTGTAGACTTTTGGAGAGTAAACAGGTCTCTCTCTCTCTCTCTCTCTCTGTCTGTCTGTCTCTCTCTCTTTTTCTGCCTTTCAAATAAAGAATTTATTATATTTTTTTAAATCAAAACATCACTTCTATTACTATTCATGATGAAAACCTTGGAAATAGTGGTAGACAATAGGTAGATCATGTATAGCTCTGCAGTTCTAAATGCAGTAAGCATCTCTGAATGTAAAGAGCTAAGTCCCAAATCACACAGAGCAGTAGAGACAAAATAAGGACCAGTTTCATGTGTCTATGAACAAAGCATCACAAGGTCTATGTTTGGAAGGGCAAGTCCTTTCCCCTTTAAATGGGCTTCATATACATCGGTCCTGGTGCCATGGCGCAGGAGAGATATTCATGTTGTACAGGCAGGAGGAACGTGAAGCTACACACAGAGAGATTTATGCACTCAGATATGTCAGAAAATGCATGCACCTTTATGAAGGGAAGAGAGAAATCCAGAAATTTGCATTTTAAAAAACTGAAAGAGTCAATGAACTAACATATATAGGATGAACACTGAAGGGAAAGGGACTTGGCATAATTCTAATTAGCTGTGTCAGCAGAGAGACATTTGGGTGGGCTTGGGTAAACACAGGCTGGTTTTTGAGTGGAAAGTAAATAAATGCACTACAGTACTGTACTAATCATATTTGTTCTAACATTGACCTTATAATAATTAAAAATTGATGCTTGCAACATAATACAGCTGTGCAATCACATTTAAACCTAATCATTTCATAGAGAGAGGAAAGTTGTACAAAAAGGTCAAAAACACTTTAATTTCATGACAGTAAATTTACTCTTTATTCCCAAAGTGAAAACGTCTAATTTCTAAAAGAGCAAACCAATAATTACTTATTATAAAGCTATTTTAGTCGATACTTAATTTCGCTATATTGATTAGTGTTTAGACATTTAAAATGTACCCTACAGCAAGAATATGTGTTTACAATACTGTTCTCCCTATTGATGTTTGTAAGTATTACAGGTATCGATTTAAGACATGCCTCAAAAATGCCAAACTTAATAGTAATCATATAAAAAAAGAGCTAGCCTCTTTTAAAACTGAAATTTAATTTAAAATATTTGAATAACCTAAAATATTTCTTTGTGTCATGGTCTCTATCTCTCTCATTAGATGGTTTAAGGACAATACTCAGTTGAACTGCATTATCAATTGTACTGCCTCCCAAAAATAACAGAAAGAGAAAACATTAAAGGCACTGACTCTACCACTCACAACAGGGACAAAATGTTTTCTCTTTATTTTATGTACTTCTGAGTGTAAAATAAAGACTGGGATACGCTTTCCCCCTTAACTTGCATTCTGTGTAACTTGGAGCTCCTTGCAATAAAGCGAAACGATGCCTCTTCAGGATGTTGCTGGGAGCACCAAGGCAATTTACAAACTTTCTGTCATTAAGTCTGAGAACATCACTGTGAGGCAGTTATTAATATAACACTTCTCTCCTGAGGAGCTCAAAGCTCTTTACATAACATCATATTATTAACCCCTCCCTGAGCTGGGCGAAAAAGCTAAGATGTCTAACTAAGTACCTCATTCACATGCATGCATAAAAGGAAAAGAAGATTTTGCACAACCACACTTGTTGAATTCATTTGTAATTCCAATTTGAAATTATGCCCAAGATGAGTCCAACTGGGTCATTCCACGTATTTCACTTTATTGTCTTTTAATGTGCTATAATTTCATAAACATGAACTAAATATTTAAACGATGATTAACCCCATTCATTCTTTTTTATAAAGATTTATTTGTTTCTTTTTAAAGTCAGAGTTACAGAGAGAAGAAATGGAGAGAGACAAAGACAGAGAGCTCTTCCATCCACTGGTTCACTCCCCCCGATGGCTACAATGGTTAGCACTGGGCAAGGCCAACGCCAGAAACCAGGAGCTTCTTCCAGGTCTCCCACATGGGTAGCATGGTCCCAGGTACTTAGGCCATCTTCCACTGCCTTTCCCAGGCCATTAGCAATGAACTAGATCAGAAATGGAACAGCTAGGACAGCAACTAGTGCCCATTGTCTTTACTTGCTATGCCACAGTTCTGGTCCCAGTTCCATTCATTCTTAAGCAATAATTGTTATGAAGCTGGAAAAAATTTGAGTATAACAATCAACTTTTCTTTTAAAAAAAGATTTACTTATTTATTTGAAAATTAGAGTTACAGAGAGAGAGAGAGAGAGGTCTTCCATCCACTGGTTCACTCCCCAAATGGCCACATTCGGAGCTGGGCCAGTCCGAAGCCAGGAGCCAGGAGCTTCCTCCTAGTCTTCCACAAAAGTGCAGGGGCCCAAGGACTTGGCTCATCTTCTACTGCTTTTCCAGGCCATAGCAGGGAGCTGGATGGGAAGTGGAACAGCCAGGACTTGAACCGCGCCCAAATAGGATGCGGTACTGCAGGTGGTGGCTTTACCTGCTACACAGTGCCAGCTCCTCAACTTTTGCTTTATTATAGTATCATAAAACCTCCCAAACTAAGTTATTATCTTACTACCATCAACACAATGGGCATAGATAGATCCATGCACTGCCTAATGAGAGTGCAATTATACATACATAGAGAGAGCCTGAGAGATTTACAGTGAGAAGGACCTGGAAATACTAATAATATCTAAGGATGATCCCCAAGTGTCTATTTTAAGGAATCCATATGAAGTAACTCTTTTAATCCTCAAACAACTTTAGGAAGTGGGTGATATTATTATCATTTCATAGTTGAAGAAACTAAAGCTCAGAAAATTGAACTTGCCCTAGGTCACAGAACTTCCAAGTTTCAGAGCTGGAATACAAACACAGGACATACAATTCTAGAGTCTGTGCTGTTAACTAATGCTCTAAAACAGAAGAAAAGCCCTCTCCAGAGATCCCTGGTCCATGATATACCCCATCACAGAATTCTAAGTCTGTATCTATAATTCTTTTCCATCCCAAAGACATTTCCCACCTCATAGTCCTCTTGGAGTCTTGGTGCTATGCTTTCCTTTTTTTTTTTTTTTTTTTTTTTTGGTTCACCCTCCAATGGCCGCCGCGCTGATCCGATGGCAGGAGCCAGGTACTTCTCCTGGTCTCCCATGGGGTGCAGGGCCCAAGTTCTTGGGCCATCCTCCACTGCACTCCCTGGCCACAGCAGAGAGCTGACCTGGAAGAAGGGCAACTGGGACAGAATCCAGTGCCCCGACCGGGACTAGAACCCGGTGTGCCAGCGCCACAAGGCGGAGGATTAGCCTATTGAGCCGTGGCGCCGGCCGGTGCTATGCTTTCTAAATATGACATCTGCGTTCAGCTAATGGTCAAAGGCAGGCAGGACATTAGAGTCAGGAATACAGGCCTTGTCCAACAGACAGAGCAGACCATCAGTAGGCTAGTTACTTCCATCCAAGCTGTTTAAAATATATATAGCAGAGCCTAGCTCCTGATGTCATACTGAGAATTAAAGTTAATGTACATGCTTAACATAGTGCCCTACACAGAGTAAATATTCAACAACCAGTTGTTTTAGTAAGTTAGTATAAAATTATTTAAGCCATTCTCAAATACAATTCAGAATTACCAATGAAGTTAACCTATCTCTATACCAGTGGTAAATGGAACTGAATCAGTTTCTCACCAAATATCTATTCTAGGCAGTATCTGCGTGATCTCATTTAATCCCCAAAGCAAATCTATAATCTAAGTACTTTTATGCCCACTCTTAGATAGGAAAATTAGCTTTGAGATGGTAACGAGTCATGCTAATTAACTACATAGTAGCAATGCGATAATTAATCAGTTAACTAGATGGGTCCCACAAAGAAGAAAAAGTAACCAATAAGCAAGGAAATCACTTGAAAGACTCTTCTACTCTAGACTGCAGTTCACCTTGTTTGGCCTTTGCTGTAATTAGAGCAAAGCTTTGGCCAGAATAGTTAGAACAGAAATGATAAAGGGGAAAACACTGCCGTGTCCAGAACACACCAGGTACTTCTGCTGCTTCCACCATCAGTGCCACCAAAGGTAACAGCAAGAGCTGAGAGCAGGGCAGCAGCTTTCAAAGTGGACCGTGCCGGAGAGAAACAAACAGGAATTCTGCACTGAGTCTCCGCCACTGTAAGGTAGGGTTTGTGGTTCCATAAAGTGGGTCTGCCTCAAATCAATCTCTCCTGCACCCAAATATCATGTAGAGGACGGCTTCTGGTGTACTCAGTAGAAACCTGCGGTGCCAACATCCCATGTGGGCGCTGGTTCGGGTCCCGGCTGCTCCACTTCTGATCCAGCTCTCTACTATGGCCTGGGAAGGCAGTGGAGGATGGCCTAGGTCCTTGGATCACTGCACCCGTGTGGGAGACCCGGAAGAAGCTCCTGGCTCCTGGCTTTGGATCGGCGCAGCTCCAGCAGTTGTGGCCAACTGAGGAGTGAGCCAGCAGATGGAAGACCTCCCCTCCCCCCCCACCCCCTCCCTCTCCTCTCTGTGTGATTCTGGCTTTCAAATAAATAAATAAATTTAAAAAAAAAAAAAAGAAATCTGCAGAAAAAAAATGTAAATCCATTATGTTAGTCTTTTGCTGAACACTTCCCTGACCCCTGACCTACTTCCATTCCCCAAACTGGAAATGTCTTTAGTTATGCAAAACAAAAATGCTTCCTGGTGAACAAGGACACTACTTCTTCTTTCCCTCTATTTAATCCAATATAAGTGTATAAATGTTTTTGTCATTTGCATAATCATCTTTGGTAAAAAGGAAAGCAATTACTTATCATTCGCAATTCAAGAACATGATTCGGAATTGATCGTGATACATTCTTCTCTCCCACACGATTGCAAATAAGATTTAAGTGAAAGAATTGAATTCCCTGTTTCATTGGCTAAGACACAAGCCAACATAGAGGAAGTGGCAGATACAAAGATAATCATATACAAATTGTGACACAAGCTCAGTGATAAGGGTTTTGCTTACACAGGTATGGAAAGTAGTGGAAAATAAACCTCAAGTCAATTCAAAATATATTTGAAAACATATTCCTATTATCCCAAGAACGTATAAGTTCTTGCCGTAAGCAGCTCCCAAACTAATGGTTTCTTTGATGTTTAGAGTTTAATTCATTCCAGTTTATAATTGTCCTCTAAACATAAGTCTCTCATGTGTCTAACCTCAACTGCTCATTTAATATGATAGAAGCACCTAGAACCATGCACTGCACAGCCAACGTAGTCCATAGGCCCTTGCAGAGGGGAGGGTCGTTGCAATCTGCTTCCCCTTTCTCTGACCAGAGAGATGCTGAGACAGTCACACTGGTGAAATGGTTGGAGATAAGAGGAAGTTGCTGTGAGACCAGTACAGAAGAGAACCGAGGAAGAAAACATCGTGGGATGACTCATTGTGCCCTAACACAGCGTGATCTATTTTAGAAGACACAGCTGGTCACTAACAAAATGCAAATTGTAAAACTGAGCTTGTCAAAGCACGCACTCAGGAAATCTGTGCTTCTGCCTCCCTGCTCACTTCCACGCAGACAACTGCCAAGTTCATCGCCTCGTCCCTGCCTCTAGCCCTGACCTTTGTCCAAGGTGCAGTCCCTCACACACCACCGGGAAACTGTGAGGTGCTAATAAGTTCTTCCTAGGGATTGATGCTGTCCTCCCACCACAGTTCTGCTGGTGTAGATGCAGCTTGGGTAAGACCTAACGAAGGGAACATGGTGACCGATTGATACTGACAGCACAAGAAACAATTGATGTTAACCAGGGAAAGAAATGTGCCTGTGTCCTACAGACCCCTCAGTGTCCAAGAAGGAGACAAACAACCCAGGCAGAATAGGAGGGAACCCACTGGAAAAAGTAAAATAGGCGATTAGTGAACGGCAGGGGTCTTTCTGGTACAGGAACAGACTTGTCTCTTAGCCCCTAACAGTAAGGGGGTTAAATGTGGGGAACCTGGCAGCACCTCAAACTTAAAATTTCTAAAATTAAACTTCCCCGAAAACCAGTTTCTGCCGGCTTCTTTGTTTGCTAAGGGCGAGCTAGTTCTGTTTGTCTCCAAACATGAGTCACCTTGCTTTGTTCCTCACCCACCCCCACCATACCTAATTAAACACCAAGCTGGATCTATTTTTTTTCTTCAACACTTTCTTGCAACTTTTTGCCACTTTCTAACCTCATTGTTTCATTTTTAATATGGCTTTGACCTCATACTTTGCTCCCTATCTATAATCCCTTGACCTGGCTAAACAATTGATCAAGCAAGTAGTTCCCATTTTGCGTTTGAGCTCTGCCTTGGTCAGGTCTCTTCTTATCAAATGTGTTCTATATTTCCCCATGGTCTGAGAAACAATGATATTCTAAGCTCACCCAAAACTGCCTTCCAGTCTCACCTTCTCCTAATCTCTGGAGCAGGCCAAGCTAGTCTGCTCTACCTCCCACCACACACTACTGCCTTAGCCCCTGCTATTTCTGTTATCTGTAACACAATCTCCATGCCCCCAGAAATTCCAATCATCTCCCTGGAAAGGAAGGACTTTGTCTCATCTGCCCTCTCATGCCCCTGGTGCTGGGCACAGTACCTCTCACAGATGAAGTGCTCAGGAACTAGTCAATGAGAATCAACATAGAAAGCAAAATGGTTCTCCCAGACATACTGACTCCAGGACAACACTTTTCACCCGTAAGAATGCTGCAGAAGCACCTGTTCTACCTCTTCAAGTGTTCTCATTCAAAAGCCTGGTCTAGGGGCAAGAATTTGGCATGGCAGTTTAAGCACCACTGGAGACACCCACATCCAATATCAGAGAACCTGGGTTCCAGTCCTCTCAGGTCACGTACTAAACCCAGAAGAAAGAAAAACAAGGTCATTTTCTGGGGGAGGTAGGAAAGCCATTTAATAATGCCTCCAAAAAAAAAAAAAAAAAAAAAAACAAAAAAAACAGAAATGTTGGCAGTGGTCTTAAATGCAGCTCCACAATCACATAATTGTGCATGGAAAAAAAAGGAAAATTTTCCATAATCTTAATGGTACACTCAGAACATATGTGTCCTGGTTGATCATGGCCTATTACTTGTACAAATCTCACTCACCTATGTCTCATAGGCAACCTAAAATGCTGGGTTTCTTAGCATGGCCTCTCAATGCTAAATCAATTCAGAAAGATCCGTGCAAGAGACGAGGCAAAGCAGCCTCAAGGAACAATCACCCTTGACTTTCGTCTTATCTACAACCATCTTTTCTGAACCAATGATTTTCATATCGAGCCAGAACCTAGGCAGGCTCTTTATGTTTTCTTATAAAGTCAACAGTGATATTTATCTAACTTTATAGCTCCTTCTGAGAATTGGCCTGCTCTTGGAATTGCACAGGTGAACTAAGACTTCCTTCAGTGATGATCAAAAGAGTGAAAAGGTTCTGGCTTACAAGGTTATTTCCATATTCCACTTGATACTCATAGACCCAATTTTTTTAAAGATTTGTATTTATTTATTTGAAAGGCAGAGTTATATAGAGGCAGAGGCAGAGAAAGAAAGGTCTTCCATCCATGGTTCACTGCCCAGATGGCCGCAATGGCTGGAGCTGTGCTGATCCAAAGCCAGGAGCCAGGAGCTTCTACCAGGTCTCCCAACGGGTGCAGGGACCCAAGGACTTGGGTCATCTTCTACTAGCTTCCCAGGCCATTGCAGAGAGCTGGATAGGAAGTGGAACAGCCGGGACTCAAACCAGCACCCATATGGGATGCTGGCACTGCAGGCGCCAGCTTTACCCACTATGCCACAGTGCCAGCCCCAGACCCAAAGTTTTAATATCTCGGCATTGATAAATTCTAAACAGGGATCATTGTGTACACAGGGGTCCCTTTCTGTAAGCCATCTGCGTGGCTCCTTTCCACACAGAGAAAGACCGTGATGGTGTGCTGGGACATTTCAGTGCAAGAAAGGAGAAAGGAAGGTGGGAAGGATGAGGGAGCCAGAGAAGGACGGAAGACTGAATTGAGTCTAGATGTCTACACTTCCTGTTCTGTCATCTATAGCATCTTCACCTCTCTTCTCACTTTTCTACTTCCAACAGCCTAAATACAACTCACCAGCTCCCAAATAGCCTTTAAAACAATATTCTAATAGGTGCAAAGGCAAGAAATCCTAAGTCCAAGCAAAACTATTCTTCAGTATAGAATTTATGAAGGGAAAATGTGAGTTATATCAACTTAGAAATTTTAACAATTTATAGTTTATTACAAAATTGTACTACAACTAATATAGAAAAAAAATTGTCTCTTTAAAGAATTAACTCTAGTTATACAAATATGGCCAAAATAAAAAATTAATATATAAAAAGATTCATGCACAAAGATCTAGTCACATAATTTCAATAGAAAAATTAATTGTAGGGGCCAGCACTGTGGTGTAGTGGGTAAAGCCACTGCCTGCAGTGCCAACATCGCATATGGGCACCGGTTGGAGTCCTGGCTACTCCACTTCTGATCCAGCTCTCTATTATGGCCTGGGAAAGCAGTAAAAGATGGTCCAAGTCCTTGAGTCCCTACACCCATGTGAGAGACCTGGAGGAAGCTCCTGGCTCCTGGATTCAGATCGGCACAGCTCCAGCTGTTGCGGCCAATTGGGGAGTGAACCAGCGGATGGAAGACCTCTCTCTCTCTCTCTCTCTCTCTCTCTCTCTCTGCCTCTCCTTCTCTCTGTGTAACTCTTTCAAATAAATAAACTTTAAAAAAAGAAATAAAAAGTAATTGTAAACTAAATGTCCAAAGATAAAAGACTAGCTGAATATAATAATCAATTAATAAATCAGAATAATATATTATCACTAAAAGTGATGCTGTAGAACTATATTCAACAAAGTAAAATCAGAATGTTTAAGAAGCAAATTGTACAATACTATGTATGAAGGATATTCAAAAATTCAATGGAAGATATGTATTATGGAAAAAGCAATGCATGGACTTCAAACATTTTTGCACCAAATTTACCTATTTTTGTCCTTTCTTTTTTATTTCTTGAGAGAGAGACAGGAAGAGACAGAGAACAAAATCCACTGTTCATGTCCCAGATGCTGATGGCACCTGGGGAGGAAGGCTGGAAATTCAATCCAGGTCTCCCAGGTGGACGGCAGGGACCCAACTACTTGAGCCATCACTACTACCTCCAAGTATACGCATTAGCAGGAAGTCAGGAGCTGACAGCAATTTTGAACCCAGGGACTCTAATGTGAGATGTGGTGTCTTAACAAGTAGGCACAAAACCCTTACCTCTAAACTCATCTTTTAATTCCATGACTCCATGAACTTTTTGAAACACCTTTATCTAGTATACCTGTAACATTTTACAAGACATGTACAATCACAGGAAATAAACACTAGAACATTCACCATGGTCAATCATGGTGGTTCATGGTTTGGAGGGTTATTGTTGATTTTTACTTTATTGTTAATACTTTACCTGTTTATCCATTATCTATAATAAATATGCAATATTTCAGTAACCATCACAAAAAAAAGCCTGGATTCTAATGATGGCTATGTCACCTTGAGCAACTTGCTTAAGTTCACTCAGCTCTATCTGCAAATATGGGGCAATCGTTGTATCAACCCTATAGGTTGGGTAATGATTAAACTAACTGATCTCATTCCAGTAATAGTCTTAGCACTCCTACATGAATGCCTGGAAGTTTGAAAAGATCTGTGGAAGGAGCTGAGCAGGACTTTTGAGTTATTCCCCACTTCTTTCATTCTTAATCACTTCAAGAATAAAATCAATATGAACAATTTAGCTATATCTGCTCTTGAGTTCAAACTGTCCTTAACCAAATCATTATCTCACTAAGCTGTAAAGGCTTGTTGGGCCACAGAATACAACTATGGCTGAGGCCCAAGTGGATAGTTTCTACTAGCTGCATTATACACTGATAGTTTCAAAAAATGGCAATAATGGCCAACAAGGGGAAAAAAGAATTATCTTCCTTTTCCACACTCATTGGGAATTCAAAGAAGGAAACACATAATTACTAGAATTTGGCTGGCATATTGAACCTGGTGTGTTAAGAAAAGTCAAGGGACTGTTAATGGCAGAAAATGGTCCAGACCTCAGGTTTGCATGTCATCAAATAAAAATGAATCCTTTAAGCAAAGGACTCTAAGGAAGAAATGGTTTACTCCTATGTAATACTTCAGTCATTTGAACTGGGAAAATAAATGGCTGCTCTGAATAACTATTCTATTTTCATTTTTCCTGGATGTGTATGTCAGTGTTAATCAGGTACTAGTCTGAATGAGGACACTCATGAGTTCAGGGAGACACTTGTACCTGCTTTCATTCACTCACCCAACAGAGTTCTTGACCATTCAGTGAGTGTTGCTCCCTGTGTGGGTTCTGAGGTTCTAGGAAGAAGTCTTCTTAGGGAGCATATAGCATGGTTAGAAAAGTCATTCAAAGAACAACTCAAATAGATCTATAACTAGTGCAGTGAGGCTCCAAGGAGAAGAAGCACAGAGCTAAGTGGGGAGAATAGAGGGTGTGGAATTTGAAGCATCAGACTTTTAAGATGTTGACAGCTCTGTGTTGAGTGATAGAGGTGTCTCTCTCCTTCTGCCCTCTCCCCATGTATATTTACAAGCGTGAGAGAGTGTGTATATGCACATATGTGTGTGAGAGTATGTGTGCGTGTGTATGTGCCTTTGATCTTTAATGCCCATCCTGGTGCAGACACACCAAGCCTGCACCTGGTGAGCTATAAACCAGCTCAGTAGGACGCCATTACAAAACACCCAGACTGGGTGGTTATGCAACAGAAATTCACTTTCTCACAGTTCTGGAGGCTGAAAGTCCACGAGGAAGGTACCAGCGGGGTTGGTTTCCTCTGAGGCATCTCCTTGGCTTGCAGATGCACTTCATAACCCAACCCCTCTGACCTCTGCTGCTCCTATACGGTATCTGGGCACATTGTGCAACATGCATGGACTTTAAAAAAAAAAATGTGCACCAAAATAAATGTACCTTTCAATACCATTTTTCCTGAGATTTTTGAAATAGTGTTATTTAACTTTTACCATTAATTCCTTCCTGAATGATTTTGTTGGGGGAGGGAAAGAGCTCCTTGATGTATGAGAAATGTTACATGATTTAAAACTCCCCTGTGACATTCTGGAGATGGGCGATGTTTGCCTAACAAAGAGTGCACTGAATCCTACTGAAATGTTCATTTACAAATGGCTAATAGAGTAAATTTTGTGATATATATTTTGGCATAATTTTAAGATGTGCACATACAAAAAGAAAGGGAAGTTGCACTGCGGACATAGGCTACTTTGAAAGTTGAGTGAGATGGTCAAGTGCCTGGCACACAGCAGGCATCGGATAAACTACCTCTGATGGCCACAAGCATGGCTCCTGCAATTCCTATTGCCATATAAAAAGACTCCCTAAGTGGGAGATGGGATGGTTGTGCGGGTAGCAGGGAGGTTATGGGGGAAAAAGCCGCTATAATCCAAAAGTTGTACTTTGGAAATTTTTATTTATTAAATGAAAGTTGAAAAAAATAAAAAATAAAAAGACTCCCTAGAAGTGAAAAAAAATCTCCAACCTTGTAATGCTTCATGCTCTGATACTGCAGATGGGGCAATAACTGCACCCCCCCCCCCCCGCACGCGCTCCCCCCCCCCCACAGACACACATTGGAAAAAATGTTAAAGCTTGGGCCCTGTTATAATCCATTATAATATCACAAAATACAAAGCATCAAAGGAAATGCCTTAACTATTAAAAGAAGACATTCCATCTACTACCCATTTTGCATAGGCACCTGTAACATTTGCTTCAAAATGTTTATTCGATTATAGCTCTAGTGAATTTATGTGCCTCATTATAAAGTAATTCTGCAGGAGTTGAGGGATTTGAAAGTAGAGGTATTAACACTTTCTTCAGAAGAAAACCACAATAACAGCAGAGCAGGAATGAAAGATGTAAATAATAATCTCATATTTCATACACAGTCAGTATTTTATTTTAAAAGACATCTTACTATACACCTGTTCATTGGTCTCCCTGAATTTGACGATTTTTCTGAAAAATCAACCTCTCCGTGATTGAGCTTAAATAAATCCTGACAAGATCCTGAGAACTTGGCAAGAACACCAATGATTTTACATCTGGCATCACACACCAGCTGCATGCTGAAAGAACGAAAGCTTTTCTATTTCTTTACCTTGCTTCATTAGTGAGTATGTGGTGATGCATGCATTACAGTGTGCGTGCCGGCTCGGCTCCCCATATGGAGAGGCATCGAGCAATGTCACAAAGCCTATGCATCAGTTACCATGATGCTGCACTCTCAAAAAATACGATGCTATATGTGCAGAGATAATTTTATCTATACATGGAGTTTCTGTGGATGGAGCTATAAGTTAATGTATATAGATGGAACCTGTTGCAAAAGTCTGCAGAGGAGAAATAACTTTAGCTGTCACAGTTGAACATATGTACAGTATGGTACCCATCTTCAAGTCATCACACAGTAAAAAAAACAATAATTCCCCTGCCAAATCTATGTCCAACACATTTCTACTCAACTCCTGACAGCTATACTGCGTACTGGAGAAATATCTGTCTGTGAGCTTTATGGTTATCTGCTTAAAGAACTCTTTATTGTCCTGCATCTTCTTATCATGGTTATTTGCCTTGTATTTGAACTTGGTAAGTTTAGCAAACATCACTATGTATTAGTTATCAATTGCTGTGTAACAAATTACCCTGAAATTCAGCAGCTTAAAATAACAGTAATAATATATTATCTCCTGGCTCCTGCGGGTCAGGAAATCAGAAGCAGCTTGGCAAGGAAGCTGTGGCTCAGGACCTCTCACAAGGTGGCAGTTTAGGTGCCAGGATTGCAGTCATCTTGCTTTTTTACTATGGCTATGACAAGCTTCCCAGGTGGCTTATTCTGTGACTAATAAGTTGTTTCTGGCTCATTTATTCTTTCCATGTAGAACTCTCTAGAAAGAGCCATGAATGCCCTTAGGGCATGGCAGCTGAATTCCTTTGGAGGGGTTGATCCAAGAGAGCAAAGTAGCAGAGGCCTTGCATGGCCTTTCATGGCCCAGCCTGGGAAGCCACACCCCACCATTTCTGCCATGTTGGGTTGGTCACAAGGCCAAGCAGGTGCATTTGGGGAAGGGACCACACACAGGTTCCAAATCAGAGGTTGGGGCCTGCATTGTGGCACAGTGGGTTAAGCCATTGCCTGTAATCCCTCATGGGTGCTGGTTCATGTCCCGACTGGTCCACTTCCAATATACCTCCCTGCTAATGAACCTGTGAAAGCAGTGGAATTTTGCCGCAGTGCTTGGGCCCCTGCCACCCATGCAGGAGACCCAGAAGAAGTTCTAGGCTTCCTGGCTTCAACCTGCCGGGCCCTGAACATTACAGCCATTTGAGGAGTGAACCAGCTGACAGACTGAGGACCATTGCGGCATTGTGAAGGCTGGTGACCACATTCTTTACATAAGTTGTATTTTCAAACTTACAGGCTTCCAGTGTACAGACATTTTTATTTGGTTGAAATTTCATGGTGGGGCCAGTGCTGTGGCACAGTGGGTTAATCCTCTGCCTGCGGCACCAGCATCCCATATGGATGCCCGTCCTAGTCCCGGCTACTCCTCTTCCAGTCCAGCTCTCTGCTGTGGCCCTGGAAGGCAGTGGAAGGTGGCCCAAGTCCTTGTGCCCCTGTACCCACATGGGAGACTGGAAGGAAACACCTGGCTCCTGGCTTCAGATCAGTGCAGCTCCAACCATTGCGGCCATTTGGGGAGTGAACCAACAGAAGGAAGAGCTTTCTCTCAGTCTCTCTCTCTCTCACTGTCTGTAACTCCACCTCTCAAATAAAATAAATACAAAACAAAAAAATTTCATGTTGCAAATGTTCACTGTTCTGTCTTGGCTGAAGATACACTTTCTCTTCTGTCCTCTATCAGTCCAGCATTATCGTTCCCGTCTTCTGGCTCTTGAGTTTCTATTTTCTGAAGCTGGTTTTTCTGTCATCTCATCATTCTATGATCTACACAGTATGAAAGTGCTTTAAAAACTGTGTGGAAAATAAGAAGCAAAAGATAAAGTTATGTTGGTGAGAAATAATAAAATGTATGCATATGATAGGTCTTTAAAAGTTCATGAAAATGTATAGGTTAAAAAAATTTCAGGGATCCTTTTGGCACAGAGGGCATGACCCCAGATTGGAGTGCTTGGATTTGAGTCCCAGCTAAAATTCCAACTTCCTGTTCACACACATCCTGTGAAGCAGCAGGTGATGGCTCAAGTACTTGAGTCCCTGCCACCCATATGGGAGACCTGGATTGAGTTCCAGGCTTCTGATTTGGGCTTGGCCCAATTCGGGCTATGACATGCATTTGAGGAATGAACCAGTGATGAAAGTCCTCTCTCTGCTTGTCTGTCTGTCTCTCTCTGCCTTTCAAATAAATGTTTTAAAAATATCCAATAAGTTTTCTTTTTTATTTTTCCTGCAATGGTTTTTATATATAAATTAAAATGTAAATGAATATGATATAGTTTTGTCTGGTATAGTACAACAAAGGAAATAATCAACAGAAAGAAGAGAAAAGTGACAGAATAGGAGAAAACATCTGCAAATCATTTTCCCAACAAAGGATTAATATCCAGAATATATAAGGAACTCAACTCAGCAACAAAATCTATCAATTCAGTTAAGAAATGGACAAAGGATCTGAAGAGACATTTTTCAAAAGAAGAAATAAAAATGGCCAAAAATACATGAAAAAAAATGCACAGTATCACTAACCATGATGGAAATACACATCAAAACCACTGTGAAATAGCACCTCTCCTCAGTTAAAATGATTATGTTCAAAATGATAAGAAAAATATAACAAATGCTGGCAATGATGTGGAGAAAAGCAAGCTCTTGCACACAGTTAATGAGAATAAAAATTAGTGTAGCCACTGTAGAAAACAGTATGGAGATTCTTCTAAAAACTGGAAATAGATTATCCATATTACCCAGAAATACCACTGCTGTTGATGTATCCAAATGACATAAAATAATTGGACCAAAGAGATATCTGCTCCTCCATGTTTATTGTAGCACTATTCACAATAGCCAAATATGAAATCAACTGAGGTATCCATCAACAAATGAATGGATAAGGAAAATATAGTATAGATGTGCAATGAAGTACCATACAGCTATTAAAAAGAATAAAATCCTGTCATTGGTAGCAAAATGGATTGAACAGGAGAACATTATGTTAAGTGAAATGAGCCAGCCTTAGAAAGACCTAAAAACTCATGGATTGAACAGGAGGACATTATGTTAAGTGAAATGAGCCAGCCTTAGAAAGACTTAAAAACTCATTGTTCTCTCTTGTTTGTGAAAGTTGAAAAAAATGCACTCTGAACATAGAATAGTGATTATCAGAGGTTAGACAGGGTTAGGCTGGAGTAAAGGGTAGTTGGATAATGGGTACCACATCACAATTAAATAGATGTTATGTCAGATTATATTTCTTTTTATATATATATGTGTATATATATATATATATATATATAACAAATCTCATGTATTTCATATATACAGATTTAGGAGCATAGTGATACTTCCCACCCTACTCTTCCTCCTCCTTCCTTTCTTATTCTTTCTTTTAATTTTTATAATGACACATTTTCAGTTTATTTTATAATCATAAGCTTAACACTCCACTAAATAAATAATTCAACAAATAGTAAGAAGAAAAATACTGTTCTTCAACAAGTAGAGAAAAGGGCTGTAACAATAATCAAGTCTCAAAATGGCAATTCTGCTCATATATATATATATAAACATTTTTGTACTCTATCAGTACATTGTCTTTTTGGGACTGGCTTATTTCAGTAAGTATAATGGTTTCCAGTTGCATCCATTTTGTTGCAAAAGACAGGATTTCATTCTTTATCATGGCTGACTAGTATTCCATGGTGTATATATACCACATTTTCTTTATCCAGTCATTGGTTGCTGGATATCTGGGTTGATTCTATATCTTAGCTATTGTGAATTGAGCTGAAGCCAACATGGGGCACAGATTATTCTTTCATATGCTGATTTAACTCCATTTGGGTAAATTCACAGGAATGGGAATGCTAGGCCATGTGTATGGTAGATCTATTTCAGATTTCTTAGGAATCTCCATATTGTCTTCCACAGTGTCTATACTAGCTTACATTCCATCACAGCATATTAGGATACCTTTTTCCTCACATCCTCATCAGCATCTGTTATTTTTTTTATTTCTATATGGTAGCCATTCTAACTGGGGTGAGGTGAAACCTCATTGTGGTTTGGTTTGCATTTCCCTAATGGCTAGTGATCCTGAGCATATTTTCACTTGTCTGTTGTCCATTTGGATTTCCTCTTTGGAAAAATGCCTGGTCAAGTCCTTTTCTCCTTTTTTAACTGGATTGGTTGTTTTGTTGTTGTTGAGTTTCTCAAGCTCTTTATAGATTTTACATATTAATCCTTTATCAGTTGCATAGTTTGCAAATATTTTCTCCCATTCTGCCAGTTTCATAGGCCTTGTTTCATACTTCTGTATATGGAAATCCAATTTTCTTGGCACTATTTTTTGAAGATACTGTCCATTGTTCAGGGATTGATTTTAGCTTCTTTGTCAAAGATCAGTTGGTTATAGATGCATGGATTTATTTCTGGGGTTTTTATGCTGTTCCATTGGTCTACATGTCTATTTTTGTGCCTGTACCAAGCTGTTTTGATTGCAGCTGCCTTGTAATATATATCTTGAAATCTGGTATTGTGATGCCTCCAGCTTTGTTTTTGTTGTTTAAGATTGCTTTAGCTATTCAGGATCTCTTGTGTCTCCATATAAATTTTAACATTATTTTTTCTGGATCTGAGAAGAACGTCAGGAGTTGTGGTTGCAAGAGTCATGGGTGGTTTCCTCACACACTGCTGTCTACTCCATAACATCCCTCTTATTTCTGTAGAATTTCCACTGCAAACTTCTCTCCATCTCTCTCCCTGGGAATGCACTTCCCTCATCTTTCTTCTGTTATCTTTCCCTGGTTAAAATTAGCACATCTTTTCCCTATTCAGCCATCTTGGAATTTGCCAGGTCTCTCATCTAACCATTTATTCTTCCAATATGACCTCTCCCCCATCCAGACATTGTTTCTACATCTCCTTTCCTTGATCTAAGTCATAAATGATGTTGTGACATCAGAGGCTGGGATAGAGACGGTGAGAGAGCTTCGCCTAGGACCACTGGGATGGTGGGTCTTAGAACTCAGTCATGCCAGAAGGACACATGGAGACCACAAAGAGGCAGGAAGTTCAGGGGAGTAACCATTCCCAAGTGAGAACTGCCAGGCTGAGCCAACTCAACACCAGAACCATAAGTAATATTATGAGCTAATTACCATGACAAGCTGTTATACGTTGGAGTAATTTGGTTTTTTTCTTTAACATTTTATTGAAATACAATATACATACCAAGAAATACACAAAAGCTTATAGATAAATGTATTTTTGTCCCCTGCTCACACTCATAACCAACACACAAATTAATAAAAAAAATTACTAGTACCCCAAGAGTCCTCCCCATTTCCCCCACTCCATTGTTTTAACGTGGAAAGAAGAGTATACTGTCTATTACATGGGATGATTCAGTAAAGCAATATTTATAACTAAATGTCAAATGATATGATAACCACAAATTTTTATACATTATATATTAATGCAGTTTGTATACATAGATTATATAGATATAGATATGATAGGCATAGATAATAGATATAAATAGATAGATAGTAGATAATTAGGGATAATGAGTAGCTGATTAGAGAATATTCTGGCACCTGGAAATGGGGTGCTGCTGTGACAAATTCCTAAAACAGGGTACATTGACTTTGGGATCTAGGGGTGAGCACAAAGTGGGAGAACACTGATGAGACTGCACATAGAAACCTAAAGAGCCTCCAGCTACAAATCCGTGAAAACCTAGAGTTCCTACAGGAGGCTATCAGGCAGGGCCCAGGCAAAGTAGGGGAATTAGGACAGCAGGAAGGAGGAATAGGTGCCCTTGGTGGTGAGAGACGGGACATGTGGCAACACCATCACTCCTGGGGATGTGGGAAATAGGAAAATGTGCCAGATACACAGGAAAATCTAGCTGAAGAGCTTTGGGGATGAACACTAGAATTGCCACAGAGCTTCTGCTAGAGGAAAAGAGGAAGCTAAAGAGTAGGCTGTTTGACATAGAGGAGGCAAGACTTGAGAGACTTGAAAATGAAACTGTTTCTTAGGCTCACCTTCCTCAAGCAGCAAAGGATTCCGAAAGTACAGCAGCTTCTGGGCAGAGATGAAATCCAGAGCACTATCAGGAAAACCAGGACTACAAACGATACCAAAGGCATGACCACAAAAGAAAGATTTCTAGAGAAATCAAAAGCACTGCCTCCTAGAACCTTTCAGTCAGGCCAAAGGCCCATGAAGTATCGTAGGAGTGTGCTTTTCAGATGCTGTCAGTTAAACCATCAGGCTCTAAGTATCCTCAGGATGGATCACAGCATCTCATGCTGAGCCCCAGGTAGAGTGGGACCTTCCCTGAAGAGACAGGAGGATGAATCCCCAGGATCACAAAGTGATGCATTTAAATTCACACACACACACACACACACACACACACACACATACACGTTTCTGAGAAAGCTACAATCATGTGTCACTCAATGGAAATATGTTCTGAGATGTGGCATTTTGTGAATTAGTAAAGTGTATCTACACTAGGTTATGTGTGTGTGTGTGCGCACACGGGCGCTATAGCCAATGCTCCTAGGGCCATGAAGAACAAAACAACATGAGGCTAAACCACGCACAAGAGAAAATGATGTCATCAAGAGATAGTAAACATGAGATGTATAGCTTGCTGCTGGTGTAACACAGCACACTGTTTTACAGCAAGCTTTTTTGTAATAAGCACAAGTACACCCTAAAATAATAATCCAAAGTGCATTGCAGTAAACACATAAGGTAAAATAATGTAGTCATTACCCTCACTAATAAATCAAACTGGCAGTGCAGTAAGTGTGTCTACACCAGTATCATCACAAACACGTGAATGATGTGCTGCACTGCGACATTAAGTTGGCTACAACATCACTAAGCTATAGGAATTTTTCTGCATAATTATCATCTTTTTTGTTTGTTTGACAGGCAGACAGCAGAGAGGGGGAGGGGGAGGTGAAGGGGGAGGGGGAGAGGGAGAGGGAGAGGGAGAGGGAGAGGGAGAGGGAGAGAAATCTCCCATCTGCTGGTTCACTCACCAAATAACCACAACAGCCAGAGCTCAAGCCAGGAGCCAAGAGCTTCATCCGAGTCTCTCACCTGGGTTCCAGGTCTGAAGCACTTGAGCCTTCTTCAGCTACCTTACCAGATGCATTATCAGGGAGCTGGATAGGAAGTGGAGCAGCAGGGATTTGAAACTGCGCTCCCATGTGGAATGCCAGTATCACAAGTGGCAGCTTAACCCACTGCATCACAATGCTGGTCTCATGTCATTATACTCTTAGGGCACCACTGTTATGTGTGCAGACCTCAGTTGACTGAAATGTGCTATGTGATACATGACTGTTTTCTGGAGGAACCACTGCCAGCTTGGACTGAAAAGGACAAATACCAAATATTCAATAAAATGACTGCTAGCCTCTTCCCCCTTGCAGGCAAGAAGTAGACTGAGAAGGCTACTGCATTGCAAACTCAGGATTTCTTCTTGGGAAAAAAAGATGATTCTGAGGGGAGAGCAGGGGCCCAGAGGGTGGAGCCAAGAGGCACTATGAACACTGCCCAAGCAGGCATACTGAGTTCATCAGGGTTCTGGAAACATGCTAGGAGCAGAGCCTGCATGTGCCCCTTGTCTTCTCTCTGTGAACAATCCCACCGTGGTATGTGACCTGAGTTCACAGGACTTCAACTTGAGAGGAGTGGCACTCAGGAGATGTACCCAAGAAACCACCTACACACAGCTGCACCTGCACCTGGATCTGATTTCAAAGACAAGACCCTGGACTTTGAGCAAATGCCATAACACAACGCAATTTTGTGGAAGGGGAAGGGCGAAGTATATTCTGCATGTAGGAGAGACGTGCTTTCCAACATGACCACAGGACCTCCTATTGCACCTCTGTTCTTGCAACGTGACCTAGTCACTCCTCCCATTCTCTAACTAAAGTGGGCACTTATACCATATAGGGTAAGGGTGGGTGAAGAAGTACACTTTTGGAAGGAATCCCACCTGGATGCAGTCCTGCTTCCTAAGTCTCAACCATCCTTGCACTTTCTCATCATCAATCTGCAGGCCCTCTTCAGGACCACTTGTGGTCCAGAATCTCCAAACCCCTCTTGAAGAATTTCTACCTTGTTCCTAAATGAGACAAGTCCCAAGCCAATGTCCTTTCTGTGTCTTGTGAACTCTGATGCCTTTCACCTCCATCTGATTTTTTTTTTTTTTTTGTCAGGCAGAGTGGACAGTGAGAGACAGACAGAGAGAAAGGTCTTCCTTTTGCCGTTGGTTCACCCTCCAATGGCCACCGAGGCCGGCGCGCTGCGGCCGGCGCACCGCGCTGATCCGATGGCAGGAGCCAGGAGCCAGGTGCTTTTCCTGGTCTCCCATGGGGTGCAGGGCCCAAGCACCTGGGCCATCCTCCACTGCACTCCCTGGCCACAGCAGAGGGCTGGCCTGGAAGAGGGGCAACCGGGACAGAATCCGGCGCCCCAACCGGGACTAGAACCCGGTGTGCCGGCGCCGCAAGGCGGAGGATTAGCCTAGTGAGCCACGGCGCCGGCCATCTGATTTTAATGCTCATTTTTCTGTGCTCCAGTTTCTGCCTTCTCCAAAATGGAAAGTGGAATTCAATCACGAGCACAAGGAAGAAAGATTTTGCAATAAATTTTCTCCTTAATTATCTAACAGCAAACACACTGCCCCCAGTACCAATTATATCAATTTACTAGGATTTCCATGACAAATAACCACAAACTTGGATGGTTTAATTTACTACCTCATAGTTCTGGAAGTAAAGAATCTGAAGGCTGGCGCCGTGGCTCAATAGGCTAATCCTCCACCTTGCGGCGCCGGCACACCGGGTTCTAGTCCCGGTTGGGGCGCCGGATTCTGTCCCGGTTGCCCCTCTTCCAGGCCAGCTCTCTGCTATGGCCAGGGAGTGCAGTGGAGGATGACCCAGGTGCTTGGGCCCTGCACCCCATGGGAGACCAGGAAAAGCACCTGGATCCTGGCTCCTGCCATCGGATCAGCGCGGTGCGCCGGCTGCAGCGGCGGCCATTGGAGGGTGATCCAACGGCAAAGGAAGACCTTTCTCTCTCTGTCTCTCTCTCTCACTGTCCACTCTGCCTGTCAAAAAAAAAAAAAAAAAAAAAAAAAAAAAAAAAAAAAAAAAAAGAATCTGAAATGAGGGTATCAGTAGGGCCATGCTCTCTTGAAAAACTCCAAGGGAGCAAATTTCTTCACCTCTTCCTGGGTCCTATCAGTCCTGTATTTTGCAGCCCTGGGCTTGTGGACATGTCACTCCAATTTCTGCTTCCATAGTCACATGACATTCTTCTTGTATCTGGCTGTGTCTTTTTTTTTTTTTTTTTTTTTTTGGACAGGCAGAGTGGACAGTGAGAGAGAGAGAGACAGAGAGAAAGGTCTTCCTTTTCCATTGGTTCACCCCCTCAATGGCCGCCGCAGCCGACGCTGATCCGAAGGCAGGAGCCAGGTACTTATTCTGGTCTCCCATGGGGTGCAGGGCCCAAGCACTTGGGCCATCCTCCACTGCACTCCCTGGCCACAGCAGAGAGCTAGCCTGGAAGAGGGGCAACCAGGACAGAATCCGGCGCCCCGGCCGGGACTAGAACCCAGTGTGCTGGCGCCGTAGGTGGAGGATTAGCCTATTGAGCCGTGGCACCGGCCCTGGCTGTGTCTTAATTCCCTCTTCTAGAAAGGGTACCACTCATTAAGTAGACCCCTTCCCAACTGAATACGATCTCAACTTGATTAATCTGCCAAGATTCTGCTTCCAAATGAGGTCATAATCACGGGCACGGGGGAGCGGAAGGAACATGGTTCCAACCCATCACAACAACCTTAAGCATTAATTTTTCTGCCACAGACAATATAATCTAGTTTACATGAGATATTTATACTCCTGCTATCAATATGGCTTAGATCCAACAGTCAATGATATAAAAACCTGGATTAAAGATGCTAAAAAAATTTATCCTGAGCTGGGTGTTCAGCACAGCAGTTAAGACACCACTTGGGAGACAGCTGCATCCTATACCAGAGTGCATGGGTTGAGTTCAGGCTCTTCTCTTGATTCTGGCTTCCTTTTGGGGAAGGCAGCAGGTGATACTTCAAGAATTTGGCTTCCCTTCACCCACATGGGAGACCTGGGTTGAGTTCTTGACTTTTTGTTTGCTCTTGGCCCAGTCAGTTCTGTTGCAGGCATTTGGGGAATAAACTAGCAAATGGAAGATCTCTCTCTCTCTCTCTCTCTCTCTCTCTCTCCCTTTCAAATAAATTTTTGGTCCATCCCTGCATGGCCTTGAGACATTTTTTCAATTACAACTGTCAACTGTCTGAAGTATCTGAATTTGCAAGTACTTGGACTGAGTCTAGTTCTGTGGATCTAGAACCACTTACAGTGTTAAGGTGAGTGTGTAAATATTTGCAATGTCCTCTACAGTACAGTTCTTAAACTCAGAGGATAAATTTATTTCAAAGTCTATAGAGGAAGTTACTTGTAATATCTATCATATTCTGACAGTAAGAGTTCTGTATGGCTTTCTGGACTGATATATAATGATTCAGTAAGCAGAAGTTAATTTACATGCAGATTTTAATTAATTATGGACCAAATTTCTAACCATTAAATTGACCTGAAAGTGGAATGGGGACCAGCCTGGAGTAATGAGTAGTCTACCCCATAGGTGTTTTCTCACAGTGTTAGCAGACATCTGCGTCTGTTTGCTCACAGTATCACAAAACAGCCTCAGGGGTGGGAGTAGCTCAGAGGAAAACTGTAATCACCTGTGAAGTTGATAGTGGGAAGGTAAAGTTCCCTAAGAAATGGCCTCCCTGGGAAGAGTTTGCTAGGGCTTTTGTAGCAAGGGTAAGGGTGTGTCCAGGATGCAGGGGAGGGGGAGAGGGATGACCCTTCCTGCTCAAGCAACAGACATCTTCAACATGGACTCAGACTGGTGTGTTGTGCTTTCCTCCTTTGTGGTGGCCAGGACCCTCTGAGTATAGCATTGCAAGATCAGCCTTCTTGGAACAGCCTCTGAATAACCAGCTCAAGGAAGTAAACTGCCTAAGGTTCTGTGCACCTGTTTCTGTCTCCCTTTCAACCTAATCTTACATTGGGGCTAACAAAAGGATCAGTTGCTCTGTATCAAAGACCACAGATCAGAGAGAGCACAGTGGCTGCACATGGTAGGTGCTCAGTGAATAAACCTGATACAACAAGGCACAGTGGGTTAAGGTGCTGATTGCAACACTGGCACCCCATGTGAGTGCCACTTCAAGTCCCTGCTTCCTATCCAGCTTCCTGCTAATGCACCTGGGAAAGCAGCAAAAGATGGCTCAAGTGCCTGGGACCCTGCCACCCATGGAGGAGACAACCATGGACTTTCTGGCTCCTGGCTTTAATCTGGCCCAGCGCTGGCTCTTGCAGCCATTTTGGGAGTGAACCAACAGATGCATCTCTCTCTCCCTCTCCGTCCATCACTCTGCCTCTCAAATAAATAAATAAACCTTAAAAAATGCTGATGCAGGCCGGTGCCACTGCTCACTAGGCTAATCCTATGCCTGCGGTGCTGGCACCCAGGTTCTAGTCCCAGGTGGGATGCTGGTTCTGTCCCGGTTGCTCCTCTTCCAGTCCAGCTCTGCTGTGGCCCAAGTGCTTAGGCCCTGCACCCGCATGGGAGACCAGGAGGAAGCACCTGGCTCCTGGCTTCGGATCAGTGCAGTGCACCGGCCGTAGCAGCCATTTGGGGGGTGAACCAACGGTTCTCTGTCTCTCTCTCTCACTGTCCAACTCTGCCTGTCAAAAAAAAAAAAAAAAAATCTGATGCAATGAGAGAGAGAAGGCTCTTCTGAGATCTCTTCCAAACCTGGGGTTCTAAGATTTGACCAGGGTACATTTAGAAGAGAGTCATTTATATTCCTAACATTTAAACACTTAATATTTTTATTAAAAATATTATTAAGGGTCTTCGAAAGTTTAGGAAAATGCAGTATTATGAAAAATTCTGCATGGATTTCAATGTTCTCTGCACCAAAAAACACTTACCTTTGAATGCTATTTTCCACAAATGTTTTGAAGTATCATCATAGCTGCCAACCACTGGAAAGTCTTCTTCTGGAGCTAGCATTGTGGTACAGAGTATTAAGCCACCTTCTGTGATGCCAGCATCCCATATTAGAGGACTAGTTCAAGTCCTGGCTGCTCTGTTTCTGGTCCAGCTCCCTGCCAATGTACCTGGGAAAGCAGCAGAAGATGACCCTGGTGCTTGGGCTCCTGCCACCCACACGGAAGTCCAGGATGGAATTCCTGGCTCCTGGCTTTGGCCAAGCTCAACCCTGACCCATGCAGCCATTTGGAGTGTGAATTAGCAGATATAAGATCTCTCTCTCTCTCTCTGACTCATGCTCTGTCACTATGCCTTTCAAATAAATAAAATGAATCTTTAAAAAAAAAGAAAGGTCTTCAAAGACTCTATGTAAGGGCCTTAATGTTATCCCAGGTAAATATCTCTGCAAGATCACTACATGTTACCAACCCCACTTTTTAGGGGAGAAAATTGTAGCTCACCTTGTTTAATTCATGTAATTACCAATGCACAACATCAGAATTCATGCTGAATCTGCTTTACTCTGACAAAATGACTGATTACATTTCCAACAGAAAATGCCAAATGGGTAATAATTTTCCAGTTAGGCAGAGACCTAAATGTCCTCAAAGATAAGATTCATTTGAATCAGAGATTCTCTTGCCCTTCTTTGATTGAGTCTCATGAGGGAAGCAGACCAAGGTAAATCACAAGGGAATGTTCTTTGTCAAGTTCTTTCTTTGGGAATAAAAGCCAAGGCCAAACCTACTGAGACTTCCAGCGAACATTTGAAGACAATTTAGGACTATGGACCAGGGATCACTTCTCAGACAACTTGAAAATCTTGGAGTTCTTTCTATTCTCTGTTTCCTGATGATTCACTGAAACCTCGTAAGAGAAAAGGACCTGGATGTTCTCTTTTTAATTCCCAGCCCTAGTACAGGGAATATAGATGACATCTAACTGCAGGGGTCGTGTGGCCAAGCCTTGTGACAAAAAAAGGAAGGAGAACTTGGGCCACCAGGAGCTGTCTGGGGCCTTTCTCAATAAGTAAGGGAATCTTTCACGGGCTCCCTGAGGAGGCAGAGATGGCTGAATTATCACACCCAGGACCAGGCACCCAGAGTTACACTTCCAGGCTTAATGTGTGCAGCACCACCACAGCTGGGAACTCATCTGATACACAAATGACCACGCCCCATCCCTGACCTCCTGAATCAGAAATTCTGGGGAGGAGGCCCAGCAGTGTGTATCTGAGCCAGTCTCATGTGCTTCTGGTACACACTACAGTCTGCAAACCACTGTGCAGTAGGACTGGACTCACTGTCGCATTTCACCTTGGGAAGTTCAATTCCCCTGATGAAAGGTAAAAACAAAAACAACCTGATGAGAAAGAAAATGTGCTGGGAAAATCAGGGGAAAAAATGATTCATTTCTTCAATGAAATGAACCAATAGAAAATGTCACAAAAAGCAAGGCAAATAATCCACTGAAGGTCATGAGTGATCTGTCTTCCATGTGGATTGGTGTGAGCTCTACGTTTGCTGACAGCATACTCGCTTCAAGTGATATAAAAATACGACTTAGTGAAACTTACCATATCAGTTAGCAATGAATTTGGCTAAAAACAACATATGCCTAAGATAAATACATATTATCCATCCCAGCCAGGCACTTTAAAGACAAAAAAAAAAATAAAAACAAATTCAAACTCTGGTTATCAGTGAAATATAAGGTTCTGTACCAAAGCAACAGTTCATTATTTAAATGTACTCGTGAAGTTATTTAAAACATGACAAGTCCTATCATCCTTACCATACTGGTAAATGTTTGCACATTCTAATGAGGTGGAGAAGTGAAGAAAAAACTACATAAAACGTCATGAGCATGCACAAGTGAACTCACGATGTTTTGCTCCCCAGAGTTTAATTGCATTAACTCTTTAAAAAGATTTATTTATGTATCTGAAAAGCAGTACAGCAGAGAGAGGGGAAGAGCAAGGGACAGAAGGGGCTCATCCATGCGCTAGTTCAGTCCTGAAATGACAACAACAGCCAAGGGGCAGGCCAAAGCCAGGGGCCAGGAGTTCCATGTTAGTCTCCCACACGGGTGGGGGCCCAACTACTTGGACCATCTCTCACTGTCTTCCCAGTTACATCAGCAGGAAGCTAGACCAGAAGCAGCATAGCTGAAATAAACTGGCACTCTGTTAAGCAATGCCAGGTCACAATCAGTGGCTTAGTCCACTGTGCCACAATACATTAACTTAAAAAAAAAAATCTTATTTGCTTATTTGACAGTAGATAGAGAACTTCCAGAATGGGAGGTATGGGAGGAGCCAGGAATGCAATTCAGGTCTCCCTGTGGTGGCAGGAACCCAGTTACTTGAGCTATCACTGCTGCCTTGTGGGGAGCAACTGAGACTAGACTAAGTTACTGGAATTAAGACTTATTCTATGCATCTGCTCTCCCACAATATGGCGCTGGGGAGGAGTAAACTTCTACGCAGCTGCCTCTCGCCAACTTGACTGATAAGCTGCAGGAGCTAATCCTGCTCCTGATTGGAGGAGAGCAGCGTACTCGGCGTGTGGGTAGCAGAGTTGGGATTGGTGGAAGAGGACTATAAAGGAGGAGAGAGACAACATGCACGAGGAACATCTAAGGGGAACATCTATCTGAAGGAACACCTGTGCAGCCCCCGAGAGAGCCGGCCAGCGGTGTGCCGCTCCCCCACGGAAGTGGGGAAAGTGGCAGGGGGAACCGCCCTTCCACGGAGGTGGAAGGGTCGGTAGCCAACCCGGGAAGAACCAGCAGCAAACCCGGGGAGGGCCGAGCAGACAAAAGAATAGCGCAGGGTTTAGTGTCGTTCCTCCACGAAGAGGGGGAGCAACACTGCCTCAAAGGGATGCATGATTAGGAAGCTGGAGTTGGGACCCAGAGCTACAACTCAAATCATAATATTCAAATATGGGGCTAGGGAGTCTTAACCAGCGACTTAACCACTAAGCTAAATGCCTATCCCAGTGCATTTACTTCTAAATTTGTACGTCTCATAACAAGTAACCGATATCCTTATCATTCACATATTTTCCACTCTTTGAATATTGAATATATCAAAACAAAGAGAGATTTTAAAACAAACTCTTTTATTAAACAAAAGGACACGCAAGGTCTCTCAGCATTAATAGAAGGTGATCCCACGGGGTGACACAAGACAAGATGGTTAACCCATAGGAAAAAGCAGACGCCCAGAACATGACGCAAATGTCAACAGGGCTAGGGTGATGCCAACACCCTCTGTGCAAGAGGCAGGGTGCGTGAGTCACATGAGTTTGCACAGAAAAAGGGAAGACTCCACCCACCACAGCCATGGGAGGTGACAGCAGATGTTCTCCTCATCAAGAGCTTAGATTTTTCTGTATCGAAACAATGATAACCGAGGAAAAATACTCCCAGATGGACACTAGAGAAGCAGTCACCTCAGTTTCGTTCATCCAGTTCTCTTTTCAACCTTGCTGTATTCAGAGACACCTAATTATATCACCATATGCCTTGAAAAGCACACTTTTTCACTGCATTTAAACAAGCATATGGTGAAGTATTTTTCAGTGTTATCTTTTAAATGAAATGAGAAAGGATCAATGGGGTATATAATGCCTCTAATATACAAAGAACTTGAAAGACCTTTGAGATATAATATCAGAAGGGGTGGATTAATAATTTTCCTGACATATTTTTGCATGTTTGATTAATTAATCAGTGTCTTGAGACTATGTCATTTTGTATCAGGGTTTGAGTGTACATGGGTTAATTTAGTAATGGATATCATTTTAATTGGATTTGAAATGGGGTAAGTGTCTCAAAGGATCTTTAACTGGTCAGGGTACTCAAAAGTATTAATTAATACACCAGAATATTAACTTATTTTCTAAATGCCTATGGTCCTCCTGAGCTCACAAATTCATGAAAGCTTTCTTCTGAGCCCATACATCTGGGTGTTCTAAAAGATTAGTCAAATGTAAAATCATGGGAAAAATTTTAAAAATCTCATCACAGACCTTCTGTCACTGACTTTTTAACTAGTTAACTGAAAATACACTTTTAGCATTTAAGAAAACTTCAATTTTGTGTTTTCTGGATACCTAGATCTTCTTTCTATCCAATAGGTATGCATGCATTGGCCAATGTAGTCAAATTAAGTCACTTAAGGGTTTTTGTCAGGCTCTTTTTATAAATATGAGGAATCTTCAAAAAGCTCATGGAAAATGTGTAGTATGGAAAAGTGTGTGTGTGTGGATTTCTAAATTTTTGTGCCAAAGTAAACTTATCTTTTATTGCATTTTTCCAGAAACATTTGGAAATCCTCTCTGAAGTGTGGCAAAATAGTCAGGCAGTAGGCTGGAAGCCAGAAAACACTGGAACTAGTGTGGCTGTCCCACTGACTACCTGTGAACTCCTGGTCAAGTTAACTCATCTTTTTGAGTCTGGTGCCCTTCCCTGTAAAACAATGTGATACTACAACATGACCACAATTCACTGAACCTGGGTCTATGAGCCTGTAGGGAGAAGAGACTGTCTATTTGTTACCCTTGATATATTTACTGAGATACCTCCCAATCAATCAATGATACCAAATACAACATTTTGCATGCCCTACAGCTTACCAACATCAGGTCTTGAGAAATCATTTAACAACTGTGGGGAGCAATTCGGACTAGACTAAGTTACTGGAATTAAGACTCATTCTATGCATCTGCTCTCCCACAATATGGCGCTGGGAGAGAAGAAAACAGCTTCTACACAGCTGCCTCCAGTTCAGCCAATGAACTGTAGGACTTGCTCCTGATTGGAGGAGAGCAGCGTACTCGGCGTGTGGGCAGCCGAGTTGGGATTGGCAGAGGAGGACTATAAAGGAGGAGAGAGACGGCATGCACCGGGAACATCTAAGGGGAACATCTAGCTGAAGGAGCACCTGTGCAGCCCCCGAGAGAGCCAGCCGGCGGTGTGCCGCTCCCCTGCGGAAGTGGGGAATGTGGCCAGGGGGAACTGCCCTTCCACGGAGGTGGAAGGGACAGTAGCCAACCCGGGAAGAACCAGCAGCAAACCCGGGGAGGGCCGAGCAGACGAAAGAACAGCGCAGGGTCCTGTGTCGTTCCTCCACGAAGAGGGGGAGCGACATAATGGTGCCGTGACTCGGATATGAAGCCTAGGCAGGGTTTAGTGTCGTTCCTCCATGAAGAGGGGGAGCGACATAATGGTGCCGTGACTCGGATATGAAGCCTAGGCAGGGTTTAGTGTCGTTCCTCCATGAAGAGGGGGAGCGACATAATGGTGCCGTGACTCGGATAGCAAACTTAGGAGGGAAGAAACGGGAAGAACTGGGAAAATATCGGAGAGAGAGACTAGCAAACAGCCTAGGGAAAATATCGGAGAGAGAGACTAGCAAACAGCCTAGGGAAAAGCCGGACAAAAAAGGTGCCGGAAGAAGTTATTGAAAGCCTAGGCATAGACTCAGATACGGACTACGGGGGGAAGCTGGGAGAAATCTCTAAGGTCGAAAGCGAAAGTGAAAGCTAGAACAAACAGACTCGGATGAGGACTGTGGGGAGAGGCCAGGAGAAATGAGGGAGGAATATTGTTGGAAGAAAGCTTGGGGAAACATACCGGGTAGAGAAAAATGTTAGGGAAATTGAAGCCGCGGGGGGCAGGCCGAGGCGGAGACAAAAGCCACTTTGGGATTCTCAAGTTAGCCCGGGAATAGGGGGCGAAAAGTTGAAACCAGAAGCAGAAACGTAAGCCAGATTGGGATCCATCTGATTAGCCCGGGGAGCAAAGGACGGGAAGCCAAACCGTGGGGCGGAGACGTGAGCTGGGTTGAATTCGCCAGGCTAGCCCGGGGAACTTGGATTGAATGCTAGTGGCGGAGACGTGAGCTACACTGTGTGACTCGTGGAGGCTGCCGCGCGCAGAGAGAGCGTGCGGGGCACAAGTAGATAGGGAACGCTGGGCTAAGTGCGAGACCGCGGAGTGTGCGCGCAAAGCCGAGCCGCATGGATGAGAGAGGCGCGGGCTGAGGCGGCTCAGAGCCGGAAAGGCGCCGGGAGGCCGCGGGGATAAGAGAAGCAGAAGTTTAGAAGTAAAATGAGAGAAATGGGAATGCTGGAAGATGGAAGTAGAATGGGAGAAATAGGAATGCCCGGACATAGAGAAATAGAGAAATAGAAAGGCCTCCCCACAACATGGCAATGAGAAAGCTTGGATTCGGTCTGCCTGATTAGGGAGGCAGTGAGCACCTGCGGGCGGCTAGCAGCTTATGCGCCGCAGGTCACCGAAGACAGGCACGAATTAACATCAGTAAGGCCTCCCCACAATACCGCAATTAGAAGGCTTGGATTCGGTCTGCCCGATTAGTGAGGCGATGAGCACCTGCGGGCGGCTAGCAGCTTATGCGCCGCAGGTCACCGAAGATAGGCACGTTATCAACACCAATAAGTCACCCCACAACATGGCAATGAGAGAGCTTGGATTCGGTCTGCCTGATTAAGGCAGTAAGCACCAGCAGGCGGCTCGACCAGAGTATGAGCCGCAGGTCACCGAAGACAGGCACGTATCAGCGCCTAAAAACCTCCTCACAACATGGCGAAGAGAGGACCCGGATTCGGTTTGCCTGATTGATAGGACTTGTAAGAACCTGTGGCAACTCTAGCAAGTAGAGCAGAGTGTGTGCCGCGGGACACCGAAGACAGGCGCGTATCAACGCCAAAAAATAAAAAGAAAGGGGGATCTGTGGGGAGCAATTCGGACTAAACTAAGTTACTGGAATTAAGACTCATTCTATGCATCTGCTCTCCCACAATATGGTGCTGGGAGAGAAGAAAACAGCTTCTACACAGCTGCCTCCAGTTCAGCCAATGAACTGTAGGACTTGCTCCTGATTGGAGGAGAGCAGCGTACTCGGCGTGTGGGCAGCCGAGTTGGGATTGGCAGAGGAGGACTATAAAGGAGGAGAGAGACGGCATGCACCGGGAACATCTAAGGGGAACATCTAGCTGAAGGAGCACCTGTGCAGCCCCCGAGAGAGCCGGCCGGCGGTGTGCCGCTCCCCTGCGGAAGTGGGGAATGTGGCCAGGGGGAACTGCCCTTCCACGGAGGTGGAAGGGACAGTAGCCAACCCGGGAAGAACCAGCAGCAAACCCGGGGAGGGCCGAGCAGATGAAAGAACAGCGCAGGGTCCTGTGTCGTTCCTCCACGAAGAGGGGGAGTGACAACAACTTCAGGCCTAACCACAAACTGAACCCATTCCAGTCGTGTTCCAGTGCATATCAGGTGGATCCCAATTTATCCCCAAAGGCCTCTTGAGGTAAGGGATCTTGGACCCAGTACCTTGCCCTGATGAGTCCTGGCCCAGGAGAAAGCAAAGCCAAGGACTATGCACACTGTCCTGTTTCATTGTCTTGCTTTGTGTGGGTGAGGAAAACTCTCCAGTGATACCGAGAGCCAGAGGGCAATAAAATGTCACAAGAAATCGATGTGACCTACAAGTTTCTGTGTGATTTGGCCACTTGCCTACCTCTCTACCTTTGTCTACCTTGGCTAGCGGAGGGGTTCCCCTACCTGCGTGCTCTTACCTTCCGTCTCAGTGCCTCGGCACTTTTCATGTTCCACAGGCCCACACCCTCTGACCTACTTATCTCATTGACATTGCTGTCAAAGTATCACTTTCTCAGGGACACTTTCAATAACCCACAATCTAGGACAGGTTCCTTTATGAAGAACCATAAGGATATATGACCCTTTCACTTACTTACGTAACAATGCAGTGACTACAACCATGGATATGTCCTTAGAGACTTTTTGCTCACTATCTCTATCATTCAACATGATCCCTGAGACAGTTTCTCAGCCTCCCTGTGTCTTGGGTTTTTCCTGAGGCTGCTAAAAGTATCTTCCCAATAGAAGTCTAATGAAGATGAAATGACTTTATTTATGTAAAGCACTCAGTAAAACCAGTATAGAGCAAGTATTAAGTATCCAATAAACTTTGGTTATTATTACTTCAGCAGAAAATAAATGCATTAATACTTGTTTCAAATAGTGTTAACAATAGTAATAATAAATATTAAGAGGTTATTAGGTAATTGAATCTGAAAATAAGAACAATTATAGGGAAAAGAAATGGATCAAGGGTTGTTGGGGGGGATGAGCATGACTATAAAGGTACAGTGAGGCATCTGAAGCCTATGTCACGACCGTGGTGGGTGTGTGACTTTATCCATTGTTGCAATCTATGGAAATGCATATCACACAGAGTTTGTTGTATGTCATCTTAAGTTACCGAAGAGCTCACGTGATTGCTACAGTACATAGAGAATGAGGCCTAGAAATTGAACAGGAATAAACCAGGCCAGGCCCTTGCCAGGCCCACAGCCCAGATCAGACCAATGGAGACAGAGCATCACAAGTGAGGGTGCTGGATGCCAGAGACTGCACCAACAGGATCATCCAGGGCCTGGAACAGGAGAAGCTGCCCTTGGAATTCACTACCACTGATACCCTGACTGCTGCCTGGAGACAAGATATTGACATTTCCATGGCAACCACCTGCCACCAGAGAGGATTTTTTGCACCTACATCTCAAGCCATTAGCTGCCAATTCAAAGCCTAAGTAGATGCAAAAGATCAGCCAAGATGAGGTTATTTACATTGACTTAGCTGAAAAGGCTAGAAAGATGGGCATGAGTTTCAGCTTTATAATAACAGGCAAATGCTTTCCACATTACTATCATGTACTTTATTTCCAACTGGGCTGATGTTTTTATGTAAAAATTCCTGTAAAGAAAGTGGGTCCATGAGGGGATTTTACATTAAAATTCCAACAAAAACAGTAAATATTTTTAGTGGGAGAAAGAAAAATCTTAGAACAGTGACTTAATTATAATTACTGTTGTCTAAATAGAAACATCCGTGGGATAGGCATTTGGCTTAGTAGTTAAAACATCTGCAACCCACATCAGTGCACCTGGGTTTAAAACCTGGCTCTGCTCCTGACAGTAGCTTCCTGCTAATGCGCCCCCTGGGAGGCAGCAGGAGGTGACTCAACTAGTTGGGTTTCTGCCACCCATGTAGGAGACCTGGATTGATTTCCTGGTTCCCAGCTTCAGCCTCAGCCCAGCCCTGACCATCATGGGCATTTGGGGAGTGAACCAGTGGATGATAGCTCTCTCTCTCTACTACTCATTAATTAATTATGAATT
The DNA here is from genome assembly GCF_964237555.1 of Oryctolagus cuniculus. Lineage (NCBI taxonomy): Eukaryota > Metazoa > Chordata > Mammalia > Lagomorpha > Leporidae > Oryctolagus > Oryctolagus cuniculus. The sequence continues at coordinate 14,181,019 of NC_091445.1, read as the reverse complement.
AATTAATTATGGATTAATTAAATCTGAAAAGACAGACACTTAGAGGAAAGACCATGTAAAGATAACAGAAGAATGTGGCCATCTACAAGACAAAGGGGTGTGAGAAGCAACCAATTCTGCCAATACCTTGGACTTCTAGCCTCCAGAATAGTGAAGTAAATAAGTTTCTACTGTGTTAGCAACCTTGTCTATGGTACTTGCTATAATAGCCCTAGAAACCAATAAAGTTGATAAATTATTTTACTGCTGACCTTTTGATGTTACTGGGTCCTAGTAATGTGCCACTGCTTATAGAGGACTTACAAGGAATGACTATTGTTGTTCTTGCCCTGAGCCCATTTCACTTTATTCTGGTTAAGCTACTCTGCTCTTCCTCTGGGCTTCTATGCCATGGCATTCTGACAAGCCTGCCAAATCCAACTGGGCTAGCTCACACCCCAGACCATGAAGATTCCTTCCCAAAACCATTGGTCCAGGGGAAGCTCACAGGCCATGCTTGCCATCCACCTCTCCCAGGTAGGACCTGAAACCTGAGCAGAATCCCAAGGAATGGGAGGAATTTGGAGCTTAGGCATTCCAAGGCTAAGGAACCTAACGAAAGTCTCTGTGAGTCCTCACCACAGGCAGACGTCGGTGGAGCCACTCTGATTGTTGACCTTGAATTTTCAACTCTTTCTCTGCTTCTGAGCTTGTAGATTAAACTCTCAGTTCCTTCCTTTTCAACCTAAGCTTACTAGAGACAGCCTTTGTTCCTTGCAGCCAAAAACACCAGAGATATACAGTAACATAGATGTCAATATAGACAGCCATGGCTCTCCCATGATAGCCTCTTGATAAATGAGCTAATTGCGTGTTCTTAGGCACTATAAGAGAGAGAAAAAGCTTGAAAATATCTTGCAAAACAAAATTCTTCATCACCCCTCTTCAGTGTGGACAGGTGCCAAAGCCATTTCACAGATGAAAAAGGTCAAAGAACAGATGCTGATATATAAACAGACTTCTGCAACATATCAAATAGAGATCACTAGAAAAACCAGGGGCAATAAAAAAGACATGGGAAATTCGAATTGCAGAAGCATAGAGTTTGCTCAACAGCCAGGTTGGAATTTGCCCCTGCTGTGGGCCGTGGCATGCAGCCACCACAGAGCTAGAGCAGGACTTTTGCAACGATGTCTTTGCCCTACTAAACCATCACCCCCAAGCCCAGGCGGCTTCTGCGGAGTATCTGTCTCATTCCCAATATGCCTTAGCACCAGGATGTGCTTACAGAATGTTGAAAACCACTCTTGATAGTATTGTTTTCTTCACACCCTGCACAAAGTGAGGCAGTGGGTTTTCTCCTATTCTGCACCATCACAGTGAGTGTACCTGACTCCTCCTCACCTTGTCTTCTCACAAGACTTTTAGAATCAAGAGATCCCTGATCAAAAAAGAACAAGAAAAAATTGCCTCATTCCCCAATGGATTTGGATGAAAAATGGGAATAGAATCAGGTATAACTCAAAAAGGAGACATTGGAGAAGAACTATGCTGGATCTATAAGGAATTGCACTTGAGTTGGCACACGCGTTGAAGCTGTATGAAGGCCACTGTCTTCTTAACCATGTTAAGCTGAAGATGTCACCATTGTCTAGACAGTATTTGATTGGGGTTGTCACTTGTGGGTTTATTCAGTAATGAATAGGTGAAACATTTTGGAAAAAAAAAAGTGAGGCACTGAAAATACCTATCTTTGCCAAGATAGTAATTTCCCGCAATTTTGCATTTACTTCTATCAGGGGCACATTCTTGGCATCAAGTACATTGAAAATACATTCTCCCATTCCCCTCTCACTCACACTGTTAAAATCATCTGCAGCCAAATCATATAATCAAACATCAAACACAATATGACCTCTTTTTTTAAAGATTTACTTATTTATTTGAAAGGCAGAGTTACAAAGAGAGACAGAAAGGCAGAAAGAGAGAGATCTTCCATCCACTAGTTCACTCCTCAGCTGGCTGCAAAGGCTGGAGCTGTGTCAGTCCAAAGCCAGGAGTCAGGAGCTTCTTCTAGGTCTTCCCCATGAGTGCAGGGGCTCAAGGCCTTGGGCCATCTTCTATTGCTTTCCCAGGCCATAGCTGAGAGCTGGATCAGGAGAGGAGTAGCTGGGTCTCAATACGGCACCCATGTGGGATGCTGGCAGTGCAGGCTGCAGCTTTACCCACTATGCCACAGCACTGACCCCTCTGCTTAACTTTTAAAACATCCGTGCAGCTTTTATTTACTCCTCCATCTTCCTTCATTCTTTGAAAATAATTTCATTAACTTTGTTCTAGTATCTGGGAGATTGTTGCCTGTGGTTTCTCCTTTTCTTTACCCATCAAAGAACAGTTACAGGGGTTGGCACTATGGTATAGCAGGTTAAGCCACTTTCTACAGTGCTGGCATCCCATATGGATGCAGGTTCAAGACCTGGCTGCTCCACTTCCAGTCCAGCTCCCTGCTAATGTGCCTGGGAAAGCAGTGGAAGGTGGTCCAAGTGCTTGGGTCCATGCACCCATGTGGGAGACATGAAAGAAGCTCCTGACTTCTGGCTTCAGACCAGCCCACTCGGGTCATTGGGGCCATTTGGGGAATGAACAAGCAAATGAAAGATCTCTCTCTCTCTCTCTAACTCTGCCTTTCAAGTAAATAAAATAATCTTTAAAAACAAAGCAAAAGAACAGCTACAACAGTTTTCCAAAGCCTTACAAAGCACAGTCTCACCTGTGAGTTGACTTTTCATGAAGCTGGCACCATTCACACTGCTGTCTAGGTATCTTTTTTTTAAACTTTTATTTCAGTGAGAGAAATGCATAGGAGAGTGAGGGCCCTATCTAAAAGAGAGAGGGAAATCTGGATTCATACCGAGTATCAGGAGTGCTGTCTTGTATCTTGGGAAGGATCAGGAACGAGCTTTCAGACTCCAGTGAAGTAACTCACTTCCTGAGCTAGATTAACCAATGGGAGTCAGCACGGAGGCCTTTTTATCAAATGCCACACCTAAGGAAGATGGCAAGTGTCTCCATTATCTTTTTTTTTTTTTTTTTTTTTTTTTTTTTTTTTTTTTATTTTTTTTTTTTTTTTTGACAGGCAGAGTGGACAGTGAGAGAGAGAGACAGAGAGAAAGGTCTTCCTTTTTGCCGCTGGTTCACCCTCCAATGGCCGCCGCTGCAGCCGGCGCACCGCGCTGATCCTGGCAGGAGCCAGGAGCCAGGTGCTTTTCCTGGTCTCCCATGGGGTGCAGGGCCCAAGCACCTGGGCCATCCTCCACTGCACTCCCTGGCCATAGCAGAGAGCTGGCCTGGAAGAGGGGCAACCGGGACAGAATCCGGCGCCCCAACCGGGACTAGAACCCGGTGTGCCGGCGCCGCAAGGTGGAGGATTAGCCTATTGAGCCACGGCGCCGGCCCCAAGTGTCTCCATTATCAGCCACAGAGCTGATAGTTATTTTTCCCATCTACCTCTCTACAAATGAAAACCTCTCTTTCGGGGCCAGCATTGAGGTGCAGTGAGCTAAGCTGCCACCAGCATCCCATATGGGAGTGCCAGTTTTAGTCCCAGTTGTTCCTTGTCCAATCCAGCTCTCTGTTAATGTGCTTTCGTAGGCAGCAGAAAATGGTTCAAGAACTTGAGCACCTGCCACCCATGTGGGGGACCCAGATTTAGCTCTAGGCTCCTGGTTGCATCCAGGCCCAGAATTTGCAGCCATTTGAGGAGTAAACCAATAGATGGAAGATTCTCTCTCTCGCTCTCGCTCTCTCTATATCATTCTGTCTCCTAAATAAACAAGTGTTTTTAAGAAAATCTCCCGGCCGGTGCCGTGGCTCAATAGGCTAATCCTCCACCTAGCAGCACCAGCACACCAGGTTCTAGTACCGGTCGGGGTGCCGGATTCTGTCCCGGTTGCCCCTCTTCCAGGCCAGCTCTCTGCTATGGCCCGGGAGTGCAGTGGAGGATGGCCCAAGTGCTTGGGCCCTGCACCCCATGGGAGACCAGGAGAAGTACCTGGCTCCTGGCTTCGGATCAGCGTGATGCACCGGGGCTGCAGCGTGCCGGCCACGGCAGCCATTGGAGGGTGAACCAACGGCAAGGAAGACCTTTCTCTCTCCCTCTCTCTCTCTCTCTCACTGTCCGCTCTGCCTATCAAAAAAAAAAGAAAAGAAAAAAAGAACATCTCCCTTTTCTCCTCTCCACCACTTTGCTTTCTATCTTTTTCTGATTATTTCCGTGTCAGTGTTCTGGATCAGCCAATCCCAGATCAACAAATTAGCTTCCAAATAGAAATCAACATCAGATGAGAAAATCATGATAACGGGAGATGTTAAAAACCTCCATAGTGCTTTTCTCCTTTATCTAATGGCTAACGGGCCCCCAAATTCCCATAACTAATAACCGTAAGAGAGAGTTAGGGTCTGCTCTCTCCAGAACAACTCTTTTCAAATGCAGCTGCTCGGTCAGGAGCACGTGAGCAGAAGAAACATGTCAGGGAGTCTGGGGCTAGTGCTGAAGAGCCCAGGCAGCAGGAAGCGAAGACGCAGACATTTTGCTCCAGTGTGATTGGCCATCAGTAGAACCACAGCCAGAAAGGCAGAAAGGAAGGAGGGAGATGGTGCACAAAATTAGGACCTGAAAGACAAGGGAGGATAAGCACAAGAAGATTCGCTGCAGGGAGAACGGCGGGGGCATCCATGCTTATGTGGGTGCCAAGCTGTAAATAAAACGGAACTGGGGACAAAACCAAATGCTTGTTTAGAAAGAGATATAACAGCAAGTTGCTGACTTTCCAAAGCTGATGTATGATACCTTTGTAACACTGCTTTCTACATTTTTCAATCTGCATATTCTTTGATCACTGTTTCAAATGACAGCCATTTGGTCATATTGTCTACAGAGAGAATAGAAATGTCAACCTTTCTCCTGGCCTGGTTGACCGATTTATTATTATTGACAGGTTGCAAAAGTTTCTTTTAATTTCCTATGTCAAGTCAACTTTTAGGATTGTTTTCAGATTTGAGAAAAAACTGGCCTGCATTGTGGTGTGGCAGGTTAAGCTGCCACGTGCTTCCCAGTAGCCCTTATCAAGTGCTGGGCTTCGAGTCCCAGCTGCTCTGCTTCTAATCCAACTCTCTGCTGATGTGCCTGGGAAGGCTAACAATGATGGCCCGAGTGCATGGGCCCCTGCCATCCATGCAAGAGACCAGATAGAGTTCCAAACTCCTGGCTTTGGCCTGGCTCGGACCTGGCCATTGGGGTCATGTGGGGGTGAACTTGTGGATGGAAGATTTTCTCTCTCTCCACCTTTAAAAAAATTAATCTTTGCCAAAAAAATTTAAGAACCCCATTCTTACTAACTTTGTTTCTTGTATGACCAGTTTCTAGTTCCCAATATTCCACACCTCGTGTCTCTCCACTGCCTACCTACTCTCAGTGCCAAGGACTGGTGTGCTTGCAATACGCTCTCTGGGCCTGCATCTCCCCGTGCAGCTGCCGGTGAAGTGGGCGCCCTGGGGGAAGTCCTTCCTACCCCGGGGCAGAAGCTCCAGCTTTACAACCATGGGTTAACCACAGAACACACACTCACAGCCTTTAGCTTCTGATATTTGTTCTCTGTAAGCAAGTCACCAATACAGAAGTACTTAGAGTCTCGGGCAAACCTACACCCACTTTGAATTGCATCTTAAATAGGGGAAAGCACATGAATTTACCAATCATCTTCTCTGTCCACAGCAGTTGCTTCTTATGGTTTGACTTTCTTACATGCCCTTTCAGAAAGCAATGCTGACCAAATTATCCAATCGTTCAGAAAACTCAAATGAAACATTAGATCATGTTTACTTTTAATAACTAAATTCCTGCCCAGCTGCTGAACAAGAAAAACCTGCCTTCTTAGCCAGACCAAAGACTTTGCTCGGGAGGAATGCCTGTGTTGACCCAGAGCAGCCTACAGTTAAAGCTTCTCTGTGGTGGGCATTGTGGCTCACTAGTCCAGACTCGGCTTGCGAGGCCCACATCCCACGCTGCTGAACCTGGGTTCGAATTCTGGCTCAGCTCCCAAGTTAAAGCACCTGGGAGGCAGCACGTGATGGCCCAAGTACTTGGGTTCCTGCCACACATGCAGGAAACCCGGATGGAGTTTCTGGCTCCCTGCTTCAGGCTGACCCAGTCCCAAGCATTTGCAGAGTGAGCCACTGAATGGAAGATCAGTCTCTTGCTCTCTCTGTCACTCTGCCTTTCCAGTAAATAAACATTGTAAAAATAATAATGAAGCTGCATGTGACAAAGTAGGCAGTGCAGATGCCATCATTTAAAAAATTATAGCAGAGGGAAGTTTTGCCATTGATGTCATTTTATTTTTGTAAGATGTTATGTTCTACCATAAACTAGTTACTAAAGAATTGATAATACTTCCCAAAGTGCCTAATATAGAAACTAGATTTTAAAGATATTATTTATTTCTTTGAGACATAGAGTTGCAGGGAGAGACAAAGAGAGAGGTCTTCCATTTGCTGGTTCACTCCCCAAAAGGCCATAACAGCTGAAGCTGGGTCTATCTGAAGTTAGGAGTCCGGAACCTCTTCAATGTCCCCTGCATGGGTGCAAGGGTCCAAGAGCTTGGGGCATCTTCCACTGCTTTCCCAGGCCACAAGCAGAGAAAGAAACAGCAAGAACATGAACCAACACCCACATGGGATGCCAGTGCCGCAGGCAGAGGCCTAGCCTACTACACCACAGGGCCACCCCTAGAAACAAGATTTTCAAAAGACACTCTTTGCATAGGGTTAATTACAAGCATCCACCGGCACCACGGCTCAATAGGCTAATCCTCCACCTAGCAGCACCAGCACACCGGGTTCTAGTCCCGGTCGGGGTGCCAGATTCTGTCCCGGTTGCCCCTCTTCCAGGCCAGCTCTCTGCTGTGGCCAGGGAAGGCAGTGGAGGATGGCCCACGTGCTTGGGCCCTGCACCCCATGGGAGACCAGGAGAAGCACCTGGCTCCTGCCATCAGATCAGCGTGGTGCGCCGGCCGCGGCAGCCACTGGAGGGTGAACCAACGGCAAAGGAAGACCTTTCTCTCTCTCTCTCTCACTGTCCACTCTGCCTGTCAAAAAAAAAAAAATTATAAGCATCCATTCACACTGTTTTTGACATGGCTCTGATGGTTCTGGCTTACATCCCAGTGATTTTATAAAATGAAAAGGCTCTGCAGGCTTTTTAAACTCAATTTCTAATAATTTACCAAGACATGGAGACCTAAAAATACTTCTTTATCATTATTTGGTCCTTCAGGAAACTTTATAGAAAAAAAATGTTTAGGATTCTTAGACAAAATAAATGTTTTTTTAATTAGAAACAACAGTAAAATGTTACTTCAAGACAGCTGTTCTCAATCTTGCATGCATATTGGAAGCACCTGGAGAGGTTTTAAAACTCCTACTGTCCAGACCACCCCAGAAAAATTAATAATTCCTATGTTTAAGACCCAGGTGGCAGGGCTTTTAAAGTTCCCAAGTGATCCTAACGTGTTCCAGGCTGAGAACCAGTATCTCCCAGTGTACCTATAATCAGCAGGCAGTGGGAGCACACAGTCTACAATTAACAAAGGGCTTGGGGCCAGCACTGTGACATAGCAGGTAAAGCTGTCACCTGCAGTGCCAGCATCCCATTGTGGGTTCAGGTTCTAGTCCTGGCTGCTCTACTTCCCATCCAGCTCTCTGCTATGGCCTGGGAAAGCAGTAGAAAATGGCCCAAGTCCTTGGGCCCCTGCACCTGTATGGGAGACCCAGAAGAAGCTCCTGGCTCCTGGCTTCAGATCAACTTAGCTCCAGCCGTTGTGGCCATCTGGGAAGTGAACCAGTGATTGGAAGACCTCTCTCTCTTCTCTGCCTCTCCTTCTTTCTCTGTGTAACTCTGACTCTCAAATAAATAAATCTTTAAAAATAAAAATGAGCAATAATTAAACATCGAAGTCTACTCCACACCGTCTGAAAGCTAAGGCTGTGGGAGTCACGCTTACTAATCTTTAGACCCAGTCCCCCAGTGGCCATTTGTGCATGATCTTAGATAAAAGTGCAGATGGATCCACATAGTTGACACTGAATAACTTGTCCAGATCAACGTTCAAACAATTGCAGTTTTGACCTATTGGTAGGTCTTTCTTTACCAACATACATTTTTAAAATTAAATAGATTAGAAAATATCAGCATTTATGGTTAGCAAACTTAGCAAGTGTTATATTGTGATAATTTTATTTCAATTAATATATACATTTATGAATGTATTTCTTACTGTGAACTAGGGCCAATCTTCTAAGAACATTGTTTCATGTACAATAAATATCTGAACGAACTGTTGAGGCAACTCTATAAGCACATTAGTAGTAACAGCAGTAGTAGTAGCAGCAGTAGCAGTGGTAGTAGTAGTAACAGCAGTAGTAGTAGCAGTAGCAGTAGTAGTAGTAGTAGCAATGGTAGTAGTAGTAGCAGCAGTAGTAGTAACAGTAGCACTAATGGTAGTAGTAGCAGTAATAGCAGCAGCAGTAGTAGTAACAGTAGCAGTAGAAGTAGTAGTAGTAGCAGTAGTAGCAGTAATAGTGGTGGTAGTAGTAGTAGTAGTAGTATTCTCTGCATTCAGGAATGAGCTGAAGTAATTCACTTGCACAGAGAAAACAGAAAATCTAGGCAGGGGACCTAGGCAGGGCAACTTGGAAAATTCACACTTTTAAAACTATGAAATGCATGAAGTTTATATACCTTAAATAAAACGTTTCTGGGAAAAAATACAAACTTACTCTCTGATTCCATGAGCGTCTTTGCAGAAGACCTCCCCTAAACCACCCATGAAGGAAGCTGTGGAGAATCTCTGCTCTGTTGGGTTTGCTGGCATGACTCAGATCAATCAGGTTCTTTGTAAGAGGGCTAAAGGATTTCTTGCCAGTGTAATCCCATCCAGGAACGTCAAAAAGTGCAACAGGGCTGTAGTGGACTCGAGACAGTTATATAGTCTGTTGTCCCCTTGTTTGAGTCAATGTCACCTCCGCTTGAACCTGGGGATACTGTGACTCTTCCAACAACAGAGTGATGATGTGCAGCAGCTGACGGTAGGTCACAAAAAGAAGGTAACCAGAAGAGCCCATGGGCCACCAACACTCCACAGAGGGTAGGAAGCAGGTTGGGAAATCCCCCTTCTACCAGCACGGCACATGGCAAAGGAGGGATGAGAGAGAGGATAAAAGTAAGAGCACAGAGACAGGCCCAGGGCAGGCCTGGGAGTGGAACTGGAACCCCATTGAGGCATTGGCCACCTGTGCAACGCTGGAGATCCGCCACTGCCCTAAAAAACTACCATAACTTGTCAGATCAAAACAACATACATTTGTGCTGTGCAAGTCTCTGGACTGGAAGTTCCATAAGAGTTTTTCAGCCAACTAAAACCAAGCCATTTCCTAGAGAGCGGTCCTTTCTGGGGACCGTGAGGGAGAAACTGTGTCCTGCTTGTCGTGGTCATTAGCAGAACCTAGCATCTTGTGATGATACAGGAGCCAGCTCTCCATTGCACACCTGCTTGAACACCTAGGGCCCTACCCTGAATCCAGAACTCATCACAACGTGTGGCTCATAGCCACTATTTTCCATCTCCTCACCCGCCACAGACTTGGTCCAACACACCCTTCATGGAGTCAGGTAATCACCAACCAGGTTGGGCCCACATGGACAATCCAGAATATTCTTCCCATCTCAGATCCTTAACCTTAATCACATCAGCCAAGCCCCTTTGTCAAGGCTCTAGGAATTAGCACATCTTCCAGGGGACCTTTCTCTGCCTATTGTAATCAACAACTGATACTGGCCTTCAGTTCTCTTTCTTTTTTTCTTTTTTTTTTTTTAAGATTTATTTATTTGAGAGGCAGAGTTACAGAGAAGGAGAGACAGAAAGAGAGGTCTGTCATCCACTGTTTTACTCCCCAAATGCCTGCAACAGCCAGAGCTAGACTGATCCAAAGCCAGGAGTTTCTTCTGGGTCTCCCACGCAGGTACAGGGGCCAAAGGACTTGGGCCATCTTCTACTATGTTCCTAGGCACATTAGCAGGGAGCTGGATCGGAAGTGGAACAGCCAGAGCTCAAACCAGTGCCCACATGGGATGCTGGCACTGCAGGCAGAAGCTTAACCTACTACACCACAGTACTGAACCCTCTGTTCTTTTTAAAATGTTTGGTTTTACTTATTTATTTGAGAGGCAAACAACTCTCATTCACTGGTTCATTCTCCAAATGCCCACAACAGCCAGGGCTGTGCTAGCCCATAGCCAGGACCTGGGAACTCAATCTGAGTCTCCCACGTGAGTGGCAGGGACCTAACTCCCTGAGCCATCACTTGCTGCTACTCAAGGTGTACATCAGCAGGGAGCTGGAATCATGAGTGGAGTCAGGACTCAAACACAGGCACTCTGGTCTGGAAACTAGGCATCTGAATCAGAGTCTTAATTGCTACCTCAAACCCCTACCCCTGTTCTCCTTCCATTGTTTGTAATGCCTGTTATTACACATGTCTCCCATCTCTGTCTTTCCAGGATATGCAGGGAGCAGATGTGGGGAAAGCGATGAAGAGGGGAGGAGAGAAAGAGCCTTTCTCTTGCATGCACAGGGTTTAAGAATGACTGGAAGTGAATTTATTTTTTAAGATTTTATTTATGTGTTTGAGAGGTAGAATTACAGACAATGAGAGGGAGAGACAGAGAGAAAGGTCTTTCATCTGCTGGTTCACTCCCCAAATGGCTGCAACAACCGGTGCTGAGCCTATCCAAAGCTAGGAGCTTCTTCCATGTCTCCCACACAGGTGCAGGGGACCAAGCACTTGGGCCATCTTCTACTGCTCTCCCAGGACATAGCAGAGAGCTGGATCGGAAATGGAGCAGCTGGGACTCGAACCAGCACCCATGTGGGAGGATTAACCTCTTGCGCCATAGCAATCGCCTCTGGAAAGTGAATTTAATGATCTGTGCCCAAGGAATCCCACACAAGGAAACTCGCCTACCTCTGAATCCTTGATTTTCACCGATTCTGGGATAAAACTACATTTTGCAGGGCTGAGGAAGGCAGTGAATGCATTTTGCATGTGGGAGGCATGTAGATGATTTCCAGCAAGAAGGGCTGTGTTAATGACAGACTACAGAAGCAGGTGTTGGGCACCACAGTGTAAGCTGCCTGTGTGAATACCCACACCCCATAGTGGAGTGTGTGGGTTTCAATCCCTGTTCTGCTTCCTACTAATGCACACCCTGGGAAGCTACAGTGAGGACTCCAGTAGCTGGATTCCTGCCACTCCCTAGGGAAACCCACATTGAGCTCCTGCCTATTTCGGGCATGTGGGGAGTGAGCCAGCGGATGGAAGATCTCTCTGTGACTGCCTCTCACATAAATAGAATAATTAAATCAACATAAAAAGCAGTGACTGCAAACCCTTAGCTATTGCTCCTATGGAGAGGTGCAGTCTGCTCCTGCTCCCCTGTGTCGGCAGCTGCTTTAACCAACCAAGCACAGCAGACGCGAGGCACTTCGTGCCTGCCAGTGACGGCACATCCAAACGCCAGCCCTGAGTGAGGGGACGAAGAACCTGTGCCCCCTGTAAAAGTCAGAGCAGAAGATTCCTTTAAATATTCATCATCCTTTGGGGTCACTTAGCCAACTTTGGGGGATGAATAGGTTCTGGGCAATATGCTAAGCACGTGGGTATCGTATGGGTGCTAGAGTTGTGTTGTACAATGGTCAATCAACATTACTATTTCTACTTGTAGGTGAGAACGGAGAGATTAAGTATTATGTGTGTCCTCACACAGTTAGGAAGCAACATAGGCCAGAGGTCTCCTTGCTTTCTTTTTCTTTTCTTTTTTCTATTGTGTTTTAACTTCCTTTTAAGTTATAACTTAAAAGATAACTTTATTCCTGGGGGTTTTCCTCCTCAATTTTCTCTCTTAAACATCTACTCCTTGTAACTTTTAAAAGGCATCAAATATCACGTTCATTAAGCAAGTAAAACAAGCATGCAATGTAACCTGTAGTAAAGTTTTATTCAACATATGGATAACCACTGAATCTTGGATGAGGAGTAAGCAGCAGAGGTTTAGGTCTAACACTGTTGACTGATTCTAACTAACCACACGCAAATGAGAGTATATAAAGAAAAAAATTGAGCATCCTCCACAGAATTCTGAAATCTTCTTAAGCATTTTGAACCTACACTTAATTAGCAAATGGAAAAAAAAATTATCTTGATCTCCTCATAGTGTGTTTATTTCTCTTTATTATTGATGCAAAATAAAATTCGAGCAGAAGTTTTCTGCAAAGTTTTATCCATATAAAACCAGAAAATATAAATCTCATAAAAGATGAAAGGAATATTTTTGCAATATGAAAGATTAATTCAATACTTCAAGAATCACTCTCCCAGGAATAGGCATTTATGTTCAAAAAAAATGAGGAAATTATCAAACTGCCTCCTTCAAGATAAATATGGTCTGTAAATGTCATACAAAATAAAACTATCAATTAATAAAACCTGGCTTTCCTTTAGAAGGAAGGAAAAAATGGCCCCAATGTTTGGCTATAAATTTTTCATCACACCTGGGCAGCGTATGTATCAAAGTGACACCATAAATAATAAATATGGGAACAAAGCACATTGTCTTCATTTGGGGTCCCCAGCAGCAGACACTGGAGCAAGTAGTCAACGTGGGAACAGATCCCAGGGGGCTGTGTGGTGGCTGAGGGTATAAGCGAAATGGGATTTATCAGAGCAGTTACCACCGTGGGCCACCAGAGGTAGCACCAAAGACGTACTCAACAACAGAGGTACAAAACAGGCCACCCTCAGGACCAAGGAGCTGGAGGTACTGGCCCAGTAACCCTCACCAGCTGAGTCCACTCACCGTGCTCTCCGGAAGTGTTGAGTCATGGGTCTCTTCTGCCCTGCTGGGAGCTCAAATATGGAGAAAGCCCTCGGGCACAGGCCCTGCAGAGCTGCGAAGGGGCTCTGCTGTGGTGTTTTAGAGCAGGCACAGGCAAAGTTTGCAGGGCTCACAGGTCATGGAGATGAAGAACAGGGCAGCTGTAGGCAATCCACAAACAAGCAAGCATGGCTGTGTCTCAGCTACACTTTGCTTACCAACACTGCAGTGTGTATGATTTTCACGTAAAACAAAATGTTGTTCTTCTTTTGACTTTTTTCCAGTCATTGTAAAATGCAAATACTACTGTAAGTTTGAGCCATATAGAAACTCTATTTGGCCCCGGGGGCCATGGTTTGTCAAGCCTGTTTGCGACTGTGAAGATATTTGCCAAATGTGTGTAAAAAGAGATAAATTTTCAAGAATCTCACAGAGTAACTTTTAATAACCAATCTAACATGAAAATGGCCCTCGTGTTTTAGAGAGTGGTCTATTCCCTTGTTAGTGTACTGTTCTGTGTTAGAATTACTAATGAGCTAGAAAAATGTAGATGAAAATCCAGGTGAAACAAATAACCTCAGACTTGTTTAAAAGCTAATAGAGTTCATCTCATTAACCTGTTCTTTCAAGTCAGCATAATCTTACATCTGATGACTACCAAAAAAAAAGAATTACTGTGTTACAGTTTTCCATCAAGTGTATCATGCTAAACTGTATATTTGAACTAACTTCCAAGACTGCGTAATACAATCTAAGTCAGGAGCTACAGAAAATAATTTTACAGGGGTCTGGTGCTGTGGTGTAGCAGGTTGAGCCTCAACCTGTGATGCCAGCTTCACACATGGGCACTTGTTCCCGTCCCTGCTGCTCCGCTTCCAATCCAGCCCCCTGCTAACACACCTGGAAAAGCCATGGAAGATGGTCAAAGGATGATGGTTCAAGAAGCTGGGCTCCTGCCACCTACATAGCATACCTGCGTGGAGTTTGTAGAGCTGACTTGGAACCACACCAGTCTTGCCCACTGTGGACATTTGGGAAGCGGCACAGGGCCTGTCCCAAGCTCGGTAGGCACAAACTTTCCCCCCGCGTGACTTGCACAGCACACCCATGCCACAGGCAAAAAATTTGCTGCAGCTTTGCCAGCCTCTTACGTGACAAGCCCCAGATGGTATTCCCCTTTCCCTCCCTACTCTCCCTCCCTCCCTCCCTCTGTTCCTCCCTACCCCCGCCCTCTCTTTCTGCCAATGTCCACTCAGCGAGCTTGATGCTTCTGTTGATCCCTGCAGATACAGCAATGGACAAGGGTGTAGTGGGAAGGGACTGTTTTCATTATCCTACAGATAAATCAAATAAGACCCTTTCACTCTCATTAGCAAAGATAAAAATCAGTCACGACAGAAGAAAACAAAAAAGACTGAGACAACGTGTTAAGTCAGTTTTTTCTGAAATAGCGTCATAGGAGCCAGTGCATTCACTGTTTCGGTAACCTTGGCTTTCCCCTGAGATGTCTGCATTTGTGTGAAGCAGTTCTTCAGCAGCAGAGCTGGGCCCGCCCTGCCAGCTGGAAGTGTTGGTTGTGAGGGGTAATCCAGACCAGCCACGGAAAGCATCTAGCGCAGTGCCGGACACCAAGCGGACATTGACCAGTATTCCAGCTCTCCTTTCTCCTCGTGCTTTTAAAACAATTCTTGGTATTAAAGTGCACACACACACACACACACCCCTAGCTCATATCTTCTGTAGAGATGTAAAATAATGGGGTCGGCACTGTAGCGTAGCAGGTAAAGCCACCGCCTGCAATGCCAGCATCCCATATGGGCGCCGGTTTGAGTCCTGGCTGCTCCACTTCCCATCCAGCTCTCTGCTATGGCCTGGGAAAGCAGTAGAAGATGGCCCAAGTCCTTGAGTCCCTGCACCCACATAGGAGACCTGGAAGAGGCTCCTGTCTCCTGGCTTCAGACCGGCGCAGCTCTGGCTGTTGCAACCAATTGGGGAGTGAACCAGTGAATGGAAGACTCTCTCTCTCTCTCTCTCTCTCTCTCTCTCTGTAATGCTGGCTTCAGATAAATAAATCTTTAAAAAAATTGTAAAATAATACATTTAGGTTTGATTGAATGTCTAATTTCTGTGTGAAAAAGGAAATTCTTTATTCGAAGCTGTTCTATGAAGAAAATATTGACAGTTTTATATGTAAATGTTCAAGAAAAATTAAATTCAAATATAAAAGAACTCATTCGAGACTGAAACTGTCACATAATTATAGGCTGCTTATATTGTATAGAAAGCTGGCTTTGGTCTCTGTTTCCAAGCTCTCAAAATTAACATTTTAAATAATTTGTTTACTTCAAAGTGTTTATTAGAAAATGTAAAGTAATTCCCTTTTAGTCATGTCTTTTCATTTTTTAACTTTTAAATTTTAGATTAACATGAAATACTGGCACATTTTTAAAGGGACAAGGCAACTTTTCAACACATACAGAACCTTTATTTCTGGAGTCACAGAGGGAAGCTGCAAACTTGACATTCAGCCAGCAGATGGCGCCAAGCCCCCAAAAATGTTTATGGCAGGCATGGACAACCACATTGAAAAGCTAATTTATAGCCAGATTCACCATGTTAATGAACTTTAATGTTTATAGGCATAGCCATCCTGAAGATGGGCGGGAAGTTCAAGATTCCTTTATGAAACCCTCCAAACCCTCCCAGATTCCTGTTTTGCTGTTCATATTTTAAACTATTCCAGTTGAAAACTACACTTCTCCAGACCCTGGCCACCAGAGACAAGAAAATGCGTTCCCGAGGCTTGGGCAGGGCTGCTTCTCCCCAGAGGCACTAATACTGCCCTGTGCTATGTGCTCAGCTTATCAAGTTCTCTGCTGAGTGTTCCAAAATCTGTTGTGCATGTGTCTGCGTGATACTTTGAGTCTTCATTGCTGAGCACATGAACTGATTCTGGTTCCAACTTTCCAGATTTTAGGTTTCAATACAAGAAGTAGGGTGTATTCAATGAATTAAATTACACACTATTTTAAAAGAAAATTAGAAATATCATTTTTCAAAAAATTGAATTTTCTCTTGGTATATAGATAGATGAGTTTTGTTGTTGTGTTTTTTTTTTTTTTTTTTTTTTTTTTTTTTTTTTTTTGACAGGCAGAGTGGACAGTGAGAGAGAGAGACAGAGAGAAAGGTCTTCCTTTGCCATTGGTTCACCCTCCAATGGCCGCTGCGGCCAGCGCACTGCGGCCGGCGCACCACGCTGATCCAATGGCAGGAGCCAGGTACTTATCCTGGTCTCCCATGGGGTGCAGGGCCCAAGCACTTGGGCCATCCTCCACTGCACTCCCGGGCCACAGCAGAGAGCTGGCCTGGAAGAGGGGCAACCGGGACAGAATCCGGGGCCCCGACCGGGACTAGAACCCGGTGTGCCGGCGCTGCAAGGCGGAGGATTAGCCTAGTGAGCCGCGGCGCTGGCTTGAGGTTCTACAACCTCCAAAATGTCAGATAATGAAGAAACAAGGGTTGGGGCCGGCATGGATGCCCACATTCCATTTTCTGAGTCCCTGGTTCAAGTCCTGACTACTCTACTTCTGATCCAGCTTCCTGCTAATGCAGACCTTGGCAAGAAGCAAGTCAAGTACTTGGATCCCTGCCACCCACGTGGAATACCGAGTTTGGTTTTGGCATGGCCCAGGCCTCACTAGCGTGAGCATTTGAGGAATGAACCAATGGATAGAAGAACTCTCTCCATCTGTCTCTTTACCTTCCAAATGAGATATAAATGGATAACTTTCAAGAAAAGAAACAGACTGATTTCTTGCTTATATTCCAAGTCCACTGAGGATCAGGTAGGGCCCATCTCCACATCATGCTCAGAAATCACGCTAAGGAGTCACCCACCAGTTGGAATACACGAGGTCTCCGTAGCACAGGGAAAGACAGGGAGTGGAATCTGCACTCCCCTGGGCCAGCCCTGTGGTGCACAGGTTAAGCCTCCGCCTGTGACACTGGTGTCCCCCACTAGAGGACCAGTTTGACACCCAACTGTTCCACTTCCAATTCAGCTCCCTACTAATGACCTGGGAAAGCAGTGGAGGATGGCCCGAGTGCTTGGGCCCTGAACCCACATGGGAGACCGGAAGAAGCTCGGCTCCTGGCTTCAGCTTGGCCCAGCCCCAGCTGTTGCGGCCATTTGGGGAATGAACCAGCAGATGGAAGACCTCTCTCTTTCCTCCTCTCTCAGTAATTCTGCTTTCCTGATCAATAAAAAATAAATCTTTAAAAAAGAAAGAAAGTGGGCGGGGGGCAAGTGCTGTGGAGCATCGGGTTAAAGCCTCCGCCTGCAGTGCCAGCATCCCATATGGGTGCCAGTTCGAGTCCCAGCTGCTCCACTTCTGATCCAGCTCTCTGCTATGGCCTGGGAAAACAGTAGAAAATGCTCCAGGTCCTTGGGCCCCTGCACTCACGTGGGAGACGTGAAAGAAGCTCCTGGCCCCTGGCTTCAGATTGGCGCAGCTCCAGCCATTGCAGCCATTTGGGGAGTGAACTAGTGAATGGAAGACTTCTCTCTGTCCTTTTCTCTCTGCCTCTCTGTAACTCTTTTAAATAAATTAGAAGACAGGAAGACAGGGAGGGAAGGAGGATGGAAGAATCTGCACTCCCCTGGACAACACTTCATAGGAGAGATGTGAAGTGAAGGTCGAAGGAAGCAGAGGATGCATATTAAAGTAGCAGGACATTTGAGACAGAGAGGGAATTAAAAAGGTGACTGACTATGGTTTATGCAAAATACTTGAGGGAGGTCAAGTTTCCCTGGCCAGCAAAAATTTCAAAAAGAGGGATGAGGGGACCGGGATGAGAAACCAACAGCTTCCCAAGAAAGAACTATTTTAAAAGCTGCCATCGACTCTTACCAGCACTGATGAAGTCAGACTATTTTATCACAGGCAGGTAGGGCAGTTAGCTTAGTGGTTAAGATGCCCACATCCCAAATCAGAGAGACTGGGTTCAATCCCTAGCTCCAGGTGACTGCAGCTTCCTGCTAATACATATCCTGGAAGGCAGCAGGTGATGGCCCAAATAATTGGGTCCCTGACCACCTATGTAGGAGACCTGGATTGAGTTCCTGGCTGTCCAGCTTTGGCCCCAACCCAGCCCCAGCCATCAATGGAGTTTGGGGATTGAAGCAGTAGATATGAGCTCTCTCTGTCTCTCTGTGTCTGTTTCTCTCTGACTCTCATTAATAAATAGTAACTGACTTTTTAAATGTTTAAAAAGAGAATATCACAAAAAGCAGGGAAAATATTCCCAGAATGTTAAATTTGAATATTTTGGCTATAGACTAAACAGCATATCCATATTTTTACCATCTTGCTATGGACCTGTTAGAACAGGTCACAAAACAGCTCTGTAAGCACTGACCTGAAAGGGAGGACTATTGAGAAAGTCAAAAAGTCTTCAAAACAAACCTGAGTGATTTCATCCGGTCAGCAACCAGCGTCGCCTGTACATACTGGGGAGCTGCGGGATGAAGGCGAAGAGCAGAGGAGGAGAAGGGAGTGAAACAGGAAGGAGGAACCCAGGAAAGAGCCTCCAGCATGATCCAGAAAGTAAAGGGGACCATGATCGCCATGCGGAAGAGGAAAAGAGGGGGCGTTTCAGGAAAGGAGAGCTGACAGATGAGCCTATGCTTCCAGTAGAAGAAAGGTAGGTGGCTTGTTTATCAATGGTTTGTATATCAAACACAGTTCTTAAATGTCTAACATGTCAACATGTCCCACAGATCTTGGAAACGCCCTGTAAACAAGGCGATGAGAAAGGAGAGGATTTCGACATCCCGCCCTGGCTGGGAGCTATCCTGAAACCCTCCTGGGTGGACTTGGCCCCTGGGCAGTGCAGCAAAGGGGGCCTGTTTATGTAACTCTAATCTCACTTGTGTTTCTGCTCTCACTGTGACCCATTCAACCGCACCAGCCCCTGAAATGATATTGCTGAAGTACAAGACGATTGGTTATTTTTCCTTGTGTAACTCAGGACAATGAAAGCATGACTTAGAGTAGACTGTACAGATTTTTCAAGAGTTACTGAGATCTAGAGCATATCTTATCTTCAAGCAGTTTTTACCTAACTCACAGTTCTTTTCCTTTCAGTACAATAATACTTTATTTTCTTGGGTGAAGAAAATAAAAAGACTTTTGCATTAATTAGCTTTCAAAGCATATTTCTTTATACAAGATATTCTTTTCCACTGCAAATAAATCAACAGAAGGCATAAATTTCTTAAGATAAAAAAAGTCTAGGGCCGGCATTTTGGCATAGTGGGTTAAGCCACCGCCTGTGAAACCGGCATCCGATAAGAACGTCAGTTTTAGTCCCAGCTGCTCCACTCCCCATCCAGCTCCCTGCTAATGTGCCTGGGTGAGCAACCCAAAATGGCCCAGGAGCTTGGGCCCCTGCCACCCACATGGGAGACCTGAGTGGAGTTCCAGGCTCCTGGCTTGGCCTGGCTTTTTCCTGGCCATTGCCAACATTTAAGGGGTGAACCAGTGGATGGAAGATCTCTGTTTCCCCATCTCTCTGTCACACTGCCTTTCAATGAAATAAATTAAAATAAGCCTTTAAAAACCATAGAGAGGCCCTCACTAGGCTAATCCTCCGCCTTGTGGTGCCGGCACACCGGGTTCTAGTCCCGGTCGGGGCACCGGATTCTGTCCCGGTTGCCCCTCTTCCAGGCCAGCTCTCTGCTGTGGCCAGGGAGTGCAGTGGAGGATGGCCCAAGTACTTGGGCTCTGCACCCGCATGGGAGACCAGAAGAAGCACCTGGCTCCTGCCTTTGGATCAGCGCGGTGCGCCGGCCGCAGTGCGCCGGCCGCGACAGCCATTGGAGGGTGAACCAACGGCAAAGGAAGACCTTTCTCTCTCTCTCTCTCTCTCTCTCACTGTCCACTCTGCTTGTCAAAAAATAAATAAATAAACCATAGGGGGTAAGTCACTATGACTTAAAACGTGAAGCATAAAATAGAAACGCCTGTGCACCTCCACACCCACTCCTATCCTCTTATTTCCCATCCCAGCGAGCAGCACTGCCTCAGTTTGCTGTTTAGGACTATTATCCTGCAATCTGTAAATTATATTTTCATATTTTAATGTTTGCTTTTAAGATAAAGATTATTTATTTGAAAGTCAGAGATACGGGGAGGGGGGAGGGAGGGAGGGAGGGAAGGAGGGAGAGAAAGAATAGAGAGAGAGAGAATCTCCCATCTGCTGGTTCATTCTCCAAATGACCACAATGGCCAGGACTGGGTCAGGCCAAACCCAGGAGCTGGGAACTGAATCCAGGTCTCCCATGTGGGAGGCAGGGACCCAAGCACTTGAGCCATTACTTGCTGCATCCCAGTGTGCCCATTAGCAGAAAGATGGAATCCGAAGCACTGCTGGACCCAGACGCAGTCACTCTGATATGGGATGTGGGCTTCCCCCGCGATGTCTAATGGCTGTGCCAAACGCCCACCTGGACTTGTTCCTTCTGCCTGAAGTACCCCTTTCTGTTGATGACTAGAGTCAGGATTTTACCATGATGTGTTCAGAATGCTCTTCTCCCTCTGCCCAGCCTACCACCCAATGAGGTGCTTTCAATCAGCAAGCTCATCTCTTCTTCAACTTAGGGAAGCTGCCTTGCATATGTGTTTAGTTGTTGTCTCACTTCCTGTTTCTTCCTCTAGGACTACCTTTATTCACATGGTAGGTTTCACATGGTAGGTTTCCTTGCCCTGTTTCCTAAGTCTCTAACCACTCTCCCAGATTCCCAACTTTGCATATCTCACTCTGTACTTAAAGAAGAGTTTGAGGTAGACATTGTGGCACTGGGGGTTAAGCCACCACTTGGGATGTCCGTAGGCCATCCCTGAGAGCCAGTTGGAGTCCTGGCTGCACTGCTTCCAATCCAGCTCCTTGCTAATGTGCCTGGGAAGCAGCTGAAGCTGGCTCAAGTACTCGTAAGGCCACTTACATGGGTGACCCAGATGGAGCCCCCAGCTCCTGGCTTCAGCCTGGCCAAGCCCTGGTAGTTACAGCCATTTGGTGGAGTGAACCAGCAGGTAGAAGGTTTTCTCTCTCTCACTCCTCTCTCTCTGTCATTCTGCTTTTCAGATAAATAAATCTCAGAGAAGAAACGTCTGGTTCCTAATTCCTAAACGACTACTTCGGAGTTCACCAGGAAAATAGCAGCCTCTCTCCCGGTTCCTCTGCTAAATTATTTATGGAGGTCTCCAGGGTTTTTGTTTGTTTGTTTTCAGCTCCAGAAAGCCGTGTCTGTGCTTAGCCATATCTGAACTCAGCGTTTCCTTGTCTCCTCCGCAAAACCCCACTTCGGCGACTGCTGTGCTAGGCCCCGGCCTCCCTGGTCAGGGGCCCCGTCCCATCCCCGGAGCCGGCTGTTTCTCCTGCGGGCCCTGGGGCTTTGGTCTCATCCCCACGGATGCGGGATGCACTCTGCTGAAGGCCGCTGCCCGCGCAGGAAGGCCGCCTCCCTGTTCTCGCCCA
Source organism: Oryctolagus cuniculus (assembly GCF_964237555.1). NCBI lineage: Eukaryota > Metazoa > Chordata > Mammalia > Lagomorpha > Leporidae > Oryctolagus > Oryctolagus cuniculus. Next base: position 14,159,514 of record NC_091445.1, on the reverse strand, counting down.
GAGCCCCAGCCTCAGGAGCAAGAAGAGGCAGCCGGCCGCTCAGCTCCTTTTTGAAAGCCGGGGCTCCCCCTGTTGACCTCCCTCGGGGACGGAAGTCCACCGGGACTTCGGCTTCCAGGTTCTCCGCGCCTGCGCGGGCTCTCAGACGTGACTGCAAAGGAGAGCACCACGCAGCACCCGTGGCAGAAGCGGGTGGGAAGCTCCAGCCGTGTCCTCACAGTGTCCTGGACTGCGGCTTATGAAACAGGAAAGAAAATACAGAAGTAAGCATACCAGATAGAATATTTCATTTACTTGAGAGACAGAGAGCACTCTACTGTGGTTCACTCCCCAAACACCCGTAAGGGCTGGGGTTGGGAGCCGGGAATGTACTCTGGTCCCCCAGGTGGGTAACGAGGACCCAGCCACTTGAGCTATCGCCCCCCCAACTCCCACACCCCCACACCCCCACCCCTGCCCAGGTGCATACTAGCAGGAAGCTCGAATTGGGAGCAGAGCTGGAACATAAATCCACGCACACTGATACGAGATGATGCGCACCTCAAGATGGAATTCTGTGGGTGTGGCATTTTTGTTACTTTTTTAATTTCCAAGTACTCTAAGACAAATATATACGATTTTAATAAGTAAGAAAATTATTGGGGCTTCTGCTGTGGCATAGTGGGTAAAGCACCTGCAGTGCCAGCATCCCGTATGGGCTCTTGTTCGAATCCCAGCTGCTCCACTTCTGATCCTGCTCTCTGCTGTGGCCTGGGAAAGCAGTGGAAGATGGCCCAAGTCCTTGGGCCCCGCACTCGCGTGGGAGACCCGGAAGAAGCTCCTGGCTCTTGGCTTCAGATCAGCACAGCCTCAGCCGTTGCAGTCAACTGGGGGGTGAACCAGCAGATGGAAGACCTCTCTCCCTGCCTCTCCCTCTCTCTCTGTGTAACTCTTTCACATCAATAAAGTAAATCTTTAAAAAAAAAAGAAGAAGAAATGTATTATTGGCCAAAACATGTCACACAATTTAAATTATTAATAAATTACTACTATGATATATTTTCATTTAATTAGAATGTAGTTCTAATCCAAATTACAGAATTAAAGATTAAAATGAGATCCAAAAAATATTTCACTCTAATATGATACCTTAAGGCCGGCGCCAAGGCTCACTAGGTTAATCCTCCACCTAGCGGCGCCGGCACACCGGGTTCTAGTCCCGGTCAAGGCGCCGGATTCTTTCCTGGTTGCCCCTCTTCCAGGCCAGCTCTCTGCTGTGGCCAGGGAAGGCAGTGGAGGATGGCCCAAGTGCTTGGGCTCTGCACCCCATGGGAGACCAAGAGAAGCACCTGGCTCCTGCCATCAGATCAGCGCAGAGCACCAGCCGCAGCACGCCAGCCGTGGCGGGCATTGGAGGGTGAACCAATGGCAAAAGGAAGACCTTTCTCTCTGTCTCTCTCTCTCACTATCCACTCTGCCTGTCAAAAAAAAAAAAAAAAAAAAGATACCTTAAGTAATCATTATGTCTCATGATTGACTACAGATAATTTTATACAGATTTTAGTACTCAGTCATACATACAGGAAGTGCCAAGGACCATGCCAGGCAGGATTCAAGTCTGTAATTTGCCAATAAAAATTTCTATTTCAAAAGATGAAGTAATACATTAGAAAACTGTCTAACCTGAGCAATGCTAACCTCCAGAGAGAAGGAGAGCACATCAACAGGAAGCTAGATCAGAAGTGGAGCAACTAGGACTCAAACCAGCACCTGTTTGGGATGCTGGTGTCACAGGTGGCAGCTTAACCTGTTCCACCACAACGTTGTCCTCTCTGTATAGTCTTAACTTTGAACTTGTTCTTTTCAATTAAAAAATACACATGTATTATCTCAAATAGTACAAAAAAGATACACATTGAAAAATAGGTTTATCTCTCACCCAGGATTGCTCCCACATATCAACAGTCTGTTGAGCACCACTCCGTTGCTTCTTGGCCTTTTGGCCAAGTGTGGGGCATCACTCCATGTATGCATTTAAATAGCCTCTCTTTCTTTTTTTATTTTTAAGACTTATTTATTTATTTATTTGAAAGGCAGAGTGACTGGGGCAGGGAGACAGAGAAAGGTCTTCTATCTGCTGGTCCACTCCCCAAATGGCCACAACAGCTGGAACTGGGCGCATCCAAAGCCAGGCCAGGAGCTTCTTCCAGGTCTCCCACGTGGGTGCAGGGGCCCAATCACTTGGGCCATCCTCTGCTTCTTTCCCAGGTACGTTAGCAGGGATCTGGATTAGAAATGAAGCAGCCCAGACTTTAATGGGCACCTATATTGGATGCCATTGCCACAATACCTACTGCACCCTGGCACTGGGCCCAAATAATCTCTCTCTCTCTCAAAGAATTATTTATTTATTTGAAAGGCAGAGTCAGAGGGATGGGGGCAGAGATAGAGACAGACAGAGAGGGATGTTCCAACTGCTGGTGCACTCCCCAGATGGCTGCGATGGCTAGAGCTGTGCCAGGCCAAGCTCAGAGCTTCATCTGGGTCTCCCACATGGATGCAGGGGCCCAAGCACTTTGAGCCATCTTCTGCTATTTTTCCCAGGCCATTAGCAGGGAGCTGGATCAGAAGTGGAGCAGCTGGAACAGGAACCAGAGCCCATATGGGATGCTGGCATCACAGGCAGAGACTCCTTAAGTAGCCTTTTAAAACAGGCAAACATGCAATGCTACTGCTGGACGCAGGCTTTTTTCTAAGCAACAATGTATCTTGGATATCATTCCATGGTTTTGAATGGTGGTGTCCTGTTCCATTTCTACTTAAGTATGGAATGGGTTCCTCCTGGCCCTGACCACTCACAAAGGTGATTTTTTAAAATAATGAGACTTGTGCAAGGCTGAGAATGTATCCAGCCCCTTCTGTGAGGTACGGATTAGTACTTTCTCCATTTTACTGATGAGGAACTGGGTCCCAAGGTTTTCCACATCATATGGCCAGGATTCAGAAAATATTTGGTATAATATAATAGTGTGTCCTGATTCTCAGATTTTGTACATCAAAGGTATGTTTACCATATGCTCCTGTGTGGAAAAAGATATCACAAAAAGAGTCCCCTTAATCCTTAATTAAGGACCCAACTGCTGCTATTTCTGACATCACCCACAGATTTCGTTTCCACTTCTGCCTAGTCCTCTTGGCTGGGTTGTCCCAGCCAGGGAGTCATCCTGCCCTGCAGGGCACCCAGCTGTTGAAGACCCCAGGGACACTTCTGTGTCCTCCTGGGCCACTTCTTCCCACAAAGTCTGCATTTGCTTTTCCCCAGCTCCAGAGCCCCCTCGGGCACGTATCCAGGGAAGTTCCCCACCCAGGGCAGCAGGTGCTACGCTAAGCTGCTTGCCTACACTCAGAAGTCAAAGTAAATTTGCACAGCCAGCGTTTCTAGGTCATGAGCTTGTTTTCACTGTGTTCCGCCACTTCCTTGAGGGAGGAGCAGCCAAGCTGGTTCCAGTGTTAAATGAGGCCTTGGTGGTGACTCCAGGGCCAGTATAACTCCAGGCTAAACAAAAGCCACCCACTCCTTCCTGCCTGTCCAGAGGCGCCTATCACTCATGGTTCCCAGCACTCCGTGCCGCCAAGATCTTGCTAAACACAGCAAGCTAGACAAGCACTCCCAAGTGACTGGCTGGGACCAGGAAGACCGTGCTGTCCCAGCTCTGGACAAAGTCACAGTGCAGGCAAATTCAGTCTTCCACCGTGACTTTGCCTTAGACGTGATTCAAACATCTGTTCTTATTACTTCTCCTGGACTTTTTAAACTTTTTCAAAATTTATTTATTAGAGAGACAGAGATGGAGAAAATTCATTCACATCCACTGATTTCATTCCCGCAAACGCCCTCAGTGTCCAGGGCCAGAGATAGGAACTGGAAACTCAGTCTGTGTTGACTATGTTGGTGGCAGGGACTCTATTACCTGAGCCATCACCTGCTGCATCCCACAGTGCGTATTAGCAGGAGACAGAGTCCGGAACTGAAGGCAGGTACTCCACGTGGATTTAATTGCTAGGCCAAACACTTGCCTCTTAACTTTGTTTTTGACAGATGTGATATTACTTTATTTAGTTCCCAATGATGAGCAATTGGTCTTTCCAATTATATGATATTTTTAAGTGAATAATAACTTTTCTACAATTTGGTCACTGTGTTCTCATATCTAATCCAAATAAATCTAAGTAACTGGTCTGTGATCAGGGTTTTGTTGAGTTCATTGTTTGAATTGATCTGTGATTTCATCAATAAAATACAGTTCAGAAATGCATATTTACAAGAGTATCGGATAGTAACTGCACCTTCTGTGAAATAAGACTGTGTATATTTATATCTTAGAGGGATGTGGTAGTTTTTGTTTATTGCAGGTAAAGAGCCAACCACCTAATATACCCTGGATTCTGGATGCTAGAAGATAATATCTAAGCCTAAAATGGTGAATAAAATTGCTTTAGCTTCCAGCTAATATACCTGAGCCCCTGCACACATGTGGGAAATCTGGAAGAAACTCCTAGTTCCTGGTTTTGGACTGGCTCAGATCCAGCCATTGTGGCCACTTTGGGGGTGAATCAATGGATGGAAGAACTCTCTCTCTCCTTTTCTCTCACTCACTTTGTGTGTGTGTGTGTCTTTCTCTGCCTTTCAAATAAATAAATCCTTTTTTAAAAAAATTGGTTTACTTGTTGCTATTGAAATGAAAACAAGTCTACATGCCAGAAGCTCACTTTTCAGTGAGAATCCTGGATTTAGGGAATCCTGGATCAGATGCTAGTTTGCCTTACAATGGCGCTTCCTCAGGAAGGCACTGTCCCATAACAGGTCAGAGTCTGGCCATGGTGAACAATGGAGAGAGCTGGACTTTGGAAAGCAGTCACTGCTCACTGGGAGCTAAATAATGGTGAATGGTGAATAAATGAACAATCTTTAAGCATAAGAATTTTTTCACCTGTAACAGAACCCATTACCCCTAACTTGCAAGGATAAGATTAGAAATAACTAATTTAGACAAATATAAAAGGGGTCACTGTTTTAGCACAGCAGGGCAAGCCGAAGCCTGTGATGCCAGCATCTGACATAGCACTGATTTAAGTCTAGGCTGTTCCACTTCCAATCCAGCTGCCTGCTAATACACCTGGCAAGCAGCAGGTGGCCCCAAATGTTTGGGCCACCACTACCCATGTGGGAGACTCTGATGGAGTCCTGATTCCTGGCTGCAGCCTGGACCAGCTCTGACTATTGTGTCCATCTGGGGAATGAACCAGTGGATGCAAGATGTCTCTCTCTGTAATTCTGCCTTTCCATTAAATAAAATATTATTTGAAAATGAGTAAAAATGACAGTACATTATTGGTTACTGCTAAAGTTACTTATGCTGCTTTTTGTTAGAATTGAAGCTACAAAAGCAAAATTGCACAGGCCTGGTGCTGGGACATGGCCCCCAGGGTTAATTAGCAAGAGGCCCACGAAGGTATACTGAGTGGTTGCCATCCTATCTGGTCTGGATCTCAGACTCAGGCTCTGAGACCTAAAATGGACTTGTGCCTACCAGGGACACACCAGACTTCCCAGCTGTGGTCCCTTGGGATGCAACCATGGAACATTTCTCTCCACGCTGTCACCTACGTGTTCCCTGGGGCTTGCCTGCTACCCAGCACCTGCAACTGCTCACTCTTGCTATGCTGGCTCCTCTCATCAGCATGTTCTTCCCCATCTGAAATTACACTCAAAGCTGTTAGGCTAGCTGGCTCATTTGACTTCACCATTAATTTCACCATCTGTCCACTTCAGGCATTTGGGTAGCGAGTCAATGGATGGCCTCTCTCCTCTCTCTCTCTCTCTCTCTCTCTCTCTCTCTCATATCCTATGATGTTAGACAGCAATTAAAGGTATAGTTTTCAACTCACAGTTTTTATACAAAGGAACATATGTAAGAGGCCCGTGTTTGGTCTTCTGTTAGGATACTCACATCCCATATCAAAATATCTGAGTTTGATTTCCAGCTCTGGCTCCTGATTCTGGCTTCTTGCTAACGCAGACCCTGGGAGGCAGCAGGTGGTCACTCAGTGCTTAGGTCCCTACCACCTACCTGGGAGACTTGGATTGAGTTTTCAGCTTGCAGCTTTGACCTGGCCCAGCCCAGGTATTTGGAGAGTGAATTATCTGATGGGAATTCTCATTGTGTGTGTTTGTGTGTGTGCCTTCCAAATAAATATAAATGTAAACAAATGTGTCTGTTTATTTAGAGAGCTTAGGAACAAACATCCCATAACAAGGAGAACACCATGCATTCAGGTCCTGGCTTCTAAACAACATTCCTCATGAAAAGTTTTCTGAAAAATTGGCTGATTCTAATGCCAGAGCAAGTAAAGTGCAAGAAGGGCCTGGGACATCTCTTTGGATTGAAAAACAAGGAAGTTCACACAGAATGATAGAGGTAAGTCAAAAAACACAGAAGCCAGCTTGAAGGAGCTTCCACTGACCAACTCCAAGACAATTTGAACATCCAAATAAACAAGCATAGGCCTGGGTACGGTGGCATAACTAACTGGTTAAACTACTACTTTGGAAGCCTGCATCCCAAACCAGAGTCCCTGGCACCAAGTCTGGCTGCACTCCCAATCCCAGATTTCTGCTAATGTGTCTGGGAGGCAGTAGATGATAGCTCAAGTATTTGGGTCCCTCTCAACCACATGGAAGACCCAGATGGAATTTCTGGCTCCCAGATTCCAACTGGCCTGGTTCCAGCTATTGAGACCATTTAGTGAGTGATCCAGCAGATGGAAGAACTCTTCCTCTTTCTCTAGTTCTTTTAAGTAAACAAATAAAACTTCAAAAAACTAATAAACGATGATCCTAGTGAATATAGCAGAGACCCATGAATCCACAGTGATATAACAAGAAACAAAATGAAAATTGGAATGTCTATTACCAAGAAACTTATTTATGTAATTCCAAAGCACTGTATCACAAAACAGTTTACAAAGAAAAGAAAAAGACTAAACTGCAAAGGAGAAACCTGGCATTCATCACCTTAACCAATGATCAGTAATGAGTGAATCAAAATCATGAACCACCAATACGTTACAGTGAGAACAGCCTCACTTCTGTGGCATTCCTGTCAAAGATGTGCAGTGTGCATTGGGTGACAATGCAAAGTCAAGAAAACCCAAATTAGGGGATATTTAATAGTATGCCTGGCCTATAATCTTTAAAAGTATAAAGGTCAGAAAACTGAAGTAAAGCAGAGAGAACCATGTTATATTGAAAAAGAGCTAAGCGCTAGAGCAGCCCCTAAGCATGGAGCATGATACTGGACTGGATACTTTTGCTAAAGACACACTAGAGGCAATGGCAAAGCTTAAGTCCAGTCTGAGGATCAGATGGAGATCGTGCAGCAAAAAAATTTCCTGATATTTTGATTGCAAAGCAGAATGTTCTTGTTGGTGAGATACACAACCTAACATACTCAGGGTGCAGGGGTATCATGTTAGCCTCTTATTCTTTTTTTTTTTTTTTTTTTTTTTTTTTTTTTTTTTTTTTTTGACAGGTAGAGTTACAGACAGTGAGAGAGACAGAGAGAAAGTTCTTCCTTCCTTTGGTTCACTCCCACAATGGCCGCCACAGCCGGCGCTGTGCTGATCCCAAGCCAGGAGCTGGGTGCCTCCTCCCGGTCTCCCATGCGGGTGCAGGAACCCAAGCACTTGGGCCATCCTCCACTGCCCTCCCGGGCCACAGCACAGAGCTGGACTGGAAGAGGAGCAGCCAGGATTAGTACCCGATGCCCTCAACCCGGGGTGCCAGTGCCACAGGCGGAGGATTAGCCAAGTGAGCCACGGCGCCGGCCTAGCCTCTTATTCTTAAATGGTTCAGGGAGAAAAAGTTTTTGGCATTTGCCAACTTTTCCACATGTTTGAGATAGTTTCAGAATTCTGTAAAATTGAACTAAAGAAAAACAACTAGAAACCAAGATCATGTTTGTCACTTACCAAATTTATGGGAAAGTAAAAATCTGACAATACACTGTGTTGACAAGGCTGTGAGAAAACAGATACCTTAACTTATATGTTGAGGTATAAAGTGCTACAACTTCTTAAGAGAGAAATGTGACAATGTCTATCCAAATTACAATAGCATATATGCTTGACCAAAAATACCACTACTGGGAATTTACGCTGTGGGTATGTAGGCCCTAATGCAAAATACAGTGTGTATAAGTTTACTTGTTGCAACTGCAAACAATATCCATAAATAAGTTAAATTAGCAGTGGACCATTGATAAAACAGAATTAATTGACACCTTGCAAAAGAACTAGAAAGCTCTCTATGCAGTGATAGGAAAGGTGTCCAAAATACACATCATATCAAAAAAAAAAAAAAAAAGTGTACCTGCCAGCCTCTGTATGCAGACAGGAAAAGGAAGTCACTTCTTGGTTGAAGAAAAACTTGGACAAACAAAAATGCCTCCTGAGGGATTTTCAAAATTAATGTTTTGAATAGGTGACAATGACACAGCCACAGCTTAAAATGTGAGTCAGAAAAGTCTTTTTTTTTTTCTTAAAGTTTATTTATTTGAAAGGCAGAGTTACTAAGAGACAGACACAGAAAGAGATCTTCCATCTGCTGGTTCACTCCCTAAATGGTGCAACAACCAGGGTTGGGCAAGGTGAAAGCCAGTAGCCTGGAACTCCATCTGGGTCTCCCACTCAGATGCAGGGGCCCAAGTGCTTGCGTGATCTCCCACTGCCTTCCCAGGTGTATTAGCAGAAAGCCAGATCAGAAGTGGAGCAGCTGGGACTCCTACTAGCACTTACATGAGATGCTGGAGGCACAGGTGGTGGCTTAACTCACTGCACCACAATACTGACCCCCAGAAAAATCTTCTTAATGTTCCCAGCACCTCAGTGTCCATGCACCCCTTGCTGAGGAACTCTGTTACTGTCTTCCCATATACCTATCTAGAGCATCCTTATGCACATAGAAGCAAACATGAAAGTCAGCTTTTGAACACTGAATGTAGCATGCTTTATGTATACTGGAACTATACCCAGGTCTCCCATGTGGATAGCAGAGGCCCAAGTATTTGGGCCATCCTCTGCTGCCTTCCCAGATACATTAGCAGTGAGCTGGATCAGAAAGGGAGAAGCTGCAAGAGGCACCAGTGCTCATATGGGACATAACCTGCTATGCTACAACACCAGGCACCTTACTGGCTCTTTAGGGAACAAAACATAGAACCCCTCCTTGGAAGGCAGTTTGTCTTTATTGGGTGGGGAGGGGTAAGGACTACCCCCTAGCAGGTTAGCAAAGCACTTTTTCTAAGTACATACATTCCTGGCCCGAGAAACTCATGGGTGGGATTTCCTCCACCTCAGCGCAGCACTGGTAACCTCACTAGGGACTACTCCCACCCTTCCCAACCCTGCATTTCGGGGGTCCTGACTTGCATGTCCCACCATATATCCTCTTCTCTAATGCTGAACTAAGCTGTATCTATCTCTTAAATAGGCCAACAGCTCTGCCCAAATTTGGAGAAACATTCAAGAACTAGTCAAAACTGAGGATTTTTGGCTTGAACTCAAGACAAGAAGGATAAACAAACCCTTCCCAAATGGAATCTAGTTCTGATATGTTTTCTTGCTTTTCTAATTAAAGCCAAATGTTTGAATATTTCCCAAATTACCTCTGATGAAATTGACGTATCATTTTTGCATTATAAGAGCAAATTAATTCATAGTCGCATCATTAATAAGCTTATTTCAACGCAAACTCCTTATTCCAGTGTGTCTGCCCTGGTTGTTATGAATTTCCACTCCTTGATGAGTTATAAGCACTGCTGTTTGATGGACTGATGGACACATCTGCTCCCTGGGATGCAGAACCGTGGATGCTGGAGGCAGTCAGAATTCTGTCACATACAACTTTGTGCCATGATTTTTCTCCCTCCCAAAAAGTTTACAGAGGAGCCAGGGAAAAGGACACCAGGATACTAGGGGTCCATTAATGTCCACAGAGAACAGCAAAATCTTCTGACTTCATCATCTTCCAAAATAATACTAAAAACACCAAATATTTCAGCTGTGCAAAACTGCAGGTTTTACCCCCATTTGATTTCCACAAGTTGAGGTGAGTATAATCAACCCAATTCTGTAAGTCAAGAGATGAAGACTGAGAGATAACTGAATTTCTCCAGATCACACAGCCAGGAGGAAGCAGGCCTGCAAGGTGCCTGAATCAAGCTTATCTCAGTGATCTGAGCAAATCTCTGTGATGATTAAGTTTAATAATTCTGTTAGTAATGGGTATTTCCAACTTCAAATGAGTTTTAAATTGTATAGGCTGTCGAATGCCTTGAGAACAGTGTGTCCTGAGGTTGGGAATTCCAGAAAATAGGAGCTAAAAAGGTTAATTTATTTCGGCAGAAGGATGATTAATACATAGTAAGATTACTTATCTCTAATTAACCTAGTCCATTATTGAGTTCTTAACAAGGAGATGGGTACAAAAATGTCACCTGGAAAGAATTCAACTGAGGAAGTTTGAAGACAGTTCTACTTTGGGAACAGGAACCATTTCATTTGTTAGCCATTGGGAATGCTTAAAATCACCTTGATAATTTAAGCCAGAACCTAAAATATTTCTTTATTCAAAGCTCTGTTAAGAGAACTATGAGATTTAAGATTAGTAAGCACATTTTAACATCAACTTTAAAAGAAGTCTTTGAAAAGTCCTATAAAGGGAAATCTGTTTATTTTTTTAAATCCTGTTTATATCCAATGACCTTCTAACAAAAACAGTTAAATGTTGCAACTGAGCTACATTCTTGACCAACAATGTCAAAATAGGCCTAACTCGCTTCCCTCTTTCTGACACCCCTCATATACCTGCCATGCTGCAATAGGAAGTCAAAGAAAACAGCAATGGAATTTTTCATTAAAAGGACTTATGATAACCTTGAAAAATCAATGTTATTTATTTATTTATTTATTTTTTTTTGGACAGGCAGAGTGGACAGTGAGAGAGAGAGAAAGGTCTTCCTTTGCCATTGGTTCACCCTCCAATGGCCGCCGCGGCCGGCACACCGCGATGATCCGATGGCAGGAGCCAGGTACTTATCCTGGTCTCCCATGGGGTGACCCAAGGACTTGGGTCATCCTCCACTGCACTCCCGGGCCACAGCAGAGAGCTGGCCTGGAAGAGGGGCAACTGGGACAGAATCCGGCGCCCCGACTGGGACTAGAACCCCGTGTGCCGGCGCTGCAAGGCGGAGGATTAGCCTAGCGAGCCACGGCGCCGGCAAAAAATCAATGTTAAAGTTGCCTAACTTTTAGACCTGGTTTGTCAGGTCCTGTGGATTACAGTTTGCTTCTTTTTCACTGCAGACTGCAGTATCAGGTAAGCATAAATGATATCAGTTGGTTTAATTTTATGCTACAATAATAGAATGTTGAATGAGATTTTTGCCTGTTATCTTGGAATTGGTTATGATGACCATAAAAATGATGACAAAAGAGGCTTCCCTGCTTTGAAAGGCCTCTCTCACCACTGGGACAAAAGCCTTCCTGATCACTTATTCAGAGGCAGGGGACCACGTCTGCCACTCCCAACCAACATCTCAGCCATGGGTTGGCAGGAAAGTATTCTCCCCAACCCACCAGAGGCCAAGTGAAGGGGAGTTTCAGGGAACATGGAATGGGAGTGCTTGCAAAGGAGATGGCTGGACACTGCATGCAACTAGCTGAAAAGTTGCAGAGTTGGGAACCTAGAGACCCACCCAGAACCTGCCTTTGAAGTTCAAGGAGCCCAGTCTTGGGAGGGGTGTCTGTGGGATAATTTGGCCTGTGTCTTGGAATTCAGGAGCATATATGAACACCAAGAAATGTTCCTGCTTCTTTTCTGGAGATTTTGAAAAAGGAAAACTTTCTGGGAGGGCAGGAAAGTGGGATTAAACAGAGACAATATTGTAGGGGCTTAAGAAAGAAGGTGACACCTCCAATCCATCCTTGAGTTCCTGATTGTCATGGACTAAAGGTCTGTGCCCACCCCACCTCTGTATTTCATATGTTGAATTCCTAACCGCTAATATGATGGTACTCGCAGGCAGAGCATTGGGGCAGTAATTGGGTCCTGAGAGTGGAGCCCTCATGAAAATGATCAGTGCCCTTAGAAGAATAGCCAAAGGCTTGTCCTCCTGTCTCTGCTCTCCACCTTGTGAAGACACAGCAAGTGGATAGCCACCTGCATTGAAATTCCCAGCGTCCGGAAGAGTAAGGAACAGATGTTTGATGTTTAAGCTGCCCAGTGCAGATACGGTTTTCTGGTGTAGCAGCCTGGATTGACTAAGGCACTTACCTGTCAACAGGAACACAGGACTTCCATGTTTGACTCAGTACAAAGGACTATTGAGAAGAAAGGAGAAAAGCTGAAGCCCTGAGGCTACCCAAAAATTGCACCTGAAGCGGAATGTGATGTGGGCCCAAGGAAAAGTAAAGGGAGACATGGGTCCTCGGATAGGAAGCTAAAATCCTCAACTCAAAGTTGTGAGGGAGGCCTCCAGTAGTAACAAAAGTCTAACAAGCAACCCCACAATCTCCAGCATTCCTGACCCCTGACAAAGGAATTAGAGTCCAGCTGAGAGAGAGGAGGGAATAATATTTGAATTGAATTTGAGATTGGAATTTTTACCGTGCAGTGAAATTAGATTGGTTTTGTTTTGCTTTTTTAGTAACTAAAAGTTGTAAGAAAATTGTATAATCTGACCAAGAAATTGACTTGAAAGATTCTACAAAGCACATTTGGGAATTGTCATTGGGGAAAAAGACACATTAGTATATTAGGACACACCAAGAGGAACCTATTCAATAAACTGGTTATACTAACATGGTGACTTAAAAAAAAAAATAAGACTTATTTTTTATTTACTTGAAAGGAAGAGTTACAGAGAAAGGAGGAGAGACATGGCAAGAGAGAGAGGTCTTTCCATCCACTGGTCCACTCCCCAAATGGCTGCAATGGCTGCAGCTGGGCCACACTTAGGCCAGAAGCCAGGAAATTCTTTCGGGTCCCCCACGTGGGTGCAGGGGCCCAAGCACTTGGGCTATCTTTCACTGCTTTTCCAGGCACATTAGCAGGGAGCTGGATTGGAAGTGAAGCATTCAGATACTGAACTGGCGCCCACAGAGGATGATGGCATCACAGGTGTAGGCTTAACCTGCTACACCACAATTTCAGCCCCATGGTGACTTTGTTTTTTTGTTTTGTTTTGTTTTTTTGACAGGCGAGTTAGACAGAGAGAGAGAGACAAAGAGAAAGGTCTTCCTTCCGTTGATTCACCCCCAAGATGGCCGCTACAGCCGGCACGCTGCACCGATCCGAAGCCAGGAGCCAGATGCTTCCTCCTGGTCTCCCATGCGGGTACAGGGCCCAAGCACTTGGGCCATCCTCCACTGCACTCCAGGGCCACAGCAGAGAGCTGGACTGGAAGAGGGGCAACCAGGACAGAACCAGCACCCCAGCCGGGACTAGAACCTAGGGTGCCGGCTCCGCAGGCAGAGGATTAGCCTAGTGAGCCGCGGCACCGGCCCCCATGTGACTTTGTAACTCAGGCTGGTTTTTTGGGTTTGTTTGTTTGGTTGGTTGGTTGGTTGGATTATTTTGGAATGGGAATTACACATTGTCACTAAAACACCAATAAATAGAACAATAATCACAGCCCCTCTAAAAAAAAAAGTGAATTCTTACACGTAGTGACAATGGAAGGATATTTAAAAAGAACTAAAATGACAGTTATATTTGATTTTATTATGTAAGTCGAGAACATATAGTTACCTGTGTCTTCTTGAGTACAAACACATTTTTAGTAATGTCAACCTTCGGTGTGTATAAGACTTCAAAAGTTTTCAATGTACTGTATTGTACTTTAACTCACAAGCAAGAGGAAAAATTTTCATGATTCACTGTCATGTCCACAGTGTGCATGACAGAAGCTGGACTGTGGGGAGCAGCCCAGATTGGACTGAGTTACTAGAATTAAGACTTATTCTATGCATCTGCTCTCCCACAATATGGTGCTGGGAGAGAAGTAAACAGCTTCTACACAGCTGCCTCCAGTTCAGCTAATAAACTGTAGGACTTGCTCCTGATTGGAGGAGAGCAGCGTACTCGGCGTGTGGGCAGCCGAGTTAGGATTGGCAGAGGAGGACTATAAAGGAGGAGAGAGACGGCATGCACCAGGAACATCTAAGGGGAACATCTAAGGGAACGCCTGTGCAGCCCCCCAGAGAGCCGGCCGGCGGTGTGCCACTCCCCTGCGGAAGTGGGGAATGTGGCCAGGGGGAACTGCCCTTCCACGGAGGTGGAAGGGATAGTAGCCAACCCGGGAAGAACCAGCAGCAAACCCGGGGAGGGCCGAGCAGACAAAAGAACAGCGCAGGGTCCTGTGTCATTCCTCCACGAAGAGGGGGAGCGACATAATGGTGCTGTGACTCGGATTAGGAAACCTAGGACGGATAGCAAACTTAGGAGGGAAGAAACGGGAAGAACTGGGAAAAATACCGGAGAGAGAGACTAGCAAACAGCCTAGGGAAAAGCCGGACGAAAAGGGTGCCGGAAGAAGCTATTGAAAGCCTAGGCATAGATTCGGATACGGATTACAGGGGGAAGCTGGGAGAAATCTCTAAGGTCGAAAGCGAAAGTGAAAGCTAGAACAAACAGACTCGGACGCGGACTGTGGGGAGAGGCCAGGAGAAATGAGGGAGGAATATTGTTGGAAGAAAACTTAGGGAAACATACCGGGTAGAGAAAAAGTGTTAGGGAAATTGAAGCCGCGGGGGGCAGGCTGAGGCTGAAACGAAAGCCACTTTGGGATTCTCAAGTTAGCCCAGGAATAGGGGGCGAAAAGTTGAAACCAGAAGCTGAAACGTAAGCCTGGTTGGGATCCGTCTGATTAGCCCGGGGAGCAAAGGACGGGAAGCCAAACCGTGGGGCGGAGACGTATGCTGGGTTGAATTCGCCAGGCTAGCCTGGGGAACTTAGATTGAATGCTAGTGGCGGACACGTAAGCTACACTGTGTGACTCGCGGAGGCTGCCGCGCGCAGACAGAGCGTGCGGGGCTCAAGTACATAGGGAACGCGGGGCTGGCGCGAGGCCGTGGTGCAGACGCGAAGGGCGTGGAGACCGCGGAGCGCGCGAAGCCAAGCCGCGCAAAGCCGGGAAGCCGCGCAGATGAGAGAGGCGCAGGCTGAAGCGGCTCAGAGCCGGCGAGGCGCCGAGAAGCAGCCTCGGGGCGGAGCCCGCCGGCGGGGCGAGGCGCCGGGAAGCCGCGCGGAGCCGTGAAGCTGCCGCGGGGCGGGAGCCGGGAAGCCGCGGGGATAAGAGAAACAGAAGTTTAGAAGTAAAGTGAGAGAAATAGGAATGCTGGAAGATAGAAGTAAAATGGGAGAGATAGGAATGCCCGGAGATAGAGAAATAGAGAAAGAGAAAGGCCTCCCCACAACACAGTAATGTGAGAGCTTGGATTCGGTCTGCCTGATTAAGTGAGGCGATGAGCACCTGCGGCGGCTAGCAGCTTATGCGCCACAGGTCACCGAAGACAGGCACAAATTAACATCAGTAAGGCCTCCCCACAATACAACAATTAGGAGGCTTGGATTCGGTCTGCCTGATTAAGGCGGTAAGCACCAGCAAGCAGCTCGACCAGAGTATGAGCTGCAGGTCACCGAAGATAGGCACGAACCAACACTAATAAGTCTCCCCCACAATACGGCAATGACAAAGCTTGGATTCGGTCTGCCTGATTAAGGCGGTAAGCACCAGCAAGTGGCTCGACCAGAGTGTGAGCCGCAGGTCACCGAACACAGGCACGCATCAGCGCCTAAAAACCTCCTCACAACATGGCGAAGAGAGGACCCGGATTCGGTTTGCCTGATTGATAGGACTTGTAAGAACCTGTGGCAACTCTAGCAAGTAGAGCAGAGTGTGTGCCGCGGGACACCGAAGACAGGCGCGTATCAACGCCAAAAAATAAAAAGAAAGGGGGATCTGTGGGGAGCAGCCCGGACTGGACTGAGTTACTAGAATTAAGACTTATTCTATGCATCTGCTCTCCCACAATATGGCGCTGGGAGAGAAGTAAACAGCTTCTACACAGCTGCCTCCAGTTCAGCTAATAAACTGTAGGACTTGCTCCTGATTGGAGGAGAGCAGCGTACTCAGCGTGTGGGCAGCCGAGTTAGGATTGGCAGAGGAGGACTATAAAGGAGGAGAGAGACGGCATGCACCAGGAACATCTAAGGGGAACATCTAAGGGAACGCCTGTGCAGCCCCCCAGAGAGCCGGCCGGCGGTGTGCCACTCCCCTGCGGAAGTGGGGAATGTGGCCAAGGGGAACTGCCCTTCCACGGAGGTGGAAGGGATAGTAGCCAACCCGGGAAGAACCAGCAGCAAACCCGGGGAGGGCCGAGCAGACAAAAGAACAGCGCAGGGTCCTGTGTCGTTCCTCCACGAAGAGGGGGAGCGACACTGGACCACAGAAAATGTTCAATTATTTTCAAATCAATCTGTTACCTTCTACCTGCTGCTTCCCTTTGCTGTCATATACAGCAACATTTTGGTCATTACTTCATATCCACTGGCAATTTGGAAGAATGGGGGTAGTTTCAGCCATCTTTAAGAAAGGTTTATTTATTTGAAAGCCAGAGAGAGGGTTTGCGTCTGCTGGTTCACTCCCCAAGTGGCAACAACAGCCAGAGAGGAGCCAGACTGAAGCCAGGTGCCAGGAACTCCATCCAGGTTTCCCACATGTGTGGCAGGGGCCCACACACTCGGAGCATCATCTGCTGCTTTCCCAGGGAAAGCATTAGCAGGGAGCTGGATAAGAAGTGGAGCAGCCAGAACTCAAACTGGCACTCATGGGATGCCAGTGTGGCTGGTGGATGCTGAACCAGCTGTGCCACAACACCAACTCCAGTTTTAGCTGTACATGTGTTATTTTGTGCAATTAAGAAAAATTTAAGTAAAAGGATTAGCATTTTATTCACTATCATCCTGTGCATAGCAAATCATATTTTAATCTATATAAATCCAATACTCACACATAAAATCTGCCAATGATGAACTTCTGCTGGCTTTGCCAGCCTGGCTTCCATTTTCCTTCCACAAACAGCACCTTGCTTTTACCTTAAGGAACTCCCCAAAATCCACTCCACACAGTTTTGGTAGAACCATCAATCTCCCAAGACCCAGATTAAAGCCATTCATCTCAGAATTTGAATCATGTGCGGTGACAAAACAATGCTGATTTTTCCCAAGAGTGAGCATCTGAAGACGTTTTCCATTGTTTCCTAACACCTTGGACATTGTTGCCAAACAACACCCCAAAGTAGCTGAGGGTATGGGTATAGAACTCCCCAACCTGGGTCTGCTCGCCAATCACGCAGAGAGCCAATCGCTGACATTGGGTAGTGAAAGAAAGCAGGTATTTATCGAGAAGGGTAGAGCAAGGAGCCTGGCTCCCCAAGGAATTCAGGGTGAAGTTTCTTACAGATTGAAATTGACTGAGAGGTGCATGATCTACTCGTGTCTAAGTTCCTGGTTGGTCAGTGGAGCTCATGACCTTTCTTTGATGGGTCAGTGATGCCATGCTTCCTAGGGGATTTCTGATAGTCAGGTGGGCTCCAGTTGGTCGGGGGTGCAGGGGTGGGGGTGAGGGGAGGTTGAGGTTGAGTGGGATTCTGCCCTAGATCTGGAATTCCCCTGCCTGGACCTGGAATTCCCCTAAACAAATCCCTCTGGACAATACTGGCCAACAATTCTATTGGAGAAGCAAATGACTTTGATTAAAATCTTGTAGGGCCAGTTATGCAACTCACAATTCAGTGAACTCCTTTTGATAAAAGACAGGCAAGGACACCTTGAGCTAAGGGAGACAGATGAGAGGCTGGGTCCTGCCTTTACAATATAGAAGTTCAGTCTCAACACCAAAGCTGTAATGGCCCCTGTATTTCTGAGACATGATTATTCAGGCTGATGTTTAAATCTCTGAAGTTCAATACACTTAAAATAGATACAATCCCTTCACCCTTAAGTTAGCGTTTGATTCTGATTTTTTGGGACCAAACCACACATGGACCTTGGAATGGTCCCTGGACAATCATCTACTATTCTTCCTGATCCCTCTTTGCTCCCTTTGCTTTCCAAATAATTTAAGGAACTATTTCAACCTTTCAACATTCATTTTTTTTTCTTTCTTTCTTTTTTTTTTTTTTTTTTTTTTTTTTTTGACAGGCAGAGTCAATAGTGAGAGAGAGAGAGACAGAGAGAAAGGTCTTCCTTTGGCCTTTGGTTCACCCTCCAATGGCCGCCATGGCTGGCACGCTGCGGCTGGCGCGCTGCGGCCAGCGCACTGTGCTGATATGAAGGCAGGAGCCAGGTGCTTCTCCTGGTCTCCCATGGGGTGCAGGGCCCAAGCACTTGGGCCATCCTCCACTGCCTTCCCGGGCCACAGCAGAGAGCTGGCCTGAAAGAGGGGCAACCGGGACAGAATCCGGCGCCCCAACCAGGACTAGAACCCGGTGTGCCAGCGCCGCTAGGTGGAGGATTAGCCTATTGAGCCGCGGTGCAGGCCTCAACATTCATTTTCTTCATTTCCACCTGTCTGTAGACAAGAACCACAACTCTCTTATCCCAGGCTTTAATTGTTATTCTGATGAAATCTGTCTTCTCCAGCCCCATCCTTGGGGGCTCCTAGAAAGAATTCTGTGTTGTCTACATACATTTTCAGTTTCTATTTCCACATTACTCATAAAGCTTTTGGTCCTTTGCTCATTTCACTTTCTTATTCTCCAAGTGATTTCAGAACTGTCTTAGATTTTCCTCAAATCTCCAACCAGGGGGCTGACACTGTGACATACTAGGCTAGGCCTTTCTTTGTAGCGCCTACATCCCATATGGGTGCCAGTTCCTGTCCTGGCTGCTCCTCTTCCAATCCAGCTCTCTGCTTATGGCCTGGGAAAGCAGTGGAAGATGGCCCAAGTGCTTGGGCCCCTGCACCCACGTGGGAGACCCAGAAAAATTTCCTGGCTCCTAGCTTCAAATCAGCCCAGCTCTGAACGTTGAGGCGTACCTCTCAAATAAATAAATAAATATATCTTAAAAATAAATAAATAAGGGGCCAGCGTCCTGGTTCACTTGGTTAATCCTCCACCTGCGGCACTGGCATCCCATGTGGGCGCCGGGTTCTAGTCCTGGTTGCTCCTCTTCCGGTCCAGCTCTCTGCTGTGGCCCAGGAGGGCAGTGGAGAATGGCCCAAGTGCTTGGGCACCTGCACCCGCATGGGAGACCAGAAGGAAGCACCTGGCTCCTGGCTTCGGATCGGCGGATCGGCATAGCTCCGGCTGTGGTGTCTATTTGGGGGGTGAACCAACGGAAGGAAGACCTTTCTCTTTGTCTCTCTCTCTCTCTCACTGTCTAAATCTGCCTGTCCAAAAAAATAATAATAATAATAATAAAAGAAAGAAAGAAAGAAAAGAAAAGAAAAATCTCCTACCAGATTCTGCCCCAGCAATGTCCACACAGAGAAATACTAGTTATAAGATGAAAAGCCACCCCTCTTCCTGCTGGGAAAAACTCTGAGCAAGTTAACTTTAGCTCATTCTTCCCTCTATTAAATAAAACTTACAGGAGGCGGGGCGGGTGCTGCTAGTGAAGACATCACTTGGGACACCTGCATCCCACCAGAGAGCCTGGGTTTGAATCCCAGCTTCTACCCGTGATCCCAGCAATCTGGGAGGCAGGAGGTGGAGGTGATTCAAGTAGTTGGATTCCTGCCACCCATGTAGAAAGCCTGGCTGAGCCCTGGCTGTTGTGGGCATTTGGGGAATGAACCCATAGATTGAAGATCTCTGTCTCTCAAATAAAATGAAAATAAGTATCTGTATTTATTTACAAGAGGCACTGTTTGGAACTAGACTGAACATGTCAGGCTAAAAATCAAAATGGAGTCACTCACGCTAAAGTTGCACATCACCAAGCTGAAACCAAGACATTTATGTGGTATTCTGAGAAGTCAGGATTAGAGAGATAACAACTGAATTTCCCAGACAGGCCAGTTTCAGTTTGCATGATAATGAAGGTCACTTGGCTTTAATTCTTACCCAAAGGATGCAACCTGAAATAATCAGATTAACTAATCAGTATTTTCATATGGTTCTGCCTCCCCATCCCCCACCTCACAAGAACCGTAAATTGCCAGTCTGCTTTCCTCAAGCACTTTTCAACCTATGAAGCCAGGCTTTTCTGCTCAGCCCATCAAAATACTGATTCTATTTTACGAAATGGAGTGTTGCCTGACTCTACCCTTGAAAATAAAGCCAATTAAGTTCATTAAAGGTAATTGTTGTAATTTTGTCCTTCTATACCTCCCACTGTGAGTAAGTGGGAACCCACTTTTTCCCTCTGTATTTAAGAGTAATCCTTGAGATACCTCTCTACCTACTGAGAGGTGTGGCTGCAGCCACTCCTGTCTCTTCTTTACCTTTAACCCCACCTTCCAGACTGGCTGCAAGGTCATTATAGGTAAACATGCCGAAGGCTATCCTTCATCAAAAAGAGTTCTCTCCTGACTGAGCTTCCTTATTAGCTACTGCCTGATGCTTCTCTTCTCATAGGTTATTTAATTGAAACAGTTGTGCAATTTTTCTTTTTTCTTTTTTTTTTAGCTTATCAAGGATGGGATTTGGAGAGGCAGGAGGAGCAGGAAGAGCCTCCAGCTCAAACCCACCTGTTGGAGGGCATCACAGCACAGTGGAGGGAGCCACGCTTCAGCAGCAGGAGGCTACATCTGTGTAGTGACAGAGACTTCTGCTAGGATTGGAGAAGATGGAGGAGAGGTTGAATACCTGGAGTGGAATTCATCAAATCTGTGAATCCAACAAAGCCAACTGGAGGCAGGCTTCTCAGGGTCAGTGAAGGGAACAATGAATTTTCCAGACCTTTGACCAAACAAATGAGGGAACACAAAAAATATTTTTTTGGTAATTTTAATTTCTAAGACATTACCAAAATTATGAGACTTGAAAAAGTTGTGGAAAATGCAATTAGAGGATAAGGTTATTTTGTTGCAAAAAATTGTGAAATCCATGCTCATGAGGGCTTTTCAAAAAGTTTATGGAAAATGTGAATTATGAAAAAATATGCATGAATTTGACATTTTTTGTACCAAAATAAAGTCCTAATTTCATTTTCCATGAGATTTTTGATATAATCTCATATGTAATCTTAATATTATATAGCAAATAAAATATGTTCAAGACTTGTAAACATTTTTATTATTGACTTGTAAGTCGGTTCAGAATATTTGAAATGCCATCTGTGTACTATGGTGCTTAGCCTAGCACTTTAAACATTCACAGTTCACAATCAGAGTGTCTGGGTTCCATACCCAGCCCTGGCTCCTGACTCATTTCCTGCTAATGCAGACCTTGAAGTCAGCAGAGATGGCTCAAGTAATTGGGTTCCGATCACCTACATGACAGACCTGGATTGATCCTGGCTTCAGCTTTGGCCTGGTCCAACTCTGGCTATTATGGCTGTTCACAAAGTGAACCAGTGGCTAGAGGCCCCTTTTTCTTCTTCTCTCTCACACAAATAAATACATTTTAAAAAGCAAAACAAATAAACAAAAATACAGATAAACAACATTCCAAGTTTCATTTAGTTTCCCCTCAGGTATTTTGATCTCTGCCAGAACAAACAGTTGTGTGCTTTTCCTAAGGTCCAATTAAAAGCAGGCTGGGTGTTAGTAAAAGGGTGCAGTCTTATCTATGGCAAGATCTACACCCTGGACACCTTCCTAGGATCTAGCACCGGCCATCATTGCTGAAAGCCAGGTGACCACATGGCCCAAACAACGATGTCAGCTCCACCTCCATCCTAATGGGATTCACTGCTCCTACTTCCCTGCCCCTGCCCTGGACAAAGTTTTAAGAGGACTGGATCCTGAATATGTGGCTCTCTTTCTCTCTGTCTCTTGATCTCTCTCTTATACTCTCCTCTCTCCTTTCCTTCTTCGTCCCTTCCCTCCGGTCTGCTGGGGTTCCCCCAATAAACCCTTTCCCTTACTCTGGTGTTTGGTGTGTTTTGTGGCAGCCTTACACTAGGGACTGGCACTGTGGCGTAGTAGATAAAGTCACCACCTGTGACTGGCATCTCATATGGTCAGCAGCTCGTGTCCTGGCTGCCTCACTTCTGATCTAGCATCCTACTAATGGCCTGAGAAAAGCACCAGAAGATGGTCCAAGTACTTGAGCCCCACCTATGCAGGAGATCCTGATGAAGCTGCTGGTTCCTGGCTTCGGCCTGGCCCAGCCCTGGTCATTGTGCCATCTGGGAGGTGAACCAGCGGATGTATGATCTCTCTCTCTCCCTCTCTCTCTGCAATTCTTTCAAATAAATAAATTCTTTTTTTTTTTAAAAAGCAGGTTGAAGTATCAAGTATGAATAAGCAGAAAAATGCTAAAAGAAAATATGTATGTTTAAAACTATTGGTTTTAACCCTCAAAAAACTACTTTATAGTAAAGGCCAGTAACTCTTAATTGCTTTAAGAATGGGATACTACCTCATGCTAGTGATCAAGTGATGGCTGAAAATTTTTATTTTAAATTCACCAGTTTCATGTGGTTATCTGGGAAAATGTCCCATAATACAATGGAAAATCGCTTAATAACATTCCATTATCAGTCTATCACATATCAATAAACATTTATTGAGTGTGTATTACTTGCCAGGTACTATGCTAAGGGCTGCAGATATGAAAGTGATTAACGCTTGAGTACTCAAGATAAGACCTGGAAAGTGCCCTGGAAATGGCTTGGAGTATTATTGGAGATATAATAAATGTGCAAACTACATACAAAACTGGTAGGAATAGGATTTTAAAAGGGACTGTGGACACAGGAGAGAAACACACAATCCAGACCAAGTGAGGGGTGGGTGCTTGCAAAAGCCTTCTTACTGGTGGCGCATTTTACTGGTGGAAAAACAGCCCTCTTGTTTTTGCTTTCAGGTTAGCCTAGTGATGTGGGACACAGGCTCAAATCCTAGTGCCACCATTTACCAGCTGTTTGAATGTGAGCAATTTCCTTAATGTCTCTAAGCCTGTTTCCTTGCCTACAAAATGCATAGCACAGTATTTACCCCACAGAATCATTAAGAAGACCAAATAAGATAATGTGATAATGTGATAAAACATAGTACCTACCATAAAATATGCTTTTATTCCAGGTATTGCAATAATGATTCCCCACCCCCTCCACCCCCAGTCCGGCCCACACAATTAAGTGTACAATCTCATGGTTTTTTTGGACTTGTTGGACAATGTACCACATTCTATATAGCTACAAAGGAAAAACATGGCTTCATCCCACCACCCACACCAATCACCACATCCACCACCTCCTCAACTTCCATCTTCTGCTACCAACCAAGCTTCCCAACCCCGCCTGAACAGTCTTCTTGACCTCCTGTCACTGCAAGACATACTGGCCGCATGTGATATCTCTGCTTACGCTCCATTGTCCCGACATCCACAAGGCACAGTTATCTTGTGCCTCACTCCACATCACTTCCCAGAGAGGTCTTCCTCACTGATGTTTTGGTGATTTTTATTCCATTCACTTAACCATCTTTAAAAATTATTTGTTTATTTGAAAGGCAGAATGAGAGAAGAGAGGGAGAGAAAGAGAGAGAGAGAGTCTTTTATCTGCTGGTTCAACCCCCAAATAGCTACAACCGACTGGGCTAAGCCAGACTGAAGCCAGGGCTTCCACGTGGATGGCAGCGGCCTAAGTACTTGAGCCATCTTCTGCTGCCTTCCCAGGCACATTAGTAAGGAACAAGATCAGAAGCAGAGTAGCTGGAACTTGAACAGGCACTCTTGAGACGGGATGGCAGCATTGCAGGTGGCAGCTTAACCCACTGTACCACCATGCTGCCTCCCACTTCACCAGTGGCTAAGATTTCATTTTGAGTAAACAGCCAACTTTTAGTGACTTTAATTATGTGAAGATGAGATACAAAGAAAAATATAAAGAATCACTACAGAGACAGGAAAAAAAAGCAATGTGATTAAACCCCAAATCACTGAGGTTTGTAGAGATGAGAAAAGCTAGTACTAGAAACAAAATAGCCCTATCACCTCTTTCCCATAATTATCCTTCTAGCCCCTCTTCTGTGGCTGTAACAAAGTACCTGAGACTGGCTAATTTATGAAGAAAAGAGGTTCATTTTTCTCATAGCTCTGATCTTGACTGGGAAGGTGGTCACATGTGATGAGGGGCTAGTGATGCTTGAACTTGTTGGCAGAAAACAGGAACACAAGGAGGCACATCCAAGAGGTGGCACACAAGGCACTGCCTCACTTTAGCAGCCTGCTCCAGTGTAAACCCAGGCACATGAGAGCCAGAATCCATGGGAGAAAGCCACTAATCCATTCATTAGGGCTTCAACCTCACATCCCATACACCTCCCAGTAGGCCACACATCCAAAAGCTGCTGAACTCAGGAATTAAAGCTCTTTTCTCAAGATTTATGGGGCCTGGCATTGTGGCATAATGGGCTAACCTACCACCTGAGATATCAGCACCCTATATGGTCACCAGCTCAAGTTTTAGCTCCTCCACTTCCAATCTAGCTCCCTGCTAACACACTTGGAAAAGCAGCAGCAGATGGCCCAAGTCCTTAGGCCACTCCCCCAATGTGGTACCTTGCAACATTCTCTCATTGCCACCTGTGTATGAAAAAACTCTTCCAAGTTTTCCTCTCCTTCTGGATTTGCAGAAAGACCCACTGGGAAGCGGTGGAGTCTGGCTTTTTATTTATTTGTTTGCTTTTTGGTTATACATCTAGACAGAAACATGTAAAAATATTAACAATGATAACTCTGGGTAGATATTCTTTTAATCAAGTTATAAAAAACAACAGGTTAAATTATACCCATACAACACAAATTATACTATTTCTTAAAGAGAGAGAACAGAAAATAAATTTGTTTCTGAACTTACCACAAAACCTGTAATTTATTTATATGTCCATTAAGGATGAAGAATGAAACAAAATAATATGTAATTCACTTTCAAATATATTTTTAAAATATTACTCATTTTGCTAATAATATATCAAATCTTTACTCCAGTCTCCATACCAAAGTCAAACCTGTTGCATTTTGACAATGTTAAAGAGTTGAGTCAGAGTTACAAAACCTTGAAATAGAGGATTAAGACTTACAAAAAATAAAATAAAACCTTAGTTACACAGCACTCAAACCTGTCAGGTGTTAATTAAGATAAATATTAAGCATGGATTTCATATTTTTCTGTGAGAAACAAATTCTAACTATAGGTATGGTTTTTCTGACCACCAAACATCTAAATTTTTGCTTGAGATGGGTTGCTTTAAAATGTTATTTGTTTGGAAGGCAGAAAGAGAAAGAGGAGATTGGTTCATCAACTAGTTCACTCCCCAAATACTGACAATAGACATGGATGGGCCAGGCCAAAGCCAGGAGCCCAGAACTCTATCTAGGTGTCCCACATTGAGCCATTAAAATGGTTTGCTTTTGTATATATAGTTGATATGTGAAAAACTACATACTTGGTAGTCAGTTTGAGATATCTCAATATTACATACCTTGATAATAATTACCATTTGTCAGTTTTTTTGGACAGAGTTCACACTTTTTTCAAAAAGATTCATTTACTTGAAGGGCAAGGTGACAGATATCTTTCATCTACTTCTCAAATGGCTGAAACACCAGGGCTAGGACAACTACTTAAGCCAGCATCCACTGCAAACTTCTGCACATCAAAGTACAACAGCCATTTGATTCAAAATTCAAGAAGTATATACACCATAAAAAGAGATGGCCTACCTTAGAAGCCATGAAAGAGGGGCTAGTTATTCTATCTACTCAGTTGTGCCAAGCGAGTCTGTGGAGGGGTGAGACGGGAAAGGAGATAAGACAGCAGTGGGAAGCTGTTCTGGGCACAGGAACCAGTGCGTAACTGCACATTGGCAACAGTGAGATGAGCTAACAAAGGGGACAGAAGATGCAGTTGACAGGAGCATAGAGAGTTAGCGGATGAGTAGGAGGAGATGGCAGATGAGACGTAGGCTGGGGTGGTAGGAAAGAGCCTTGGTGGTAAAGATGAATAGCTAAAATTTGGTGCAAAGCACAGTAGGAGCCCAGCGAAGCAAGCCGAACAGCCAGAGACAAGTTCCACTGGACAGCATTCCCAGGGGGCCTAATGTACAGACAGTTAGCCAGGGAGTCTGGCAAAGGGGAGGCTATGAAAGCCACGAGAGGAGAGGAAACAATCAAAATGTGGTCTAAGGGCTTTTTCTTTTTCTTTGAGAAATGAAAAAGATAAACAAAGATTTAGGGGTCTCTGTCTCTGGGATTTTCATTGTTGGAGAAAACAGGAGAGGAAAACAAAATGAAGCCAATAATTAAAAACACCTGAGGAACAGTCATGCCGCCAAGTCTACACGGAAGAAAGGTGATACAAAGTGTAAACGAGTGGGCTCCTGAGCAAAAATGGTGGCAGATAAGGATTTCCCAGCAATCTGTCAGTTACTATTTAGGAATAAAGAAAAACAGTAAAATAGATAATAATGGCAATGATTCAAAAGACCCTAAAAACTTTAAACACAAGGCATACAGTGAATCAATCACTTAATGTATTAAAACAACTTTCCAAAATGTGGATAAATATCCTAGGGCTTCTTTTTATATGCAATTCTAGTCTATTTACACAGCTAATTCTTATTTTTTTAATAATTCTTATTTCTTAAGAAACAATTAATTTTAATTAATCTTACTAAAATTCTAAAATATTCATTCTGACTAGCCTCCAGTAGCTATACATTTAGTGGTGAATTTATGTACTCTTTCCGTGTTGCACATTTAAATTTCTCTTGCTCAATGTCATTGTAATGCCTAATAAATACCATTAACCCTATGGTGAGGAAAAGCTGACATTCCAGCAAATTCACCATTTCTACCCGTAGGGGGCGGAAAAACATAAGTAGTATCTGTAATCTAAGCTAGTACAAGGACCCAGGTACTTTACCTAGATTTTCCACCAGGTGTCAACCAAGGGGGGAGGAAGGGGAGAATTTTCCAATACGGAAATACACAAATTCTTATTTTTAAACCTTAAAACTCATATAAACGGCATCACTCACCGTCCAAACCGTGTTCAGATTTACCCTTTCCAGATTATTGCTCCGGAGTCCTTAGACATTGCCTTGTCAACTAAAACCCAACCCAGTAAAATTTCACTTCCTCCAAAACAGCAAGGCCGAGTATCATTTATTGTGACTCCCGGGCTCCATCTACCCAAACATACTACGCAGAAGAATCTAAAACGTATGGACACAGCCGTAGCCAAAAACCTTCCCAAGAATTCCTGGTTACGTATATGTGGCTTCAGATTCCCATCTTTTTCTGTCTTTCTATAGCTCTCCTGACAGCAGCTCTGCGGAGGCCAGTAATCTACACGAGTTTGTGCTGTTACACTCTGCATCCCAGTGGGGCGTGACGCAGGCTCTGCTATTTCTTACCGAAACACTCACAATCAAAAAAGACAAATGTACCTATTAGGATGCACGGGAATGACTAGGCTGAACAGTCCAGCGGACAACCGCGGCTCCGCAGAATCCGCATCCTCACTGATGCTAAGAATTATGCTTTCCACACGCTGCATCTCGCTCCTTCAAACCATCGCTCGCGCTCCAGCAACTCCCCACCAAGGCTGTGCGCCGAGCCGCCACCGTGCCACCTGCCTTCTGCAAGGTGGCACTGTGGACGCGAGGGCTGCAGCCGCGCACCCTGCACCCTGACTCCGGCCACGGCTGGCGTCCCTAACAAGGACCTCGGCTTCCTCGGGGGAAGCGGGCCGCCTGCCCCCAACGTCGCCAGCGACTCGCTCGGGGTAGCCGGAGCCGGCACAGCCCCCCGAGGGGACGGGACCTACGCCTCTTCCTCGCTGCCTTAGGGCGTCCGCTCCGCAGGCCCCCTTTTGGCCTCCAGGGAGCTCACTTCCACCCCGTCTACAGCCATCTACGGACGCGCATAAAATCCACGCCGAGACTGCTCTCGTCTGTGACCACGATTCCTGGCCCGGTTTTCAGGACTTTTTTTTTTTTTCCTCCCGAAAGTCGTTAGCTCAGGCTCAGCCACCCAGCCGCTGGCCCGACCGGTTTCTCCCCCTTCCTCCTCCTCCCAGGCAGGCGGCGGGCGAATCCGCGCAGCGCCGCTAACGCGTGCGCCGGCCCGGCCGCCCCTCCACGCGGCCCGCGGTCCCTCAGCGCCCCGCCGGCGGTCGCTCTGTCAGAGGCCGCCCGGCCAGCGGCTCCGGGGAGCACGCCGGGGCTTTCCGGCAGCCCGCCCGCCAATGGGAGCCCACAATGCAGCGAAGTCCGGCCGGGCCTCCCGGCAGCGCCCGTGCCGGCTTCCCCGGCTCCACGCCTACTGTACCCGCGCGCGTGCCCGGCGAGGGCGCGAGCGCGGCGCGGCGCGGCGCGGCGGGGGCGCGCGCCCGGGGGGCCGGCGGCCGCGGCGGCGTGCGCGTGCGCACTGGGGTTGTTTTTCACAAAGCTGCTCTTAAAGTGAGCTGGCAGGCTCCGGCCGCCCGTCTTTGTAAGGAGACCACTGAGACGGGCGGGCGCGCGGAGCCGCCGCCGCAGCCTCTCTGCTGCCCTGACTTTTAAGAGCTCTCAATGAACTGTCTGTAAGGAGCTACTGATCCTGCCTGCAAGGGTTTGCATTTTTGCACGGCAGAAGCATCGATCAGTGTTGAGTGAAGATCCCATTTTATATGCGATCTTGACTTTTTTGGGGGTCTTACATTATATTTTTTATAGATTTTTGTTATCAACATGGTGCTGGGGAAGGTGAAGAATTTGACAATAAGCTTCGACTGTCTGAATGACAGCAATGTCCCCGTGTATTCCAGCGGGGATACTGTCTCAGGAAGGGTGAATTTAGAAGTTACTGGGGAAATCAGAGTAAAATCGCTTAAAATTCATGCAAGAGGACATGCGAAAGTACGCTGGACGGAGTCTAGAAACGCCGGCTCCAATACTGCCTACACGCAGAACTACACCGAAGAAGTAGAATACTTCAACCATAAAGACATCTTAATTGGGCACGAAAGAGGTAAGTTTTCCTACCATTCGGCAGTCTGCAGGCTGGCTTTCTCGGGTGGACGTGGTTCTCGCAGCGTAGCTCGGCCGTTTGCTGGAGGCTAGCAAAGTTGCGAGGTTTGGGTTCTCCTTGACGGGAGGCTGTAATGCGTGCCGGCATCTGCAAAGCGACTGCAAACTGCACCTCGTCTCCACCACCCCTGGACCCGGCTCGGGCTGTGCCATACGCACTTGCGGTCCATTTGCACCTCACTCGGAAATTCTGCTTGCCTCCGAGTCCATGATTTTACTGCTACGTTTTCAAATGAATTGATGAAAGCTGCGGTCCGGCATCAGATTTTTAAAATTTTTTCCTTTTTCTTTGCAACCTTAGCTCAAAACCTGAGCTTGAAGGAAGGAATGAAATAACATTTTAGGAGGGTTAGTAGATGTGTTTCCTTTTAATATTAACGTGCAAAGGACTTTATAAGGAATTGATCATTGTTCTTTGAGAGAGGGTTTCCCTGGCTTATTTTGACATATGGTATTACCAACACCCCACGTGTTTTTTTTTTTTTTTAACCTCTTCTTTCCAATGCTTTGGGAATTTTGCATCAAGCATTCCTTATTTTAAAAGACAGTATCTATCACCGTGGCCGGTGTTCAGTCAGGTTCAGAAGCCATTCAGGGCCAGCAGTTTCTTCTCCAAGCATCATGTCTAACTTTGGAACGTGCATTCAATGAAACCCTGCCAGTCCAATGGAATTGAAAAGTAGACCGCACACTGGACTTGATTTTTGGTTAGAAGGGGGAGATGGAGGGTTGTCAAAGGGAGAGGGGGTCCTGAGATTTCCCCTCTATTGTTTAGATGGCTACATTGTGGAAATATAGGAGACTCTAAGCTTGTTTTTCTAAGTTTCCACCCTTTGTTAGAAGCGGTTCAATCCTGTTTCGGACCAGTTCTGGGGGGTGGTGAGGAGGGGCGCTTGTGCAGCTCTCAGCAGATTGGTTACACGCGTCAGGTGGTGGCGATGACTTAATTCTAGCCCAAGAAGAATATAATGTTAAAACTGGTTATGTAATTTTGTGCTTCTCCTTTTTAATGCAGTATTTAGTGCAAATGCTGACTTTTTCAGAAAGAGGCTCGCTTTTATCTGCGTTTTTATATTCAAGATATACATCCCAGGGAAATGCTAATTGAATTAAGGGAAGGGAGAAATAAAGGAAGCGTTGAGTTACAGCATTATTGCATTTTTTTTTTAAATGCTCAGGTGAAATCAGTTCTTCGGCAGGGTTTCCACAGTTCACCTAGGTGGTTTTGCATCTTGAAGTAATTTCTAGTTCATCTTCCCAAGCGTTAACTCTGATAGGAAATGCAAAGCGCCTGATGACAGTTCTGCTGTGTGCTGCAAAGCGCACACGCGAGTTTGATTTCGAGCCTTTTATAAAATGAGAAGAAACAAAAGGTTTTTCTCTCAAGAGTTGAGCCTTGCAGTGAAGGGAAAGTAGAACAATGCGTTGGGGCGGAAAGCAAGGTCGTTAGCTGCACCTCGACTTCGTGGTGAGGAAAACCGAACGCCCCGCACCCAGCCGGGCGCCCCCCGAAGCCGGCCACGCGTGGACGAGCTTCTGCCTGGAGTAGTTTCAATGACTTTAGCTGAGAGCTCTCACACGAGCCTGGCAGCGGAGGCCCCGCCCCGGGCGGCCGGCGAGGGGCGGGGCCAGGTTTGTTAGCCTGTTGCTAAGGCGATGCCGGGCGCTGATTGGATTGGGCCGGCGCGGGTGGGGAGAGTGGGCTCCGGCCGGCTGGGGCGCGGCTTGGAACCGGCGTGCGCCGGTAAAGGTCCCTCCCGAGCGGCCGCCCCCGCCCGCGCTCGCGCGAGTGCGTTCCCGGGCTTCCGTGGGCTCCCGGGGCCCGCGTCGCGGCATGCCCTGCTGCTGTCCCTCTCTCCGGCCTGTTGGGGCCACGAGGGGGACGCCTCGTACGGGGCGCCAGCCGCTGCCGGCTTTCACAGGTGCAGAGTCGCCCTGGGCGCAACTTTTGGCCAGAGACCCTCGTAGAGGGGGCTGGCGTGAGGAGAGCGAGCGGGACCCCCGAGGTCGCGGGCGACGTGTCGGAGTGGCTCCCTTTCCTCTCGGCTGCCACAGACATGTGCCGACTGTCCAGTCAGCAGTCTGGCTACCTTGACGTGACCTGAGGGGGAGTCTGGCACTGGCTGGCCAGGGCAAAGAAAAGTGGTTTCAAATCCGGGAATCTGGGCGGGAGGGGGTCTCGGCGAGCGTCCCCGGTCCCTTCCCCATTGTTTCCCGGAGCCTCAGGCCCGCCACTTCCCCGGCCCGGTCTCCCTGCTTTGCAACTGTAAAGGTGTCAGGGTGGCCCGAGCCAGATCGAACCGGTCGCCGGCTGGGGCGTGTACAGCGGAAGCGCGGCGGCGCCCTCGCCCCGCCCCCGGTCCAGCAGGCTAGGCTGCGCGGGCGCGGGCGCGGGCGCGAGCGCCGCGCGACGTATGCCGTATGTATAGCGGAGCGCGCGGCCGGCGGCGGCGCGCGCGGGCGGGCTGGCTGGCTGACTGGCTGGCTGAGATCTGCTCGCGCCGGTTTAGGCCGGTCCTCTCCTGCTCCGGTCTAGTTCTTGATTGACAGCCAGGCACTTGTTTACCACGGCGCGGCCGCCGCCGCTCGCCTCCATGAGACTGCTGAGCTGGCACAAAAAGGCAGCGAGAAGGGAAGAAAGGCCGAGGAGGGCAAACTTTGGGGCGCCTTGAAAGGGGGCGCGTTTAAAGCCCCCAACCCTCCGGCTGGTGTTCTGGGCTGAGAGCCGCCCAGGGGAGTTGCCCGAGGGGTGAGGGAGATGAGCGTGGAGACGGGAGACAGTCGCCACGCTGTTGAGGCTGGAAGTGTGCGCGTGTGGGCGCCTTGACCCTTCTCCCCGGCGGCCCTCAGGAAGGCGCCTCGTTCCGGGGGCGACGCCGGGGTTGGCTGAGGGAAAAGTTCCCAGGTGGGACCGGTTTCGGGCCCTCCGGGGGTGACGGTGCGGGGTGCTCGCTGAGGAGACGCGGGGTGTGCGTGATTCTGGTCACGACCCGCGAGACCACAGCCCGGCCGCGTTGTCGGCGTCTCGGTGGTTTGCCGGTCACCTGCCGCGCGTGGAACCGGCAGGATCGGCGTGTCCGATGCCAGCTCAGCCCCTTTATCTGGCCAGCGACTGGAAAGGACCTGATGAGACTTCATTTTTTCAAGGAAGTGGGACAGTTAGTGTTTCCTGGTACGCCCCGGGCACCCTTCAGATCTCGTCCTAAATTTAGGATAAGCTCAGGCAGATCATAGAGATGCACACTGGGGCTGTTCCATGATGAACTCAGGATTGTGACCGTTTTAGGGCCCTAAGTAATTATTTTTAGCTGTGAAACTGATACGAAAATCACGGTTCCTATTTTTGTTTTAATGTCTATTCGGGCAGGAAATTTTACAGTGGTTTTGGGATTGTAACATCTTCGCTATTATATTACTCCTTCTCCCTCCCCACCGATGGGATGTAATTTGAAGAAGTTTACATGAACAGTTTTTTTTTTTTATTTAGTAAATATAAATTTTCAAAGTACAGTTACTGGATTACAATGGCTTCCCCCCCCCCATAATTTCCCTCCCACTCACACCGCTCCCATCTCCCCCTCCCTCTCCCATTCCATTCACATCAAGATTCATTTTTAATTTATATATACAGAAGATCAATTCAGTATATATTAAGTAAAGATTTCATCAGTGTGAACAGTTTTTGTATAGTCTCAATATGATCAGTTGAACACGAAGGTCGCATTTTCTTAGTGTGGTTTCACACCTGAAGCTTTTGCTGAGTAGGGCGCTTTATAGGTTTGGTTCTTTTCCACTTAGGGAAAACAAGAGGGGGGGGGGACTGTGGGTACAATTTCTCCTTACCCCCAACCTACAGAGGAGGCAGTGGAAGACTCTGGCTTTTTATTTATCCATAGGAAGTGATGAAGATGTGGCTGGAACTCAAGTGTAAAGCTTTTGTCTTGATTTATAATGTGAACAGGTTTTAGGTTGGGCCACCTGGAGGAGTGTAAAGGTTTAATGAGTTTATTGTTTTTGTTTTAGATGATGATAATTCGGAAGAAGGCTTCAACACTATTCATTCAGGAAGGCATGAGTATGCATTCAGCTTCGAGCTTCCACAGACGTAAGTGTTACAGGTGTTCAGCAGTTATAGGCACACATGGTCAAAAGCAGTCTCTTAAAATTAAATACTCAAAATTAAAATACTTTCAGTTAAAAAAAAACCCTTTTCCTTACTTAAATTTGCTAGAGGAAAATAATATGTTAAGCATAAGAAGCAACTTTTTAATCTGTGGCAAAATTATAGAAAAGGAACCTCAACTCTAGTATTCAGTCCCAAAGTTAATGAGGTTTTTAAAATATGAAATGTTTGGTTTAACATCAGGGAATTGGAGGGTGCTAGTCAAAAACAAGCACTTACTTTATTACCAAGTCACAGTAGTCTTGGTTTATAAAATCCAGTTTTCTGCATTTTCTGTAAAGGCTAACCAATAGCTGTAAGTTATGAAAGGAAAAATAGTTAGGAATATTGTGAACTTTAGGAGCGATGTTCTTCTGTTATGAATTCAATAGCTTGTGTGCAAAGAGCTACTGAGAAGGTGGCACAAGTGGTAGACCTGGGCTTGAAGGGAGCATCCTTTCTCACCTGGTATGAAAGGAGGAAGGAATGTGCAATAGCCTTAATGTAATAACAGGTTGTTGGGAGAGATACAAACTTTTTCCTTAATGATGCCTTGTAAGACATTAAAACCTGTAAACTGGCACTTAACACTGATTGTTCTGGAGGATAAACTTGGCTGCAACTGCCAAATGTACATAATTCGATATTGTTAATTCTAGTCCTTGGGTTGATACATGTCCATAGAATTCATAAAAGGTATTTTTTAGAATAGTCTCTCTACCATAATTAACAGCTTCATTTTTGAATACAGTACTTTAATGTTTCTGAGAAAAATACTAGTCTGTGAATACAATAAGACAGATACTGGACCTGAATATATTCAGAGGTCATTTAATTTTTAAGTCTAAACCACAGTCATAAACTCTAGAAGACTAGCATGAAATTTAAAATTTAGAAGTACTGAATTTTATTTTTCTGTGCCCTATAAGTTAGTATGGCAGTGAAAAATGCAAAAACAAAAAAAGAAAAAAACATCAGTGCTGCTTATGAGTATAAACTAGCACTCTAGCTTATAAATAATTCAACATATTATATATTTTTTAATGAAATTATGAAAAAGAGTAAATTTATGGAGATAAAACTCTCCAGAAGTAGTAAAAATGACAGAGTTCCAAAACAGTTCTGATTCTTTCGCTACAGTTCAATAGGTATGTTTTTATTTTTTAAGCCTATAGAGGTAGGGAACATAGCCAAGAAAGAATGAGAACATGAGTAAACTGGGAAATGTAAAAACCGTTTTTCAGAATTTCGGTAGATTTTATGAAATGTGAAATTTTTAAAACTATAATGACTATTCTAGGCTTTTTGTAGACCTTAATTAGTTGCTATATAAAGAAGTAATAATTCCCAGCTAATGAGAAGTGGAGCACTGTAGGCAATTTGGTCTGAATGTTTAAACAGTGTCTAGAATTTCTGAATAGAAAGTTAAAACCATTCTTTATTTTTAAGTTAAATTCTTGACCATTTCAGGCACTACTCATTAAATTTTTATTATTTTGCCACCAGCATTAAGAGTAGCCTCTTCTCACTTTAAAGGAATTGTATTCTTCTGGCTTTTTAGAGTAAAATTTATATGATATTTATTAACTCTTGCTATGTGAAAGTAAAATGTTTTTCCCCGATGACATATCCCTTTGGAAATTTTAAGATTTATCTATTTGATGCTCACTGGTACAAACAGTACAATATATTAACACTTTTTCTGACCTACTGTGTAATTCTTAGAAAGAGGTATAAGATTAATATATTGACCTTTATATTCTGCACAGACCACTTGCTACCTCATTCGAAGGCCGACATGGCAGTGTGCGCTATTGGGTGAAAGCCGAGTTGCACAGGCCTTGGCTTCTACCAGTAAAGTTAAAGAAGGAATTTACAGTCTTTGAGCATATAGATATCAACACTCCTTCATTACTGGTAAGAGTGGATTAGATTTTTCATTCTTTTTTTTTTTATGCATTTAAATACTAAACTATGGAATCCTCATAAATTTTAAATAGTAGTCTTATTTTAAAATTCCATAAATGTATATTTTAAATATGACATACAAATTGATAAAGAATATGCTGCTATTTTTGATATTATAGTAACTTTAAGTAAATGAAGACCAGTATATATGGTATGAAGTATCTCTTACCAAGAATATGACAGCAATATCGAAAAAAGAGATTTGTCTTCTGGATGATTTTAGAAAACCAACAGCAGCAGTAATGTCATTTATTGTAAGAAAATATCACTTTCTTGAAAATACTGTCATCTAAAATTCATACTGTATTGCATTATTCCAATATAGGGATAGTTGTCAAATAATGGGGAATCATCACTTTCATGAAAAAACTTAATTCCATTTTAAAAGGAATCATTTTTATGAAATCTAAATTTGACTTAAAAAACTTTATTTGGTTTAAACAAATGATAACATCTTCAAAACAAAAAAATTACCCTTCAAAATAGACAGTTTTCCTTTTTTTATATACTGATTTTTACATTCTCAAAGATGTTAACATTTGGGATTATAACCATTGCCTTTTCTTAAGGCAGTTTAAGTGGAAAGGGTTTTTTTTTTGTTTGTTTGTTTGGATGGTTGGTTCATCTTTAATTACTGTATATGTAAATAGGTAGGTTTTAAAATCATGTTTATTTGATGGGGTGTTAAGCCCTCTACCCTTTTTTCTTTCATGGAATGGAAATTTTTGTGAAGGCAGAAATAATAGTTTCATTAAGAAGCCATTGGTAGTTTTTAAAATAAAATATATAAGGGTACAGGGGGGGAAAAAAAGCAATACTTTAATTTTACCTTCTCCATGAATTTAGGATTATTTTTTAAAATATTCTGATACTGTGCCAATTCATACATTGGTCTTTTTATTTCTTACAGTCACCCCAAGCTGGCACAAAAGAAAAGACTCTCTGTTGCTGGTTCTGTACCTCAGGCCCAATATCCTTAAGTGCCAAAATTGAAAGGAAGGGCTATACCCCAGGTATGTATGTTATCTTTCTTCATTTAACTTCAGTATGTAAACTTAGAATATTGCTACTAAAGATACATATAGTGCAGTATTATTTGGTTTAGTATCACAAATTGTACATAACCAGTTTCATTTTACAAATTGTAATATGGTCTTTGTAGCTCATATAACTAAGAAGCTCATTTTTGATTCTGTGCTTGGTTAGTCCTAGGACACTTTCTTATCCCTGAACTTTCTAACTTAATTACTTTAAGAATTCATATTGCTTTGTGTGTTTTTTTTAAACAGTAGATACATGTATTTTTTGCCCTCTCTAGGTGAATCAATTCAGATATTTGCTGAGATTGAGAACTGCTCTTCCCGAATGGTGGTGCCAAAGGCAGCCATTTACCAAACACAGGCCTTCTATGCCAAAGGGAAAATGAAGGAAGTAAAACAGCTTGTTGCCAACTTGCGTGGGGAATCCTTATCATCTGGAAAGACAGAGACATGGAATGGCAAATTGCTGAAAATTCCACCAGTTTCTCCCTCTATCCTAGATTGTAGTATAATTCGTGTGGAATATTCTCTAATGGTATGTATAGATTTAAAAGTTTTGTTTGCTGTTGCTGTTTTTCTTAAGTTCTTTTTAAATCTTAAAGTTATGAAGATATTTTGTTTTACATCCAGGATTTGACTTTTATATTCTATATATATATACATATATGCAGATATTTATATAATTTGAAGTAATTACTAACTTTACCTTATATGTAGAGGAACTTCATGTGTATAAGTAAAAAATGAAGTAAATGGGAGCCTCAGCTAACATTAAAATTACGTTATTCACTTTTAAGACATTAATTTTACTAGGCATTCTAAACCTAATGTCTCTTTTACTATTAGGTATATGTGGATATTCCTGGAGCTATGGATTTATTTCTTAATCTGCCACTTGTCATCGGTACCATTCCTCTACATCCATTTGGTAGCAGAACCTCAAGTGTAAGCAGTCAGTGTAGCATGAATATGAACTGGCTCGGTTTATCCCTTCCTGAAAGACCTGAAGGTAATTACATATCTAAGCTTAATCTCTTATTATTATTAAGAACATTATTTGCTTCTGATATTTCATGACCCTAGATAAACTTAATTGTCCCTAAAGAGAGTAGACATGTCCTTAATGTTAAATTTTAATTTGCATATTGTATGTCTCTAGTTTTAATCACCAAATAAATTGCTGTTTTATCTTGACATTCCATTTTAATACCTACTATTCTGTGTATCTTGACATGCATAAGAACGTGCTGTTCGAATTGCGTGTATCTTTTTCCTTCAGCACCACCCAGCTATGCAGAAGTGGTGACAGAAGAACAAAGGCGAAACAATCTTGCACCAGTGAATGCTTGTGATGACTTTGAGAGAGCACTTCAAGGACCACTGTTTGCATATATACAGGAATTTCGGTTCTTGCCTCCACCTCTTTATTCAGAGGTAAGCACTCCTTAAGTGTGAAATGGGTAGGTTCTCTTGAAAAAGAACATTGCAGATGTTT
Source organism: Oryctolagus cuniculus (assembly GCF_964237555.1). NCBI lineage: Eukaryota > Metazoa > Chordata > Mammalia > Lagomorpha > Leporidae > Oryctolagus > Oryctolagus cuniculus. The sequence goes on along the minus strand of NC_091445.1, from coordinate 14,121,555 downwards.
TTACAAATACAGTTAGGTCTTGATTATCCTAAAAACAGTAGAACAAATAATTAAGAGCAATAGATTAAAAGCTAGGATTAGGATTGTAAGCATTCATTAAATTTGACACAGACTGTTCAGTATTTTTGGGGAAACAAAGATCCAGTCTCATTCATTTTAATTTTTGAGGGAGTAATTTCATGTTTTTTGAACAGCAACAGAACAGGTATTTTGCAAGCATTGATTAAGTAGCTAGAATTTAAGTTATTCATGGTCTTTGTCCAATTTAATTCTTGCACATTTTAACACTCAGGGGAAAAGAGCCTGTTTGCAGTAACATCCCCCACAGCATTCCCACTGTTAGAGACGATTTACATTCATATCATATTGATGTAAATAAAGCATGCTCCTTACTTGGGAGAAGTGCACATGTAGTGAGAAAAACAAACTTAAAAGCAAAATCCTACTTAAAATATGACAGGAATGTATAGCTCATTTGAGGCAGAGCTTTTTGGGCCCTGGGTATCAGGCAGGGCTTCCGTGAGAGGGTGTCCACTAAAAAATAAATAGACCCCAAAAGGAGGACCTATTATAATCTATTCTTGCAAATTCTTAAGTAGACATAATTCTTCCTATCCTATTAATTCTAAATCATAAAATTTCTATTATTTGATGCCAAAATTTTCTGTTACTCATTAAAGGTTTTGCTACTACATTTTTATTCTGACATTTCTGTCTTTCTCATGAAGTTAGTCATTTCTATCTTGACTTAAGGTTTAGGGGCTGTCCAAAGGGAAATTTTAAAATAATAGCAATATAATTATTAATTCACTTAGAAGCAATTCTGCCTCATTTTAAAATGAACTAAAGATAATTAAGATAATTTAGCTTAGCTTAGATAAAATAGGTTCAGGATATATTTAACTAAAAATGTTTTGGTTTTTTTCCCTTCAAAAAGTTGGAACATTTTGGGTTGCTCAACATTTAAATGTAAGTAGGTAGGATGAGTCTTGTTCAAAAGATATTTCTATAAAAATATATTTATAAATTGATTTGCCCCTCTGTGGCCATAGTTTTTGTACCTGTGAAGTAACTGAAATGAGTTTGCTTTCATAAAGTTTACCTATATGTGAAAATCACTCCAGAGATGGAACAGACAGAACACCTCTAGGGTGTGGGGTTCGGCAATGCTGTTTCCTGGTCCTCACCATATTTTAGGCATTCTGTAGGATTTAACGTCCATGAGTTCTTTATTCAGAAAAGCACCAAGAGCACTGTGTACAGTTTCCTTCTTCCCAAAGCCTGGGAAGGGAGGAGTTGCCTTTTTTTTGTGGGGAATAAAAAGGGTCCTTCACAAACAAAGGTCCATTGCTATGAAGATATGTTCTCCTACTGTATATTTGAATCTTAAGTACTATGCTGAATAAAACTCCATTTTGTGATAAAATTTTACCATTAATTTTGGAAATAGAGGGCTATTCTGACATCTTTGATTAACAGTAAGATAATGTCAGCATCGTTTCCTTCCCATACAGCAAGTATTTCAGATTTGAAAAGGAAATAATGGGGTATAATTTGCTAATAAGCTGTATATTTTCTTTCTGATTACATTTCTCATTAGTGCTCAAAAATCATTCATTTGCTGCTTTCTTTGTAGACCTCATCAAATTACTAAAATTCTTTCCTCATTTCTTTCTAGATTGATCCAAATCCTGATCAGTCAGCAGACGATAGGCCATCCTGCCCCTCTCGTTGAAGGAACACTTGGCTGAATCAAGTTGATGTGGGTTCCGAACTCTATGTCTCTTCCGGCTGAGGACAGAGAAGTATCTTGGGAGACACGTTTTCAGTGGAAGTGGAATTGCTTTTGCCCAGAAAATGGCGAATACATGAAATAAGCAGTGATGATGCTTTAGAAGCCTACACAGCAACATTCTGGGACTGCTCCAACATGCTTGAAGATCTAAGCTTTTCTCCTTTAAAACTGGCACATACTAAGAGCAGTCTTCTTAGCCTATGGTCATACGTGTCAAGACACCACGTTGTAAAGAGGGATAATTCCTTCTTTTGATTTGAAAATTTGCACATGCTCAATGCTTACATTGTGCGGTTCGATGTCACTACAGCTTTTTTTTTTTTTTTTTCCATTTCTGCCAGACTCTTGATACTCTTTTAAAACTTGTTTGTGATCAGCACAACAAGGAACAAAAGAAAGCTTTGAAAAAACTTTAACATGAGAAAAACGCACTGACCTTTTTTTATTTAATATAGCCTGGACTTGACCTGCGTATGCACATGCTCAGAATCGTCCTCCTAGGCTGACCATGTATCACCTCCTCAGCTTGGATCCTGTTGTGGATTTATTTACAAACATCAAATGCCTTCAAGCCAATCCTTTTTGCTGTATGTTTTGCAGCCTACTGTAGTAGATACGCAACAGATACGTGGGGGTAAAAGATAGGAGGAGGAAGCTAATAAGACTGTCAAGATTGTATACCTTCTTGGTTTCTTTTAAGAATTTGTTGCCTTTCTACTATTACAGCAAAGCAGCATTTTGTTACTGACTGCCTAAAATCACTTAATCTCAGGTGAACGCATCACTTGCCAAACTGTTGGAATGCTATTTGTGTTTTGTTGCACTGTTGAGTTTTTTGTTTGTTTGTTTGTTTATTTGGTTGGCTCTTTGGAGAGGGAAATTTGGAAACGGGACATACACAAAAGTGATAACCCACCCACATCCCCTTTTTATCATTACATAAAAGAAGAAACTAGCAGAGCTAAGAATAGAGTACAGAAAGGCAGTATGGCAAGCACCAGCAAAGAGTTAAGGGCTGTTGCTCTTGAAAATTATTTTTTTTATTATTATTTTAAAAGTATGGAAATTTACCAGTCACTGGGGAAAGGAGGGGAAAGTGCATTTATTTTTCTATAGAGTTACTTAATTACCTCCGAAACACATATGTTGGAAATCATTTTTGCTGAGGCAAGCATTTTAATGAGCAGGAATATGTTGAATATGTTGAAGTTACATTAGAGAGCTCAAGTTACACATTTGCCATCCTGCTCTATCTTGGTGGAGTGTGAAAACCCAAGTTTATTCCAGAAGTGTGTAATTTCATAATTACAAATACTAGGATGCTTGTTGGGATAACAGTTGAATTTTTATGTATGTGTCTTTGTGTGTGTGTGTGTGTGTGTGTGTGTGGTTTTTTAAATTTAAATGCTTTTTTTCCATTACCTACAGAAAGAACAGTTTGTTAAACATGAGAAATCACTCACTTTGAGTTATATAGAGAAGATAGGAAAAGTAATCATTTAAAGATAATTTACGGTTGGCTCATAATAAATATACCAGCATTCATAACAACATTTAAAACTACATGTTCCAAGATACCAAGTGTACTGATTTTTTTTTTTTTTAAGAAGGAACTGTTTCTAATAAAAGTCAGCATCTCTGATGTTGCAACATATGTGTGAAATGGGTAGTACATCTATCCTACCATTTAACCCCACAGTTAATAAAGTGGCTGAAAATAATAGTAACTCTGGCTTGGTGCTTGACCTGGTTAAATACTGTCTTAAAGCTTCATACAAAACAAATAGGCTTTTCCATAAGTGGCCTTTAAGAAAACATGGAAGACAATTCATGTTTGAAAAATGCTGACAGGGTGAAGAAAGCCCAGTGTAAAATGAATCGCGTTTTAAGTGATTCGGTTAAAGGGTTTGGGCTCCCGTAGCAAACTAATACTAGATAATAAGGAAATGGGGGTGAAATATTTTTTTATTGTTGTTAAATCATTTTGTGAATGTCCCCCTCAAAAGAAGCTAATGGAATATTTGGCATTAAGGGCATTTGGTGGTTTTATTTTTGTTTGGGGGGATTGTCAGAAAATCCCTTTTCTTTTTTTCTTATGTCTAACAGACTAGGGAACAATTGTTGATATGCATAGCATTGGAATACTGATCATCATATACTCTTAAAGTAACACATGAAGCAAGAATGACCAATATTCTGATCATTGGCACTGGATCACAAATGTGATAACATTTTAAATTTATAAAACTTTATTAAATAAAGTTTTATTTTCTCCACTAAAGTATTTCCTTACTCTTATTTAGAGGCATTACTTTCTCCTAAATATTGGTCAATTCCTGACATACGATGTGAGGTTCACAGTTGTATTCCAGTATTCATGATAGATTCCTGATTTTTCAATTAGGAAAAGTAAAATCCAAAATGTTAGCAAAACAAAGTGCAATATTAAATGTTTGCTTTATAGATTATATTCTATGGCTGTTTGTAATTTTTCTCTATTTTTTTCTTTTTTTATTTGGTGCTGAATATGTCCTTGTAGGCTCTGTTTTAAGAAAACAATATGTGGGAAATGATTTAATTTTTCCTATTGCTCTTCCTTGTGGAAAATAAAGTGTTTTGTTTGTTTTGTTTTTCTTTTTTGTATAATTGTTTGGAAATTTCTTTGAGTCTTGATCATATCAATAATTCACCATACATGCAAACACTATTAACACTATAAACTTAATTTGGGATAAGAATAGTTGCTAAATAAGGTACTGAAAACACTTCACTTACAGGAATTTTAGTACTATTAATCGTTTTATTTGATTGGCAGAGTTATGGGTTCTCTCATAAGTCATAAATTAGTTAAAAGTTCAGTCTTTAATTGGAACTAATCATAGCCAAGTAAAGTAATTTCATTTCTCAGTACCTGTTCCCTCTCACTATGAATATCTAGGTTTCCAGTATTTCAGAATACAACTTAAGAAGTTACATCCCATTGAAAAACTCAGTTTTCCTAAATTTTAAGGTGGGAAATACATGTGCACATATATTTGGAATCATGTTTTCATCTGATATTTATAAATTTATGCAAGAATTATCAAGTTGTATATGTGCTTTAGTATTGGATTCCTCCAGTATCTCTTCCCAAAGTTATATATTCACATACAAAGCATGTTGCAAAGAGACATTTAGATAATTTTTTTGGTATATGTTTGTAACCACTGAATTTCACAGAGGTACCGTTTTTTTCATTCAGTCAAGCCACCAGCACACAGTATTTTAATGAGAAAAATGAAAGTGTGGAAAAAGGAATTCTAGGATAAGAAGGGGAGATGCTGGTTCTGGGTTCTGCAATTTTAGATGTGGCATTTCCATACCTATGAAGTGGAAAAATAGCTAGCCAAGGTCCTTTCCATTGTGGAAGGTGTTATTTGTGCTGAATAAATAATGCTCCATACAACATTGGAAAGTCACTGTATTGCTGCTGTTTGCATTGGAATACAGGGGTACATGCTTCAGGCACATGCAGTCCACTGGAGAGCTTGTCTATCTTGAGCATACTGATGAGAAATATTTTTGCAATAACAAAGAACCATACACCCGGTGGCTTCAAACTACATTATTTTCCCCCAAGTTCTGGGGAGGTGCAAAATCAAAGTGTGGGCGGGGCCAGAAGCCACATGTAGCTTGTAGGGGAAAATCTTCCTTTGCCTCTCCTGGTTTCTGATGGTGGCAAACTACCCTTGACTTGGAGATTTATCACTCTCTGCCTCTCTGGTCTAATGGCCATCTTCCCCCTGGGCATCTGTCCCCTCACATTGCATTCTGTTCTCTGTGTTGCTTGTTTTTATAAGGAGAGCAGCCATGTTGGATTTTTTTTTTAAGATTTATTTATTTAAAAGAGTTACACAGAGAGAGGAGAAGCAGAGAGAGAGGGAGAGAGAGAGAGAGAGAGAGAGAGGTCTTCCACCGGATGGTTCACTCCCCAGATGGCTGCAACGGCTGGAGCTGTGTCGATCCGAAGCCAGGAGCCAGGAGCTTCTTTCCGGTCTCCCATGTGGGTGCAGGGGGCCAAGCACTTGGGCCATCTTCTACTGCTTTCCCAGGCCATAGCAGAGAGCTAGACAGGCAGTGGAGCAGCTGGGTCTTGAACCGGCACCCATATTGGATGGCGGCACTTCAGGCCAGGGCGTTAACCCACTGCGCCATAGCGCTGACCTCAGCCATATTGGATTACTACCCTGCTCCAATATGACCTCGCATTAACTGACTCCACCTGCTATGACCCCCTTTACAAAGAAGGTCACATTCTGAGATGGTAGGACTGGTGCTTCAACACACCTTTTGGGGACATAGCGCAATCCCTAACAACTGCCTTCCCTCCAGAAAAGAAAGCATGGGGACAGTGTAGTGCCCACAGGGAAAAGCTACCTATGTAGAGTGAACACGGTTAGCTCGTCCTCACTTTATGGCACAATTCAGTCCTGAACTATAAAATCAGAATAAACAAAAGAAAATTTTCTTTCCCTCTTCCTTGGCCTGATGCAGGTACTGCAGTGGGTGAGCAGTCAGGATAGAAGGTAAGAAACCTGAGTTCTGGCACACTTCCTCGAAGTGGCTCAGTGAACTTGAACAAGTCATTTACGTCCTCTGGGGCCCCCTTTCCTGTTCCCTCATCTATAAAACAAGTCTTTTGGGGGCCCTTCCAGCAATATCTTTCTTCCTAGAGTGCTTGATAAAATTGGGTTAAAACACCACGGCCTTGCAGCATAGCAGGTAAAGCCACCACCCACAGTTCCAGCATCCCTTATGGGTGCCAGTTTGAGTCCTAGCTGTTCCACTTCTGATCCAGCTCTCTGCTATGGGCCTGGGAAAGCAGTAGAAGATGGCCCAAGTCTTTGGGCCCCTGCACCCACATGGAAGACCCAGAAGAAGCTCCTGGCTCCTGGCCTCGGATCAGCTCAGTTCTGGCTGTTGCGGCCATTTGGAGAGTGAACTAGCTGATGGAAGACACACACTCTCTCTCTCTCTCTCTCTCCCTCTGTCTCTCTGTAACTCTGCCTTTCAAATAAAAAAGTAATCTTAAAAAAAAAAAAAAACAAAACTAAAACACCACAGCCTTGTGTATAGGCTCTAGTCTTTAAGAGTTCATATTATTGGAAGATTTATTATTTCCTTATGTTTTACCCAATATAGTAGCTGAAGATTTTTATAATTGAATTTCGTTCCAGAAAATATTCTGTACTATTGCATTGGCCGCTACCTTATTTCACAATAGTAGACAGTCACCATGTTCTTTCTTTTTCTTTTTCTATTTTTTTATTTGAAAGGCAGGTTTACATAAAGAGAGCAAGAGGGAGAGAGAGAGAGAGACAGAGGTCTCCTATCAGTTGGTTAACTCCCCAAATGGCCACAACAGCTGGGGCTAGGCCAGGCCAAACCAGAAGCCAGGAACTCCACCCAAGTCTCCCACATGGGTGCAAGGGCCCAAGTACTTGGGCCATCCTCCACTGCTTTCCCAGGTACAATAGCAGGGAGCTGGATAGGAAGTAGTATATCCAGGACTTGAACCAGTGGCCGTATGGGATGCCAGCGTTACAGGCAATGGCCTTTCCCACTATGCCACTACCACACCAGGACTTCAGAAATTTCTTCTAGCCAAATATCCTGTCCCTTTTGAATGCAGCTGAAGCTCGAGAGCTCCTTCTTCTAGAATGCCGCAGTTAGGTACTTTGGGGTTAGTTTGGTTATCCAGGCAAAAGTCCCTTACTTGAAGTAACTAGAATCTTCCCATTTCTAGCATAAACATATGTGGTTTGGAGCCATCTGGCACAGTGGGTTAAGCCACCACTTAAGACCCTGGCATCCCATATGAGTGCTGGTTCAAGTCCTGACTGCTCACTTTTGATCCAGCTTCAAGATAATGCACCTGGGAAAAGCAACAAAAGATGGCCCAAGGACTTGGAACCCAGATGGAGTTCCAGGTTCCTGGTTTCAGCCTGGCCCATCCCCAGCTCTTGTGGATATGTTGGGGAGTGAACCAGCAGATGGAAGATTTAGTTTCCTCTTCCTCTCTTTGTGTGTCGCTCTGCCTTTCAAATCAATCTTTAATTTAAAAAAATATATATATACAGTTTAAGGCCGGTGCCGCGGCTCAATAGGCTAATCCTCTGCATGCGGCGCCGGCACACGGGGTTCTAGTCCCGGTCGAGGCACCGGATTCTGTCCCGGTTGCCCCTCTTCCAGGCCAGCTCTCTGCTGTGGCCCGGGAGTGCAGTGGAGGATGGCCCAAGTGCTTGGGCCCTGCACCCCATGGGAGACCAGGAGAAGCACCTGGCTCCTGGCTTCGGATCAGTGTGGTGCGCCGGCGGCAGCGGCCATTGGAGGGTGAACCAACGGCAAAGGAAGACCTTTCTCTCTGTCTCTCTCTCTCACTGTCCACTCTGCCTGTCGAAAAAAACAAAAACAAAAAAAAATATACAGTTTAACCTAATACTGATCAATTTTTAATATGTACTCTTAAAGTCAAGATGCACATTTTTAAAAATTCCCAGTAACTTCTAATATCCTATGAGATGACTATGGTTGACAACGATTTGGTATATATTTTATATATATAATCCATCAAAAAAGAGAGGAGAGGATTTTGAATGTTCCCAACACAAGGAAATAATAAATGTCTAAGGTGGTGAATATAGTTCCCTTGTTACACATCCTATGCATGTATTGAAATGTTACACTGTGCCTCATGCATATGTACAGTCATTACATGTCAATGTAAAAGACTTAAAGACTTAAAGGACATGACCAGTCAGTAAGAAATTTGTTTGGTTTTATAAAACCTAAGACTGCAAACGCCAATGAGTAGCAAGAGAATTTGCCCCAGAGGGTGTAAGAGCAGGAGAGTAGAAATTGTGGTGCAGCTGGGAAGTCAGCAGCCCGCCAATGCGTGGTAAAAGTCCTGGCTTCTTCAAGGGGAGGGAGACGGTCAGGGGCTTGAAATGTCCCTTCCGAGGGAGGCTGGGCATTTCTCTTCCACCTTAATGTCACTTACCTCTCTGATAACTTCTAGCTTAGTGTAAGCATTTGGGTTTTGTGTGTGAGTGTGTGTCTGTGCATATGTTTCAGGCAGAAATAAGGATATTGGGATGTTTCCATGTGGGACAAAATAGACAGCCTGGAGGGGAAGTGCATAAAGTCTGCTTCCAATCCCGCCTTGTTACGCCATGAGGTTGCCCCCATACACCCTGGGCTCCGAGCTAATGGAATGCAACATAATGGAGTTTTGTTACCTCAGGGTACCGTCTCCACCATTCTGTGCCTTTTGACAGTTAGCTTTCTGGATTCAATAAAGGAGAAGCAAATTGCTCCAATTTAGGGAAAATCTATTAACTTGTTTAGTTCTCTGGAGTACTGTTCTTTGGCACACTGAAGCACTGGCTTACAAAATAAAATGCCAGAAATCAGGAAGCTCTGGCCAGGTAGTGTCTGCAATTCATATTGCTGAATTAGGGAAATGAGTGTCTGCATGTCTGTCTGGTTAACCTTTCTTCTGTGATCATATGGAGTGGTTTTGGATGTGAAGAAATGCTACATGTGTATTTTTCCTTGGCCTGACTTACAAATACCATTCATCCAAGTTAGCAAAATATGGCAGGTGCCATGCAGGTTCTCTGTGTGCACATTATCTTATTAATTCTTACAATTTTGGAACACCAGTTTGATCTATTTTTTAGTTGAAGAAACTGTGTTCAAGAAAGGTTGAGCGGCTATCTCACCTCACACATTTGTCAAACTAAAAGCCATTCACTCGCATGACTGTACTACAATGCTACAGGCACTATTAGTGAAGCCTTTAGTGTGCCATAGTTTTTTCTTGAGAAGCCCCATCTTTTAACAGGAAATTCAGGCACCCACACAACAGGCTCACCGTAACAAGTGGACAACACAGTGGCAAACATTGCCAGTCACAGGTGGGAAGAGGCTCAGAAGGGCGCAGATGGGAGGCTCAGGTGTGGCAAGTTCTGAGCTCCTAAGGGAGACCCAGTGGGAGGAGGAGGTGTGAAGGTAGACACATTGTCCTCCCAGACTCAGCTAAAGCCGGACTGTCAGCAGCAGCTGCTGGTACGGAGAGAAAGGTCAGGGAGAGCCGACTGCCAAGGGGCGGGAGAGGGCGAGGTAGACTCAGGGGAGAGGACCCCATTCCAGCGAGAAAACTAGGTCACCGGGCAGTGTCTGCAGGCAACTTGCCCACCTGGAACGCCTCCCTGAATGTACCTGGACGGAGTGACAGTCAGATGACGCCTCTGGAAACAGAACTAAGCAACCCTCTTCGTGCAACGGGAGAGCCACCACAGCTCCCCATTCCTTCAGTGCATGAGTAAGGAATAATGCTCAAAATGCTCTATTAACTGGAAGCAGGAAAGCTGAGTTAACTTCAAAACACCACGGATGCACACGAGGCACTCTGGACTTGAAACTCCTAGCACTGTTTTGGCAATAATCAAGCCAACTAACAGTCATTTTACATAGCTCTAAATGTTGTGTGTGCCCTGAGACTGTCAGAGCCGAATCCATTACATTGTCAATAAACAGTCTTACATTCTTGTGCTGTTCACTGCTGCTAGATCCTTCCAGATGGTGCTGATGGCTACCGAACTCTTCTGTTTTCTTCTTCTTTTAATGTTACTTATCTATTTTTATTTGAAAGGCCAAGTGACAGAGAGAGAGAGAGAGACAGCCAGTGAATTCTTCCACCTGTTGATTCACACTCCCTAAATGTGTGCAACAGCTAGGGCTGGGCCAGCCTAAAGCCAAGAGCCCTGCACTCCTGGGTCTCCTAAGTGGGTGGTAGGGTCGCAAATACTTGAACCATCACCTGTTGCCTCTCAGAGCGCACATTAGCAGGAAACTAGATCATTAAGGAAGTGGGGACTTGAACCTAGGCACCCTAACGTGGGTGCATGGGTCCCAAACAGTGTCTTAACCACTGAGCTCTTTCCTTCTATGTGTCTCCCTGTGTGTTTCCTCAGGGAGATCATTCCTTCCCAGCTTCAGTTATCAATCCTATGATGATTTAAATCTCCATTATCTGCATCCCCACTTTTCCTCATATCCTTGCTCTCATTCTCAGTGATATTACAAATACTTTACTTAGCCGGCACCGTGGCTCACTAGGCTAATCCTCCGCCTTGCGGCGCCAGCACACCGGGTTCTAGTCCCAGTCAGGGCACCGGATTCTGTTGCCCCTCTTCCAGGCCAGCTCTCTGCTGTGGCCAGCGAGTGCAGTGGAGGATGGCCCAAGTGCTTGGGCCCTGCACCCCATGGGAGACCAGGAGAAGCACCTGGCTCCTGCCTTCGGATCAGCGCGGTGCACCGGCCGCAGCGCACCGGCCGCAGCGCGCCGGCCGCGGCGGCCATTGGAGGGTGAACCAATGGCAAAGGAAGACCTTTCTCTCTGTCTCTCTCTCTCATTGTCCACTCTGTCAAAAAAATAAAAAAATAAAAATAAAAAAATAAACAAATACTTTACTTGATTAATTTGCTGCTGTCCCCAAACAAGTATCAACCTCCACCTCCTTCCCCATGTACCCAATGGCACACGCACCTTGTCTGTCTGGATCTCTGATCGCTGGTAAGGGAACCACCTGCCCCACCCACTTCCTCCCCTGCCCGATCATGAAGTCCTCAGGTTCTTCTCCATAAGACCGCACTGCTATCTGACCTTTCCCTCCATTCCCATTGCTGCCACACACTTTTTTTTTTTTTTTGACAGGCAGAGTGGACGGTGAGAGAGACAGAGACAGAGAGAGAAAGGTCTTCCTTTGCCGTTGGTTCACCCTCCAATGGCTGCCACAGCCTGCGCGCTGCAGCCAGCGCACTGTGCTGATCTGAAGTCAGGAGCCAGGTGCTCCCTCCTGGTCTCCCATGGGGTGCAGGGCCCAAGCACTTGGGCCATCCTCCACTGTACTCCCTGGCCATAGCAGAGAGCTGGCCTGGAAGAGGGGCAACCGGGACAGAATCCGGCGCCCGACCAGGACTAGAACCCGGTGTGCCGGCGCTGCTAGGCGGAGGATTAGCCTATTGAGCCATGGTGCCGGCTCACTGCCACACACTTCTTATCCTCTTCCACCCATTGTAAAATCCCAGCATTGGTGTCCACTACACCACAGAGTTGTTTGGGTCATTCCACTCTGGAGGCCCTCAGCCCTTGTTCTCCCTGGTGGCATTTGTTCAAGTTTATGACCTGTTGGTCTTGCTTCCCTGGTGAGGCATAAGTCCCTTAAGGCAGAAACTAAATCTGTTACTTCTTTTGCATTTCATCCTACCCTACCCAAACCCTCATTCTATATCATGAGGTCCAAGCTGAGTGGAGCACAGATGTTCAAAAACATACTTGGGCAATATTTAACATTTGGGTACTTCTATGGACTTAGTTGCCTCCTCCCCACATTCTTAAGTTGGCCCTAACCCCTAGTATGACGTATCTGGATAGGGGGTCTTTAAGAGATAATTACAGTTAAATGGGGTCAGCAGTGTGAGGCCCTAGTCCAACAGGACTACAGCCTTGTAAGAACAGGTGGTGAGAGGTGTCTCGCCCTCCCTCCCTCTGCCATGTGAGGACACAGGGAGAAGTTGACTGTCTGCAAGCTGGGGAGAGGCCCCAAACCAGGAAACAGCATCGGCTTGCACTTTGGTCTAAAACTTCCCAGCTGACAGAAGGGTCAGAAAATACACATCTGTTGCTTGAGCCGCCTAATCTACAGCATCTTACTATGGCAGCCCTTGCGATCAAGACTGGCGCTGAGGGATGTTGCTGTGACCAGTAGGGCTCTTGTTAGCCTTTCGCTCTTAAGGTTTCATCCTTGTGAAAAAAACAAAGAATTACCATGCAAAGTATCTTTCTTTATATGTGAAATAGTGGCACAGAAGGTTATCCTGAAGGTTCTTCCTGGCTGTTTCAGTTCTAAAGTTATAGAAGTATATAGCCCAGGAGCCGGCGTCATGGCTCACTTGGTTAATCCTCCACCTGTGGCACTGGCATTCCATATGGGTGCCAGGTTCTAGTCCCAGTTGCTCCTCTTCTAGTCCAGCTCTCTGCTGTGGCCCGGGAGTGCAGTGGAGGATGGCCCAACTGCTTGGGCCCTGCACGAGCATGGGAGACCCAGAGGGAGCACCTGGCTTCTGACTTCGGATTGGCATAGCTCCGGCCGTAGCAGCCATTTTGGGGGGGGTGAACCAATGGGTGCTACCCCACCCCCGTATCCTCATGAGGACATGGCCTCCAGTCCCTGTCTCTAAGTGCTGGTCCACTCCACAGCCCGAGGCACTTTATGCTGGGAGACTATATTCACTTGTCCTCTCAGATCAACAAACTAAAATCTCTGATGGAGCAAACGGAATAACGGAATGACCATTGAAGAGAAACTGCCAGGAGTACACTTAGGAGGATCAAAAAGTAACAGTAAGATCATGAAAGAGGCTTTAGAAGCAGACCGGCACTAGCAGTGTAAAAGCTGTGGAAGCCAATTACAAGCAGCAGGAGGCCCAGTGCGAGATATTTTTGTTATAGCTGGAATAACACACTTTAGCTAACCTCTTGCTGATTCAGGAGCCAGAAGCTTAATTTTTTAAAGCTTGGGGGCAGGTGTGTGGTGCAGCTGTTAAAATACACACCACTTGGGATGCCTGCATCTGGACCCAAGTGCCTGGGCTTGAATCCTGGCTTTGCTTCTGAGTTCAGCTTCCTGTTAATGCACACCCTGGTAGGCAGCAGGTGATGGTTCAAGTAGTTGGGTCCCTGTCACTCAGGTGGGGAACCCAGATTGAGTTCCTGGCTCCCAGTTTCAGCCTGGGACAGCCCGGCCCAGCAGATGGAAGAGCCCCATCTGTCTTTCTCTGTCTCTGCCTTTCATACAAATAAAAATAAACAATAACTTTTTAAATGTTAAAAACTTTTAAATTTTTAAGTTGAAAAATTTTTTTTTGAGTGGGGAAAGCCCAAAGAGGATCTAATGAGTGCAGATTAAGATCTACAGAGAAAAGTGTAAAACCAGGGTGATGTAGCTCAGAGGTCACAAATTCAAATGCTTTCAGTGGCCAGACAGGTTCTATCTCCAAGTGAGCTGTGTGCAGCGGGGGTGGAGAGGACAGAGGATTTGTGCACTGTCCAAAGTGCCCAGGGGCTGTGCACCTGCAGCTGATCGGGGCCCTCTGCCAACATCAGCCTTGCGTTGCCTGATTTTGTGATATTTTTCAAGAGAAGCTGAAAATGTGCATGTGATTGTGGATCTATGTATGAAAGAGAGAGAAAGAAAACAACTATTCAGAAAAAAAAAATCATTGTCATGACAAAAAAAAAAGAAAAAAGAAAAGTAATGGAAGAAGCACAAAACAAAAAGGAAGCCAGCAAGCCACATTCTCTGAATTTGGGTTTAGAGAAGTGTCTTAGAGAAGCCTAGGGACTCCTTAATACACCTGAGCACCATCTTCTACCCACAGTCCTTCTCCTTTCCACTCCTTGGTAATACTCCACACACAACCATGGGACTCAGAGACAGTGAACAGTGCTAAGTGGGCCTTTTCCATGGTCCTTGTTTAAAAGAGTATCCGCCAAGGGCTTTGCTGAACTGTAGATCCTAACGGGGGCTGGTGCAGGGTAGAGATCTGCATTTATGATGAGCCCCCAGGTGTGATGTGTGATGCTGCTGGATACTGCTTTGAGCAACAGATTTTAGAGCAGGTTTTCCAACTTTTTTGGCACAATTTGACAACTGAAAACATATATACAAATGTACGTGTCTAACTGAAACAGAAATTTCACATGGCTAGCTAATTTTATTAAACAGAACGTCTCGTGATTTTTAAAACTCTATTCTGCTGCTTTATCTTATCCTATTGTGTTATATTTTATTTATACATATTTATACACATACATTGGACTTGTGGTTGTTATTATTATTGGAGAGCTAGATAAACAGACAAAGAGAGCTCTTATCTGCTGGTTCATTCTCCAAATGTCTACAGTGGGCACGACTGGGTTGGGCTGCAGTCAGGAATCAAGAATTCCATCTGGATGTCCCAGGTGGGTGGCACTACTTGAGTGATCATCTGCTGCCTCCCAGAGTCTGCATTTGCAGGAAGCTGGAGTTGGGGATCGAACCAGGGACTCTGCTGTGGGACATGGACGTCCTAACCACCATCTTAACTGCTAGGTCCAAAGTCCACTCTTCGGGGCCAGTGCTGTGGTGCCGTAGGTTAATCCTCTGCCTGCAGTGCTGGCATCCCATATGGGTGCTGGTTCTAGTCCCGGCTGCTCCTCTTCCAACCCAGCTCTCTGCTATGGCTAGGGAAAGCAGTAGAAGGTGGCCCAAATGCTTGGGCCCCTGCACCCACATGGGAGACCAGGAAGAAGCTCCTGGCTCCTGGTTTCGGATTGGCATAGCTCCAGCCATTGTGGCCATATGGGAGTGAACCAGCGATGGAAGACCTCTCTTTCTGTCTCTCCCTCTCACTGTCTGTAACTCTACCTCTCAAATAAATAAATCTTAAAAAATAAAAAAGTTCACTTTTCTACTAAATTTTAAAGTTTTTTTTTTTATTTTTCATTGTATTTGAAAGGCAGGGAGACAAGGAAGGTAAGAAAGATAGTGAGAGAGAGAGATGGAGCAGCATCATTCCCCAAATGCCCATAACAGAGCTGGGCCAGGTAAAGGCAGAAGCTTGGAACTCAGTGTGAGTCTCCCACCTTAGTGACAGGGACCCAAGCCAAGCCATCCCCTCTGCCTCCCAGAGTATGCATTAGCAGCAAGCTGGGTGGGAAGTGGAGCCACGGCTCAAACCCAGGTACTCCAATATGGGATGTGGGCATCCTCACTGCTGTACCAAACACCTGTCCCTATTGCACTTTTTAAAAATGTGAATGTCTTTCTGTCCCTCCAGAGGAAGAACCAGAAGCGAGGGTGTGCAAACGTCTCTCGCTGAAGGTAGGCCAGCAGGGACGACAGTAACTAACGGCTTGGGTGCTTACTATTTTGCAGAGTGTTTTTGTTCATTGGTGCTGCCTCAGCAGATAAGAGATTTATTTCCGCACAGTTCTGGAGGCTGGGACGACTGGGCTAAAGGTGCTGGCAGGTGCTGCTTTGTGGTGAGGGCTGCTCTGAAGCTGCAGCCTGCAGAGCAGAGGAAGGCTGTCCTCACATTGTGGAAGGCACAAGGGCAAGAGAGCCAAATGCTGTCCAGGGCCTCCTTTTTTTTTTTTTTTTTTTAAAGATTTACAGAGTTACACACACACACACACAGAGATGTCTTCCATCCGTTGGTTCACTACCCAGATGGCTGCAACAGGAAGCCAGGAGCCAGGAGCTTCTTCCCGGTCTCCCATGTGGGTGCAGGGGCCCAAGGACTTGGGGCATCTTCTACTGCTTTCCCAGGCCATAGCAGAGAGCTGGATTAGAAGTGGAGCAGCTGGGACTCGAACCGGCGCCCATATGGGATGCTGGCACTGCAGGTTGTGGCTTTCGCTGTGCCACAGTACTGGCACCTGGAGTCTCCTTTATCAGGAGGCTCTCAGGGCCTCAGTACCTCTTACAGGCCTCACCTCTTAATACTATCAGATTGCCATTAGGTTTCAACACCTGAGGTGTGTTTTTTTTTTTTTTTTCGTTTTTTTTTTTTTTTGAAACTGAAGGAGAGAAATTGAGATAAGAGATTTGTATCTTCTGGCTCGTGCCTCAAATGTCTGCAACAGTTTGGGTTGGGCAAATCTGAAGCCAGGACCTTGGATTTCTTTCTTTCTTTCTTTTTTTTTTTTTTTTTTAGATTTATTTTATTTATTTGAAAGACAGAGTTAGAGAGGTAGAGACAAAAAGAGAGGTCTTCCATCCGCTGGTTCACTCCCCAGATGGCCGCAACGGCCGGAGCTGCGCCAATCTGAAGCCAGGAGCCAGGTGTTTCTTCCTGGTCTCCCATGTGGGTGCAGGGGCCCAAGGACCTGGGCCACCTTCTACTGCTTTCCCAGGCCATAGCAGAGAGCTGGATTGGAAGTGGAGCAGCTGGGACTGGAACCAGCACCTATTTGGGATGCCGGTGCTTCAGGCCAGGGCGTTAACCCACTGCGCCACAGCACCGGCCCCAGGATCCTGGATTTCTTTTTTTTTTTTTTTTTTTTTTTTTTTTTATTTATTTTATTTTGACAGGCAGAGTGGACAGTGAGAGAGAGAGACAGAGAGAAAGGTCTTCCTTTGCCGTTGGTTCACCCTCCAATGGCCGCCGCGGCCGGCGCGCTGCGGCCGGCGCAGGGCGCTGATCCGATGGCAGGAGCCAGGAGCCAGGTGCTTTTCCTGGTCTCCCATGGGGTGCAGGGCCCAAGCACCTGGGCCATCCTCCACTGCACTCCCTGGCCACAGCAGAGGGCTGGCCTGGAAGAGGGGCAACCGGGACAGAATCCGGCGCCCCGACCGGGACTAGAACCCGGTGTGCCGGCGCCGCTAGGCGGAGGATTAGCCTAGTGAGCCGCAGCGCCGGCCTAAGGATCCTGGATTTCAATCCAGGTCTCCCACATGGGTGGCAGAGACTCAAGTACTTGAACCATCTCGTGCTGCTTCCCAGGGTGCTCATTTGCAGGAACCTGGAATCCAGAGGGAGAGTGGAACTCAAATATGATGTGGGATGTGGGCATTTGAAGCAGCCTCTGGACTATTACACCAAAACCCCTCCTCCAAAACCTGTATTTTTCTCAAAGATTATTTATTTATTTGAGAAGCACAGTGAGAAAGACATGGAGAGAGAGAGGGAGAGAGAGAGAGATTGATCATCAATCTTCCATCCATTGCTTCACTTCCCAAATGCATGCAACAGTTTGGGCTGGACCAGGCTGAAGCCAGGAACCTGGGATTATTTGGGTCTCACTTGGTCCATCTTCGGCTACTTTCCCAGGTGCATTAGCAAGGGACTGTATTGAAAGCAGAGCAGGCGGGACTCAAACCACAGTCTGATATGGGATGCTAGGGTCGCAAGTGGCAGCTTAACCCTCTGAGCCACAAACTCACCCATAGCTTTCTAGTAGTGCCACAAAATAGTATCACACAATCATTGGGTGCTTCTTTGCTGGCAAAAATCTTATTTTATTTGAGGCAATCACCCCTCACAAGTGACTCCAGGGTGAATCCTGGCTTATAATGGGATCACAGCAAATCCTCTCTCCTTGCTAGCGACTGCTTAAAGAAGGACCCACAAATTGCTTTCGGCCAATGAACCATGGGCATCTGAGAAATGTGTCCTCTGCCTTGTGTGAAGGAAGGGGAAGCAACATCCTGACTGCTTGCTCTGTGTACTGCTCTGTCTCCATGTGACATGGAAACTGCAGCCTGCATTTGGCACAAGGGAGATGGGTGGAGAAGGAATCTCCAGGCTTGCTCGCAGATACAGCCTGTGTGTTTATCATCCCTACTGCAGATGGGTAGGTGAGGCCTACTGGGTATGGGAAACTTCCTGATGTCATACTTAGGGAGTTGCCTATTGTTTATCCTATTTTTAATGGACATATGTCATTTCTCCTTTTTTTAGTAAAAAATTTATTTTTATTTGACTGGCAGAGTTACAGAAAAATGTTTACAATGGCTAGGGCTGGGCCAGGCCAAGCCCAGGATACTGGAACTCCATCTGGTTGTCCCAAAAAGATGGCAGAGGCCTAAGCACTTAGATCATATTCTACTGCTTTCCCAGGCACATTAGCAGGGCGTTGGACCAGAAGTGGAGCAGCTGGGACTCAGACTGGTACCTATATAGATGCCAGTGTTGCAGGCGGTGGACCAACTCACTGCACCACAATGCTGGCCTCATGATCATTTCTTCCTTCCTTCCTTTCTTTTTTTTTTTACTTTATTGATTTGAAAGACAGAGTTACAGAGAGAGGTAGAGACAGAGAGGGAGAGGTCTTCCATCCACTGGTTCACTCTCCAGATGGCCACAACGGCCAGAGCTGCGACGATCTGAAGGCAGGAACCAGGAGCTTCTTCCAGGTCTCCCATGTGGGTGCAGGGGCCCAAGGATTTGGGCCATCTTCTACTGCTTTCCCAGGCCATAGCAGAGAGCTGGATCAGAAGAGGAGCAGCCGAGACTAGAACCAGCGCCCATAAGGGATGCCAGCACCTCAGGCCAAGGCTTTAACCCGCTGTGCCACAGTGCCAGCCCCTATGATCATTTCTTAAAATGTCCTCAAAACATGAAAACATTCCAGAAGCATTTGTCTGTCTAAAGAATTTTAAGGAGAATTAAGAGGGTGATTTACTGGGTGGATAGGCTGTGGTCCTCTTATTATGTACAACATTTACATAGCCATGCTCTGCAATATGTTGATGCTGGTCCCAGAAGATAACGATGGTGTTGAAAATTTCTGTGGCCCACTGATGTAGTAGTACAATGCATTACTTGTGTGTCCGCAGACACACAGTGTGGGTAGACACACCTGTTATACTGCAGCCATGCAAAGCACAGTACACACAGTTAAGTACAGCACATAACACTAATACAAATAAATGACTGTTGTTGGTTGATGCATTTACTATACCCTACGTTGCATTATTATAGAGTGTCGCCTCACCTCCTATTACTTGAAAGTCTATTGTGAAATGGTGTGCTATGTTCTGCCAGCAGCAGCTTCATGTATCCAGGGCTTACTGCGTGCCTTGATTGCATCATTTTCTCTTGTGCTTGATACGATCTTGTGTTGTTTTGTTTATCATGGCCCCAGGAGTAGCAGGATTTTCCACATATACAAATACCATATAGCCTAGATGTGTACTAGCCTATAGCATCTAAGTAAATACACTCTGTGATGTTTGCACAAGAATGAAATCACCTAATGACGCATTTCTCAGAACATACCCCTTATATTAAGGGAACATATGACTTTAATTTGTTCCATACTCTGCCACTTACACCTCTTATCATTGCAATTATTTTGTTCTTATTTTTGTGTATGAATTAGTTTCTCTCTATAAGGCTGTGGATTCCTTAATTATTATGATAAACATCTTTAACCAATGGTGTTATTGACTAGTCAAGATTAGAGCATTACTCTTGTCAGACTGATTTTTAGTTTTGTTTATATTTGAGAGAGAGAGAGAGAGAACACTTCTATCCTCTGATTTACTTCCCAAATGCTTGCAACTACCATGGCTTAGTCAAGGCTGAAGCTGGAATCTGGGAATGTAGCATGTGTGGCAAGAACCCCATTGCTTGACCCCATCAGTGCTGCCTCCCAGGTGACTTTAGCAGGAAACCAGAGTCCAGAACCAGACCCGGAAATCAAACTCAGGCACTCCAATATGGGGCACGAGCATTGTAACCACTGGGCTGACCACCTGCTCTGATCTGTTTTCAACATATATCTTGCCTAAAAGACTCTAAATACTATGGAATTCATGGGCCCTGCTAGGAATATAAGAGATGTTTAGGGGCAAGGTGGCCACTTTTGATACCCCTAAAAATAACACACCTCTTCAGGAGCTGTCTCTGACTCTGGGCTGACACCCTTCTTCTCTAGCATGGTAGGCACAATCTTCTCCATGGCAACCTCTCTTATTATTCCAGTGCACACAGGAATACCTAAATTAAAAGTAGTGCACAGCCATGATATTTAAAATTAACCAAGTTATTTTAAAAGCTAACAACACCATCACTTGGTTTTTTAAATAAATCAATATTTTGATTCTAAGAAACACATTCTTGTTCCACATGTTTGCATGTTTCAAATCAGGTAGCAACTTGCCATCATGTAGTTCTCACTGACTGCACACACACAAAGTTCTAGTTGTTTCTGGCGGCAAGTCGTTTTAGGGCCCTCCACATTGTGCTTGTTGTCTGAAAGCCTTTCTTGACACATCCTGATGAACTGAAGACAGTCATAGCATCCACATTGGTGAGTGGGTGTCAGCAGCCGGGGGGAAATGCCACCGCCACAGCAAAGCCGTCTTCTGAAGATGGTGCAACAGCATCCAGAGGCGTCGATAAATCTGACTCAGAAAGCACAACGAAAAACTCAGGCTCCCAGAGTCTTTAGGAACACCTCGACTAATATTCATGCTGCTTTTTTCCTGTATGAAAGAGAACAATATGGAAAAAAAAAAAATCTGTGTGCTCAACCTAAGAGAACTGTTCCAATTAGTGAGAGAGAGAGACGGAGACAGAGAAAAAAGAGTGCAGGTGCTGGTGTAGCAGTTCAGATGCCTTCTTGGCATCCAGATCAGGGTGCTTTGGTTTGAGTTACATCTGTTTTCCCTGCTAATGCACACCCTGGGAGGCAGCAGATGATGGCTCAAGCACTTGTGTTCCTGCCACCTACTTGGGAAACCCTGATAGAGTTCCAGGCTCCTGGTTCCTTCTTGATCTAGCCCTGGTTGTGGTAGATCTCAAGCAAAAGCTGAAAATATAAATAAGAATTTAAAAAAAAAAAAAGAAAAGAAGTGGCCAGCATTGTGACACAAGAGGTTGAGGTACTACGGGGACACTGGCATCCCATATTGGAGCACCGATTTGAGTCTAGAAGCTCTGTTTCCTGTACAGCTTCCTGGTAGTGTGCCTGGGAAGGCAGCAGATGCTGATCTAAGTACTTTGGCCCCTGGCACCCATGTGGGAGACCAGAACAGAGTTCCTAGTTCCTGGCTTCAGCCTAGCCCAGCCTTGGCTGACAGTTGCGGCCATTTGGGGAGCAAACCAGCAATGGAAGATCTCTCTCTCTCTCTTTCTGTCTGTTGCTCTGCCTTCCAAGTCAGTAAATAAATAAATCTTTTTTTAAAAAAAGGCATTGATTCTAAGTGATAAAAGAAGCATGTGTCAGTCTATTTGTGTTTATTTCTTTTTTAATAACACCTAAAATAATGATGCACCTTCTAGTCAATGATATCTTGAAATCTATCAAATATAATGTTATTTGTAGAAGAGAGAAGTGGACAAGAAATTCTAAATGACCACCTTTTACACATACACAGGCTAAATAACTTACACACAGGCTAAGTGACTTGCACATGCACACACCCTCATCCCCCACACTCATGTTTCCCATATGACGAGAAAATAGTCTTTCCTTAGCATTGCACTCTTTTGCTTCTTTTGGAATCTGCTGAACCAATTTCCAAGGGGCCTCCCTATCCTAGGATTCAACTGGGACAGCATTTGCCATCTAAGGAAAGTAATATATTTTTTTTAAGATTTATTTATTTATCTGAAAAGCAGAGTTGCAGAGAGGCAGAGGCAGAGAGAGAGAGAGATCTTCCATTTGCTGGTTTACTTCCTAAATGGCCCCAGTGGCTGAGCTGGGCCCATCTGAAGCCAGAAGCCTGGAGCTTCTTCTGGGCCTCCCATGTGGGTATAGGGGCCAAGCACTTTGCCAAGCCATAGCAGAGAACTGGATCAGAAGTGGAGCATCCAGGACACAAACATGCGCCCATATGGGATGCTGGCCCTGTAGGCAGTGGCTTTACCTACTACGCCACAGCACCAGCCCCTGTATGTATTTTTCCCGCCTTAAAAACACAAAGCATATGAGATGTGAAATGACAAGGCAAGGCTAGTGCTTTCCTTCAGTGTAGCCTGCTGTGAAGGGACAGAGGGGCTGTCCAGATGCTAGGCAGTGGTGCAGGCACACGCTGTCCATGCGAGAGGGACAGCTACGCTGAGCACACCTGTGCCCTGTGTCAGGACAAGTGTGCATAACCAGCACCTGGCCAGCCCTGAGAGGAGGCCACCAGGTTTGCCAGGCGGACATACAAAACATGAGGAGCACAATGTTCCCATCTCTAGATTACGAGAGCATAAAGAAGCGATGAAAATCGCCCATGTTTTTGAGATCTGTGAGTGCCTGAAGGGAGTGCTAATGCTGTAGCGCCACATTTTCCTGCTTCACCGCATGTAAACATTTCTTTATAAAATAACAATGTGTCCTGAACGCTTAGGGCTTAGGAGAGGCGGCTGTCAAGGGCTGGACTTTGGAGTCTACACTCTGAACGTGCTGTTTTACATGAAAAACAACAGATCGTTTTACCTTCCGTTACCTGGCAATAAACATTTGGAACTGAATCACAGATCATTCAGATGAGCAGGTCCGTGGAGGAAAAGGACAAAGCACAGCACCGCTTGCCCTGAGAGTCATGGGTGTCCTGGCAGGGGGCAGGACCACGACACAACTTAGGTGCTCTGAAAACATTATCAGATGCTCTTTCAATCAGACCCAAGAATGGTAAAATGTTTAAGCCGATTTAATTCTGCCTTCTTAAAAACACAAAGAGCCAGATTGTTTTTTCCCCAATGTTATCTCAAGGTGGTCAGATTTTTAGATAATAACTTATCCATTTATTTTAGATAGTGATTTTCTTGCCAGGCTCACATAATAGTGTCAAGAGAAGTCTCTAGTAGCCTTAACTCTGCATTTTTGGGGGTGTGTGAACCTGAAATATCCAGACCTCACATTCAAGAAGAAGGAGAAACAATCAGCAAAATTCTTCCCGGTTACCCTGTCTGCATTTGCACCGTGCTTGCTTCCTCCCAGGGAAATGTTATGTAAATAACCAGGAGCACATCTCAGTCATTCTGGAGATTGTGCTGGAGCTACAAGAAAACCTTGAAAAACAGCTTCTTATAAATGTTCAGGCCAAAAACTAGTGCATGTGTATTTTTTTCTTTTTGTAAAATATTGCTCTTAGAAAACCTAGTTTGAAATAGTTAAGCATAAAGTTTGACTAATGAACAAAATTCCCTTTACAATTCAGTTTCCTTTTATCCTTATTTCCCATACAAATTAAAGCTTTTATAGAATGTTTCCGAAAACATTCCTTTATTTATTGAAAAGTTGGGCATGGGCTGGGGGAGGGGAAGAGAGCACACTTTCATCTATTAATTCACTCCCAAAATGCTGGTAACAGCCAGGGCTGGGCCAGCCCAAAGCCATGAACCTGCAACTCCATCCAGGTCTCCCAGGTGAATAGTAGGGATCAAATTATCTGAGCTATCACCCGCTGCCTCCCACGGGGTGTGCATTAGCAGGAAGCTGGATAGGAAGCAGAGCAGAGTCTTGAACCCAGGGATTCTGCAATGAGTTGTGGGCGTTAACTGCTGGGCCAAACATCCACCCCAAGGCATCTCTTTTTGTTTTAATTTTCTAAGAAGTCAGTCTGGAACTTTTTAACATTTCTCTGACAATCTCAAGAAGTGTCTGTATAGACCAACTATTCTTGAGAGAGGTGATTTTTGCTCTCCCCTGCACCTCCAGGCTGTTTGTCTGGATACACATTAGGTTGCCATACTGCAGGACAGTGCAGGGCCGGAGGTGGGGGGATGCTACTGGCTGCTCATGGTTAAGAGAGATCAGGAAAGCAGCTAAAGATCTTACAGTGTGCAACACAGTCCTTACACAAAGAATCACCCTGTCCAAGATGTCAATAGTGCTGAGATTGAGAAATCTTGATACAGAAGTATCTTTGTTTTTCTTCCCTTGAAACACGCAGTGTGCCGCAAGCCCCTTGGGACATCATGTAGCACACAGGGAGAGAAAACAAGCTGACACAAGCTCTTGTGTCACGGGACCCTGCACTGGGCCTCCCTAGATTCTTGCCTGGACACATCCAGGAACTGCTTCACAGGTCACTCTATTTCTTTTCTTGTTTTCTTTAAGATTTACTTTATTTATTTGAAAAAGTTACAGAGAGAGAGAGAGACAGAGAGAGAGAGACACAAAAGAGATCTTTCATCTGTTGGTTCACTCCCCAAATGACTACAGTGGTCAAGGCTGCGCTGGGACAAAGCCAGAAGCTGGGAACTCCATCAAGGTCTCCCACATGGGTGCAGAGGTCAAGCACGTGGGCCATCTTCCACTGCTTTCCCAGGCGCATTAGAGGAGGGCTGGATCGGAAGGGGAGCAGCTGGGGCTTGAATAGGTGCCTACATGGGACGTCAGGGTTGCAGAAGGTGGCTTAAGCCGCTGTGCCACAGTGCTAGCCCCTAGGCACCCTACTTCTACTCCTGCCCCTCACCTTTATTCTTCCTGAGGCAGCCAGAGTTGAGTTTTCCCACTGCTTTAGAGCATCCGAAGGTCACTGTTTTCATCTGTTTACCATTGCTGTAACCAAATACTTGAGATTGGCAATTTATAAAGAATAGTTCTGTAGAAGTCCAAGAGCATGGCACCTGCCTCTGCGCGGCACCTGCTGAGGGCCTTCTTGCTGCATCGGCACATGATGGAGACCATCACATGACCAGACAGCAGGTGTGGAAGCTCTGTTCTCTCTTCTTCTTCCTAGAAATCCTATTCTGCCACCATGGGGGCCTCCCTCATGATCTCATCTAGTCCTAATCACCTCCCAAAGACTGCTGACCTATGACTTGGAGGATTAAATTTCCACAAGAAGGTGATGCATGGGCTAATGGAACACTACTCAGTTGGAAAAGGATTAAACCTCGTCCTTTGCGACAGCACGCATGGAACAGGAGGTCACCCTGTTAAACGACGCAGGTCAGACACAGGAACGAGCACCACACAACCTCCCTTGTGTGCGGAATACGGCCAGAGCTGATGTCCCAGAAGCACAGCGGTCGCCAGAGGTGGGGAGGCCTGAGCCGTGTGTGGAAATTGAGCTTTGGGGGACTCAGTGCGACCACAGCAGTTCCTATCTCCTGATACCTCCAGGACTCACCTCCTGTCTCCCTCTGCAGCCTCATACCAAACTGCTCTCTGCCCTCAAGTCACTTTTCTTTCTTTTCTTTATTTTTTTTTTATTTTTATTTTTTGACAGGCAGAGTTAGACAGTGAGAGAGAGAGAGAGAGAGAGAGACAGAGAGAAAGGTCTTCCTTTTTCCGTTGGTTCACCCCCCAAATGGCCGCTACGGCCGGTGCGCTGCGGCCGGCATGCTGCACCGATCTGAAGCCAGGAGCCAGGTGCTTCTCCTGGTCTCCCATGTGGTTGCAGGGCCCAAGGACCTGGGCCATCCTCCACTGCACTCCCGGGCCACAGCAGAGAGCTGGCCTGGAAGAGGGGCAACCGGGACAGAATCTGGCACCCCGACTGGGACTAGAACCCGGGGTTCCGGCGCTGCAGGCAGAGGATTAGCCCATTGAGCTGCGGCGCCGTCTCAAGTCACTTTTCTTAAAAAATATGTATTTGTTGGTTGATTTATTTGAAAGGTAGAGTGGCAGAAAAAGAGAGGGTGAGGGAGAGATCGTCCATCCATTGGTTCACCCTCCAATGCCAACATCAGCCAAGGCTGGGCCAGGCGGAGATCAGGAGCCAGGAACTCCATCCATGTCTCCCACATGGGTTGCAGGGACCCACATGCTAGAGTCATCATCTACTGCATTGTGAGGTGCATTGGCAGGAAGGTGAACTGGAAGCAGGGTAGCCATATGGGATGCAGGTGTCCCAAATGGGGGCTTAACTCACTGTACCATGATACCTGCCCCAAGTCACTTTTAGTTACTCCGTGGCCCCAACTTCTTCCACCTCAGGGCTTCCAGCTTGGCCACACCCCTCTTCATCTCTTATCTTTCCCATCTAAATGTTTGATTTATAACTTATCTCACTCCAGGAAGCCTTCCTTAACACATCTTCATTAGATGAGATCAACCTGCTTTAAACTCTCACAGTCCTGGACTTTTCCCTAAATACGCTTTGCAGTTTGTATTATACACTTGAATGAGTTTTAAATAACATCTGTCTTTTCCAGTTCACTGTAACTTTTGCAAGGGCAGGGTCACTCCCTAATCTGTTGTACCTTCATGACCCTGCATGGTACCTGGTGTGAAAGGATCCATATTTTATCTTCTAGGATGTCTAACACATGGACAGGATGATAATGCACGAATACAAATGTATTTGACATTTATCAATGCACCTCAATACATTTACATGCTATGGAAAGGGAAACAGTGGACACACAGTTTAGATGCGAAGAGTGTGAATTATTAAACCACTTTACTTAATAAAATCAGCTTGGGAATGAGGGGCAAGAGATGTGGGACCACAAAAGTGTAATCAGAAGTGACATGCTAAGGAGACACAGAAATTCTCTATGGCAGGGACTAATCATTAGGTTCTAGGAGAGACACAGTAACAATTTTGAAGTTGTTTCCATATCATGTGGCTTTGTAATCCATTTTTTAAAATTATTTGAAATACAGAGCAGTAAAGAGAGAGAGAGAGAGAGAGACTACCCAAATGTCCACACCAGCCAGGTCTCCTACATGAGCAGCAGGTGTCCAGAACTGGGTCATCATCTGCTGTCCTCTCAGGAGCTTAGCAGGAAGCTGGCTCAGAAGTGGAGCAGCTGAGACTAGAACCGGCGCTCCAAAATGCGATGCTGGCACTGGTAGAGATGGCTTTACCTACTGAACCACAACATCAGCCCTGTACCCTTACTGTTAGCATAAGCTCTGGCCAAACTTTTGCACACTTGACTTGGTGCTTTGTGAGGTGGGAGTAATCCATCTGTGCCCAATGCTGGGATCAGGATGGAAATAAACATGTCAGGGAGGGGGCAGAGCCTGAGATCTGAAGAGGAAGCAGGTGTAGCAGGTGTAGCAGGACAAGCAATAAGTGGAAGCCCTTGTGTAGGATTGCAGGGACGGAGGCTGAGCTTTCACTGCATTTATAGAAAGGACTTGAGTCAATCTTCTGTAAATGTTGAAGGTCCAGCTGCTCCCGAGCCAGTGACAGGCGCAGATTACACAACACTGTGAAATGAATCCAGGGAGAGCTCAGCTAGTTGTTATCTAAGGTTGCTTTCCAAAATTCCCCCTCTTTCTTCAACCTCATGTAATTAAAGGCTAAAGCATGAATCTGGGAATCGTTGTTTTTAGGTTTTTAATATTTGAATGTATATACATTTCCTCTGGTTTGTCCAGGTCTTTTTTCTCTTTTGTTTCTTTAGCAGTTTTCTAACAAATTGACAAAAGGAAGTCTTTCTTACCCTTTATTCTGAAGTTCCCAGAAAGGTCTACAATATCCCAACTAAAAGTTACCAAGTGACTCATTACAAAAAAAAAAAAAAAAAGGAAAACTCAACTCTAATTGGGTATGCAAAAAAGAGTTACAAATCTTTAAACCTACTCTAATCTGTGCCCTTAGCTGGTGGATGTATGCCACGTTGTGTTTTTTAGTGCGTTCATTCATTGGTTCCCTAAATTGTACAAACTGGATGAGCTGGAGAATATCATTATCCCTGTTTTGCAGAAAAGGAATTTGAAACAAAAGGAATTTGAAAGGTTAAGCAACTTGCTCAATTCAAGGTCACATAATAATACGTAGAGAGTCAGGCAATTTCCTGCAGGCTACACACTTAACCAATGCATGCAA
Organism: Oryctolagus cuniculus; assembly: GCF_964237555.1. Classification (NCBI taxonomy): domain Eukaryota; kingdom Metazoa; phylum Chordata; class Mammalia; order Lagomorpha; family Leporidae; genus Oryctolagus; species Oryctolagus cuniculus. The sequence continues at coordinate 14,093,433 of NC_091445.1, read as the reverse complement.
GTCTCAGTTTGATTAAGTTGGTACTGCATATGGAACAGTGCTGGATGCAATACTAGATAACATCTTAAGAAATGCCACCTCTGTACGGCACTTGCTCAATCCAGAGAAACATCTCCAAAGTCTTTGTCTTCCATCCTGCACCCAACTTGTCAAGAGACTTCCATCATTCTGTTCTGTGTTTCAGAACCCACTCAGACTCCACCATTCCTCAGCATGCTCACCCCTCATCCCTGCCCAAGTCACTGCACTGGCCCCTGGGTTGCTGCACTGACTTCCCAGCATTATCTCTGCTTCCACCCTTGTTCCCTTACTGATCTCAGCTCGTATGAGCACCGGTTTGAGACCTGGTTGTTCCACGTCTGAGCCAGCTCCCTGCAGAAGATGGCCCAAGTACTTGGGACTCTGCCACCCACATGGGAGACTCAGATGGAATTACAGGCTCCTGGCTTCTGCCTGGCACAGCCCCCGTTGCTACCCGTTGCCATTTGGGGAGTGAATCAGTAGATGAAAGATCTCTCTCTCTGTCTCTCCCTGTCTCTCTGTCAATCTGCCTTTCAAATACAATCAACAAATCTTTTTAAAAATTGCAGTGAAATATATCATTATTGGACGCATCCAGTTTTGGCATGCAGATAGAAGTGTTTGGAATTCTGAGGATTTCACTTTTCTTCCCCATCAGTCTCCAACTTTAAAATATAAACTTAGAAGCCACAAGAGTTATCCCTTTAACTGCAGAATGTTCCATGCCAGCACCATAGCCACAGCTCTCTTTCTATTTGCCTCGTAAGCCCCAAAAGGAGAAGGAACAGTTGTGGGAAAAATTAGACATGGGAAGGTGTGGTTTACAGGAGCTCTCAGCCTTCCAGCCTGCTCAGCACCTCCTGGTCAGAGTCCTCCTCCTGGAGAGTCACTCCATCTATTCCATTTCCCCTGGGGATGATGCACAGCGGGTGGCAGGGGGAGTGGGGAGGAAGGACCCCATCAACAGGTGCTCAGCACATCCCTGAATGCATGGCCTGGACCATCTGTGCCACGGATACTGAGGCACGTGTGAAAATGCAGATACCTGGACTTTATCTATTGCCGCGGGGAGAGAATCTGGAGGGGGGCTGGGGAGTCTGCATGCGAGCTGATTCTGCGGTTGTGAAGTCCTACTGGCGTTCAGAGCCACTGTTCTCGTTTAGAATTCCCCCTGACGATGTACCCAGGTCCAGATTCACCCAATTATCACTTCTTTGTACCCAGTGCTCTGCCGAGCTGATCTTCTGAGAAAGGTGCAAGCAACAGTTTTGGATAACATCTTCATGTGCTTCCTCTCAACATTCAGTCCCTTCCTACAAACTTGTAGCCAGCGCTGGGCACTGTCCCTCTCCTCTCAGGCTCCTGGGCAGGGGATTAGTGACAAACTGTCTCCCTTTATCATCCAGGCCTGGGTGTGAGTTTGGGGGGCAAGGATGCTTCTCTTTTTACTGATTAACATTTCTTCTTTCCAAAATATCTTCTCTTTGAAGTCATATATTTGGAAATCAAAACTGTGTCTGTGTACACCATGTCCTTGTTTTATTTCAACCACTCCCAGGCCGCCTCTGCTGCTTCCCTGCTCACAGACGTGCCCCTCCTCCAGGCAGCAGTTTCCCTTTTTGCTTTGTGTTGCGACACAGCCCCAGGACCGCGCCAGAATGCTGACACCACGCTGTTTGCACCTCCAGCCACTGGAATCAAGAGCCAAAGAAACCTGCTTTGTGTATAAAGTCCATAGTTGCAGGTATTTTACTGGGGCAACACAATACAGACTAAGGAATTTCTCACTGTGATATGAGTGCCTCTAGGGCTGGGTTCCTAACTTACCTATGGATGTTCAGGACAAGTGATGTTAATTTTTGAATGAATAGATAGATGGCTGGCTGTCTGGCTGGCTGTGTAGACTAATGAGTGACTGAAGAGACTTGCCCATCATGCTCATATTTGAAGGCTTCAGGAGTAAGGGCGGGTTATGTATTTTTGTTTTGCTTTTTAGAGATTTATTTATTTATTTGAAAGGCAGAGTTACAGTGAGAGAGAAGAATAGGGAGAGAGAGAGAGAAAGAGAGAGAGAGAGGTCTTCCATTCAATGGTTCACTCCCAGTTGGTTGCAGTGGCCAGAGCTGTGCCAATCCAAAGCCAGGAGCCAGGAGCTTCTGCCAGGACTCCCACATAGGTGCAGGGGCCCAAAGACGAACCATCTTCTACTGCTTCCCCAGGCCATAGCAGAGAGCTGGATCGGAAGTAGAGCAGCCGGGACTTGAACCTGTGCCCATATGGGATGCCAGTACTGCAGGCGGCAGCTTTACCATGTGTGTTTAATTTCCATTTAGTCCATGCATTTAACCCAGATTTCTAGATTAACCTTAAAGTTAAAGCATAGCAAAAGATTTTAAAAGGTTATTGTGTTATGAAACTTAGTATTTTTAATAGAGGAGAGGACCATATATAAATGGTCCACACACATAAATGATTTCAAAAAGTAAAAAGTGGGATAAAGGGGGGAAACTCAGGATCATGTGGGCAGAGTGGGTTATAGATAAGGGGCTTCCCCGAAGCAGTGACAGCTGAAGCAAGTGACAATGTGAAGCAAGATCCACATGGCCAGGATTCAGCCCAGAAGTGGCACATCTGACCTATGCTTACACTTCATTGGCTGGCACTGGTCACATGGCCTTGACTAACTACAGGTGGGCCAGGAAATAGAGTCTCCTCTATGCCCAAGCCAGTGGAGAAGACAGATCCTGATGAAACATGATGAATAAGGGAGTAAGGGAGTGACAGGGGCTGATGCTGTGGTGTAGTAGGTAAAGCCACTGTCTGTGACACCAGCATCCCATATGGGGGTCAGTTCGAGTCCTGTTTGTTCCACTTTCAATCCAGCTCCCTGCTAATGGCTTGGGAAAAGCAGCAGAAGATGGCCCAAATGCTTTGGGCCCCTGCTACCCACATGGGAGACCCAGAAGAAGATCCTGGCTACTGGCTCCTGGCTCCCAACTTCATCCTGGCCCAATCCCAGTGGATACAGCCAACCAGGGAGTGTGGGAAGTGGACCAGAATATAGAAGACCTCCCTCTCTCTGGCTCTCCTTGTCTCTCTGTAACTCTGCCTTTCAAATAAGTAAATCAAAAAAAAAAAAAAAAAAAAAAAAAGAAGAGGAAAAGAAAAGGAAGTGGCAAAAGCAGTAAATTTGCTGTTTGAAAATACTGTTTTTGAATATTAATAAATTTAGTGTGAAACAAAAGTAAAAATCAAAGGGAAATTGCACCAGTCAGAGGGGGTGGCAAGTGTTTGGCAAAGCAAAGAAATAGGAAAATGACCAATGGGTGGCTGGGATACAGTGAAAGAAAACCAGTATGGTGGGACACAGAATGCTAGAGAGAACAGCGTGGTGTGGGCCATGCCATGGGTCATGGATTCCATGCTCAGTGCAGTGGACTGCCTTTGTGAGGCTTCAAGAAGGGGAGTCCAGAGGTGAGAGCTGTGGTGCAGCAGGATGAGCTGAGAGTTAGGACTCTGGTCTACACCAGAGCGTCTGGGGTCACATTCCACCTCTGCTGCTGACCCAGTGCACTGCTGATGTACATCCTGGGAGGAGCAAATGATGGCTCAGGTACTCGGATCTCTGTCCCCCACATGGGGGCCCTGGATGGAGTTCCAAGCTTCTGGTTCCTGGTTGGTCCAGCCCTGGCTGTTATGGGCATTTGGGGGCGTGAACCAATAGATGGAAGATCTACCTCTCTTTCTCCTACCACTCTCCCCCGACCCCATGCCTTTCAAGTAAATACAAATAGATAAATAAACTTTAAAAAGGAAAGGAAATCAGAGGCAAACATTTGGAGCAGCAGTGAGGACTCTGCTCGGGATCCCCTCATCCCGTATTGGAGTGCCCGGGTTCAAGTCTTGGCTCAATTCCCGATTCCAGCTTCCTGCTAACGCACACCTTGGGAGGCAGCAAGCGATGTCTTGAGTGCTTGGTCCTCTACCACCATGTGGGAGACTTTAACTGAGTTCCTGGCTCCTGTTTTTACCTTGGCCCAGCCCTGGTTGTTATGGGCATTTGGGGTGTAAACTAATGAGTGAATGGATGAGCTCTCTCTCTCTCTCTGTCTCTCTCTCTCTCTCACTCTCTGTCTCTCTCTGTCTCTCCTTGCCTTTCAAGTAAATAAAATTAACAAATTTTGAAAATGAGTTATAAAATGGGACAAAAGATGAGTCATGTCTTGGTGAGACTGGGCACCAGTAAGAGACAGCTGTCTCGTGTGTATGCTTTTGTTATTTTATCTATTGATTCGATTTTCAGTAGGAAACCCCCAGCTCCAGCTCTGTCTATACACTTCTGAAGCACGTTAGACACAGCTTTCTTATCAGTCCTGGAAACCAGATAGACAGAGCAGGGCCTAGACTGATGCAGGGATCTGATAACCTGTCTTTCACTGCTTGCTTGTGAGAGCCTGGCTGCAAGCATGGATCACTGCTACTGGGACAGATTATTACCCCGGCTGCCCGGCTGCCATGGGCAAGACCAGACTGGTCTCGAGAGCACAGCCTAAGGGAGAAACTGCTGTCTGTGTGTGTGTGTGTGTGTGCTTAAATCTAAGAGGAGGGTTTTTTTTTTTTTTTCTTTTTTTTTCAGGCAGAATTAGACAGTGAGAGAGAGAGAGAGAGAGAGAGAGACAGAGAGGAAGGTCTTCCTTTTCCTTTGGTTCACCCCCCAAGTGGCTGCTACAGCCCGGTGCGCTGCGCTGATCCGAAGCCAGGAGCCAGGTGCTTCCTCCTGGTCTCCCATGTGGGTGCAGGGCCCAAGGACCTGGGCCATCCTCCACTGCACTCCCGGGCCACAGCAGAGAGCTGGACTGGAAGAGGAGCAACCAGGACAGAACCGGCGCTCCGACAGGGACTAGAACCCAGGGTGCTGGCGCCGCAGGTGGAGGATTAGCCTAGTGAGCCGCAGCGCCAGCCTATCTAAAAGGATTTATCAAGATGAAAGACAGTGGAGAGGCATGGAGCACCAATGGGGAAAAGGAAAGGAAAGCTAGGAAAAGGGGCCATCCCAATTTAGGGTTTTTGTTTTGTTTTGTTTTTCGAGAAGTGATTTTGTAACTTTGGGGGGCACAGTTTTAAATCTTCCTCTTTTTTAGATGTGGAATGCGTCTTTCCATGAGGAAGAAGCAGTTACTGTCAATGCTTAAGTGTATTTCTCCTTTTCTGTGCTGAGCAAATTGACGCTAAGCATGCTGCCACCGCTCTCTGATTTTGCACCAAGTGAATGTTTAAAGATTTAAAATAAACATGGTTCAGCTGACTGCTGGATGAGATTCATTACGCCAGGAGGAACTCAGTGGAACTGTTCAGGGCGATCTGGTTAATATCCCCAAGATTTATGCTTGCGGTAGAAATCGCACCGCTATTTACACGAAGGGTGTGGTTTGGGAGCAATGGCGAAGCCCCACTGAAGGGAGAATTTGCACAGTCAACGCCACTAATGAAAATAGCCACAGTTCAGCACTCTTTCCAGAAGTGTCAGTAGGCCCTTTTACGTGACACGTTATTTTCACATTTATACTCTTAGGCTGCCATCCCATGCCTGCATTGAGACTATTACTCTGCAAGATAGTTAAACAGGATAATACCAGCCTCCTGGATAACTTTGGGCTTTTCTTTTCCTAATGTTATTTATTTAGTTGGCAGGCAGAGAGAGAGAGAGAGAGAGAGAGAGAGAGAGAAGCTCCTATCAGCTGATTTCACTTGCAATGCTCGAAAAGGTCAGGACCGGGTTGGGGCAGAGCTGGGAGTCAGGAAACACAGCAGGATAACTCCTAAATGGTTACGTTAGCTTTTCTTTTACAGCTTTACCAGTTAAAAGCAAAAAAAAAAATCAATAAAAATTTAAAATTTAAAAATTCATGATTTTCCTGATGGTTAGTTTCTTTGTAGCTTTTTTTTTTTTTTTTTTTTTTTTTTTTTTTTGACAGGCAGAGTGGACAGTGAGAGAGAGAGACAGAGAGAGAAAGGTCTTCCTTTTGCCGTTGGTTCACCCTCCAATGGCCGCCGCTGCAGCCGGCGCACCGCGCTGATCCTGGCAGGAGCCAGGAGCCAGGTGCTTTTCCTGGTCTCCCATGGGGTGCAGGGCCCAAGCACTTGGGCCATCCTCCACTGCACTCCCTGGCCATAGCAGAGAGCTGGCCTGGAAGAGGGGCAACCGGGACAGAATCCGGCGCCCCAACCGGGACTAGAACCCGGTGTGCCGGCGCCGCAAGGTGGAGGATTAGCCTATTGAGCCACGGCGCCGGCCTCTTTGTAGCTTTTTAAGAAAGATTTATTTTATTAATTTGAAAGAGAGAGAGAGGGAGAGGCAGAGACAAAGAAAGGCCTTCCATTCTCTAATTCACTGCCCAAATGACTGCAACAAGCAGGGTTAGGCATGTCCAAAACTTCATCCAGATCTCCCATGTGAGTGGCAGGAGCTCATGCACTTGGGCCATCTTCTCTGCTTTCCCAAGCACATTAGTAGGGTGCAGGATCGGAAGTGGAGCACCCGGAACTGGAACTGGTGCTCATACGCAATGCTGGGCTTACCGGTGGCAGCTGAACCCATTGCACCACAATGCTGGCCCCTGATGGTCACATTTTAAAAAAATAATGATCCGTGAGTTATCTTTTAGCATGTGAGTAACATTGTGGAACTGCACTTCTTGGCACTGCCAACAGTTGAATAAGTTCCTCTTGGTTGAGCAGCAGCTTGGGACCAAGCGTCACCCAGCAAGCACTGTCCTGCTGATGTCCTCATAAATTTCCTCACTGGAGTGATGAGGCAGCCACTGGAAGATCTCTGACACCAAGTGCTCACTGTTTTTTTTTTTTTTAAACTTCTGCTTTCCTCGTTCAGTGCTTCTCCAACTTGTTCCAAAGCAGAACATTCTAGAATTAGTAGTGCCTGTGCCACACCATAAATATGCATCAGTTTTAATCCAAAAGAGTCTGATTTAGTGCAAAAAGACCTCTCTGTATCTACATCTGGATGCAGATATCTAGCTAGGTGTACAAATATTTGTGTCTTTATTGTATTTGTTTTTCAAGGATATTGAGTGTTGATGTTGTAAATCACATACCCTTGACCTTATATTTATAAACAAAGCATGGCTGGCTGCTGATTTCTTATCAGGCCTGTTGCCATTATTCCCCATTGGCATTTGCTCCTTGTTTACTCACTTTTGTACTCAGAAAATAGGATGCACTCTGATGTTTCAAGAAAAACTCATGGGCAAAATCCCTACAATTTAAAAAATTCCATTTTTTAGATTTTTTTTTTTTAGTGAGGAAAAATTCTATGATTTGATTTTTAGCACTGATGACATTAGTTCTGCTCCAGCATAGGTGATTTTGTAGATTTGGGCACTGATTCTTCTCTTTTCCAGCTGAAAATTCCCAATGTTTAATTGCTGGCTGGAAGATAAAGTAAGAGGAGATTGATACAGCCCAAGGTTAACTGGAGGGCAGCTGTGGGCAGGTTCTTGCTCCTGTTTTAACCTTTATTTAGCTCTGCCTGTGTGCAGGCATTGACTTAAGCCCAACAAGTCTGAGAAGCAGATAATATTCTTTCATTTATTAAATCTATTTATACTGGGTGCCAGACAATAATCTGCATCCTGAGGGTAGAACATGAACAAAACAAAACCCATGCTCTGGCAGTTTCTAATTCTGACCAGGGTTAGGGTTCTGTCTCTGTGTCTTGGTCTCTACCCCAGCCCCGACTGGTTCTGTGACCTTGGGCAGGTTGCAGAATGTCCCTTGCTTCAGTGTCTTTATCTGTAAATCATGGGTCCCTATCTCTGAAGGTTTATATGAAGTGATATGCCGTGACCACAGTGAGTTCCTTCTTGTAAAACTTACAACAGTGCCCACAGAAGGCAAGCATGACACAAGGGTACACACGGGAACACGGACGTTGTCAGCAAAGCAAGCATGCAGAGTGCCTTCCCTGTGTTAGATGTGGAAAAATACAAGGCACATAGAGCAAGCGGTGGTGCCGGGGGATCTGAAGAAAAGCAAGGGACTGGTGCTACGGTGTGGAAGGTAAAGATGCCAGCATCCCCTGTGGGCACCAGTTTGAATGCAGGCTTGCTCCACTTCCAATCCAGCTTTCTGCTAATGGCCTGGGAAAGGCAGTGGAGGATGGTTCAAGTGCCACCCATGTGGGTGACCTGGATGAAGCTCCTGGCTCCTGACTTCAGCCTGGTCCAGCCCTGGCTGTTTTGGCCATCTGGGGAGTGAACCAGAGGAGAGAAGATCTATCTCTGCTTCTCTCTGTAACTCTGACTTTCAAATAAATAAATAGATAAATCTATTTTTTATTTTATTTTATTTAATGAACATAAATTTCCAAAGTACAGCTTATGGATTACAATAGCTCCCCCCCCCCCATAACTTCCCTCCCACCCACAACACTCCCCTCTCCCGCTCCCTCTCCCTCTCCCTCTCCATTCACATCAAGATTAATTTTCAATTCTCTTTATATACAGAAGATCAATTTAGCATATATTAAGTAAAGATTTCAACAGTTTGCACCCACACAGAAACACAGTGTAAAATACTATTTGAGTACTAGTTATAGCATTAATTAAACACCTAAGAGTAATTGTGTATTAATTACAGAGTTCAACCAATAGTTTTAAGTAGAACATAAAAAATACTAAAAGGGTAAAGTATTAAGTTCTTTTTTTTTCTTTTTTTGTTTGTTATATAGTTTTTTTATTTAATAAATGTGAATTTACAAATTGCTGTGGCTCCCCCCCCCCAACCTCCCTCCCTCCCGTGGCCCTCCCCTCTCCTACTCCCTCTCCCATCCTGCCCTTCATTGAGTTTCATTTTCAATTACCTTCATATACTGAAGATCAACTTAGTATATACTAAGCAAGGATTTCAACAGGCTGCACTCACACAACCGCACAAGGTATAGGGTATTGTTCGACTAGTAGTGTTGCTTTTAAGTTTCATAGTAGAACACATGAAGGACAGAGATCCTACGTGGGGAGCATGTACCCAGTGACTCCCATTGTTGATTTAACAATTGGCACTCTTATTTATGACGTCAGCAATCACCTGAGACTCTTGCTATGAGCTGTCTAGGCTATGGAAGCCTTTAGTCAAGGCCATATCACAGTGGAGGTTCCTTCCTCCCTTCAGAGAAAGGCACCTCTCTCCTTGATGGCCTGTTCCTTCTGCTGGGGTCTTGTTCACCAGGATCTTTCATTTAGATTTTTTTTTGCCACCGTGTCATGGCTTTCCATGCCTGTGAGACTCTCATGGACCTTTTAGCCAGATCCGAATGTCCCAAGGGTTGATTTTGAGGCAGGAGTGCTGCCATTCTATGAGTCTGCTGTGTGTCCTATTTCCCCCACAGGATCATTCTCTCCCTTTTAATTTTATCCTTCATTATTTGCTTACACTGGTCTTATTTGTGAAATCTCATCGACACATACCCTATCTTTTTGATCGGTTGTGTATTTATTCTTATCACTTTACCAATTGCGCTGGCATTGGTACCTGCCTCCTTGGTAAGATTGAGTTGAAATCCCCTGGCATGTTTCTAGTTCCACCATTGGAGGTAAGTCCGAGTGGGCATGTGCCAACCTATATATCTCCTCCCTCTCTTATTCCCACTCCTATGTTTAACAGAGATCACTTTTCTGTTACTTTTAAACACCTAAGAATGATTGTGCATTGATTACAGAGTTCAACCAGTGGTCTTATGTAGAACAAACAGAGCAAAAACAACAACAACAAAAATACTAAAAGGAATAAAATAGTAAGTTGTTCCTCAACAGTATAGACAAGGGCTGATCATGTCATTGTCTCTCATAGTGTCCATTTCACTTCAATGGGTATCATTTTAGATGCTCGTTTAGTTGCCATCGATCAGGGAGAACATATGATATTTGTCCCTTTTGGACTGGCTTATTTCACTCAGCATGATGTTTTCCAGCTTCCTCCATTTTGTTGTAAATGCCCGGATTTCATTGTTTTTTACTGCTGTATAGTGTTCCATAGAGTACATATCCCATAGTTTCTTTATCCAGTCATCCGTTGATGGACATTTAGGTTGATTCCATGTCTTAGCTATTGTGAATTGAGCTGCAACAAATATTGAGGTGCAAATGGCTCTTTTTTCCTCCCCTTTAATTCCATTTGGGTAAATTCCAAGGAGTGGGATGGCTGGGTCCTGTGGTAGTGCTATATTTAGGTTTCTGAGGACTCTCCAAACTGTCTTCCATAGTGGCTTTACCAGTTTGCATTCCCACCAACAGTGGATTAGTGTCCCTTTTTCCCCACATCCTCGCCAGCATCTGTTGTTGGTTGATTTCTGTATGTGAGCCATTCTAACCGGAGTGAGGTGAAACCTCATTGTGGTTTTGATCTGCATTTCCCTGATGGCTAGGGATCCTGAGCATTTTTTCATGTGTCTGTTGGCCATTTGGATTTCCTCTGTTGAAAAATGTCTGTTAAGGTCCTTGGCCCATTTTTTTTATTGGGTTGTTTGTTTTGATTTTGTGGTGTTTTTTGACCATTTTATAGATTCTAGTTGTTAATCCTTTATCTGTTGTGTAGTTTGTGAATAACATCTCACATTCTGTTGGTTGCCTCTTCACTTTCCTGACTGTTTCCTTTGCTGTAAAGAAACTCTTCAATTTGAGGTAATCCCATTTGTTTATTTTATCTTTGATTACCCGTGCCTCTGGGGTCTTCTCCAGGAATTCTTCGCCTGTTCCGATATCTTGAAGGGTTTCCCCTATGCTCTCAATTAGTTTCATGGTGTCGTGGCGCATCTCTAGTTCTTTGATCCATGTTGAGTGGATTTTTGTATAAGGTGTAAGATAGGGGTCTTGCTCCATACTTTGACATGTGGACATCCAGTTTTCCCAGCACCATTTGTTGAAGAGGCTGTCCTTGTTCCAGGGGTTGGTTTTAGGTCCTTTGTCGAATATGAGTTGGTTATAGATGTTTGGATTGATCTCCAGTGCTTCTATTCTGTTCCATTGGTCTATCCATCTGTTTTTGTACCAGTACCAGGCTGTTTTGATTATAACTGCCCTGTAGTATGTCTTGAAGTCTGGAATTGTGATGCCTCTGGCCTTGTAAATAAATCTATTTTTTTAAAAAAAGAAAAGTAAAACTGGGCAAGGGAACATCAGAAAGTCCAGAGATGAGCTTGGGGGATCCCCTTTACTCATGTGGGTGGGAAAAGCCCCACTGTGAATGTGATGCCTGAACCGAAATCTGCCAGAAGCGAGATGCCCACTCATGGTGCTGGGCAGAGGATGAGCCATCCAGGCACAGGGAAAAGCAGAAGCAACGATACGGGCAAAGCACACAGAAGGCAGTAAGCTGGCATGTTCCAAGAACAGCCAGGAAGTTCACGTGACAGAGAAAGGGGGAGTGGTTGGAGCTGAGGACAGAGGGGCCGGGATCATAACGGAAGAGCCTCAGGGGCTAGAACTTTCTATGTTAGTCAGATCATGACTCTGCATCAAGTTGATGGCCTCAGGAGAGAACCCCTATTAAACTGGGCCCTCTTCCTCACCTAGGTTTTCGATGTTTGGTGAAATAAAGCAACGGATTTGCATCTATTTTCTTCTTTTCCACCCTCTGTGATATGCCCTGGCAGCAGAATAGCACCTGACACCCAGTAGGCTTTCAAAATGTAGTTGAGGAGGGAGTGAGGGGTGTTCTGTCCTAAGGTAAAGGTTTGTTTCTGGTACTGGGGTCCCACTGCCAGAGGCTGTTGTGGGTTCAGGAGCCAAGTGGACAGGCTGGTATCGAACCCTCAGCATCAAAGAAAAGTGCCACTGCTGAGTGGGTCACTGGCAGCCCAAGGAAGCTGAGGTGCTGGCTGAGCGGAGGAAGGCAGCTGCTGGCTGGGGCTGGCTGCCTCCCAACAGGGTGGGAAGCCACGCTGGGTTTTCCACCCACAGTGATCCAGCAGATGCCAGTCCATCTTTGCAGGAGCAAAGAGTGTCCAGAGACAGATTAGTGCTTAGGGGATACTCACTCCCTAGGAAAACCTCAAGAAAGGAAAACCTCTATCCTGCCAACAACCAACCATGAAGGAAAAAGAATTCTCCAGTTCCCTCCTGATGCTGCCTGGATGGCAGCCGACGATGTCCCAAGTACTCTGACCCCTGCCACCCAAGTAGGAGACCAGGATGGAGTGCTTGGCTTTGGCCCGGCCTGGCCTGTGCTGCTGCAGCCACTTGGGGAGTGTTTTAGCGGACAGAAGATTCTCTCGCTCTCAAATACATACATGCATACATGATCTTTTGGTAAGAATTCTCTGGTTGACAGTCGGAAAGGGTTTCTTGTATTATTCTCACCAGACCTGCCACACGCTCCCTGATACACACCTGTAGTTGCTCCTGGCATTTTGGTGAAGAAAGATGTGGCCAGGGATAGGGCTGCTGGAGGAGCGGGCAGTGATAAAAGCCAGCCAGTGAGAGCCTGTTGGAATCATCCTGGTGAAAAACGATGGTGTCATGCCCCTGGCTGGTAGCCACAGCGGCGGGGAAAGACGCTCGGAGTCGGGCTTTAATTTGAAGGTGCAGCCAACAGGAGTTGCTGATGCACTGGAGCTGGGGGTTAAAAGACTCCTCGTTTTGCGCTGTGAAGCACAAAGGTGCTATTTGGAGGTCTGACAGAGACAGGATTGAATGTGGGGTTTCTTTCCCCAGAGGTATCAGGAGATTCTCCAGGAATCTGCAAGATTGTTTTTTCCTGACGGGGAGTGTGCGTCTCGGCACTGTAATTCCAAGCGCCTGCCCTGTGGTCTTCGGTGGTTTCTCCAATGATCTCTTGAGTTTTGCAAGTCTTTCCACCCAAGCGAACGACTTCAATTAAAAAAAAAAAAAAAAAAGCAAAGCTGTAGATATGCTACACAGCCTTTTTAGGAGAGAAAGGGAACATTTTAAACCCAATTATGGAAGGACGGTGCAATGGCCAAGCTTTGGGTAAGCAGTAGCCCACAGAGTAAACCCCCAACCGTCTGAGCATGAAGCCGCTCCTTGGATCCACTGGCCTCACAAACCGCTGCCTCCTGACTGCACAGAAAATCCAGCGTGTTTGTGCTCAGTGCTGCTCTGATAAGACGCAGCGTAAAGTAAAACCTGAATAGAGCAAAAGATAATAGACAAAGAAAACCAGATTGCTAGGATTACGAGCAACTTTCATTTCTCTTTAGACCCATAAAGGTTTTCTGAGCTAACTAAACAGCGATTCATTTTAGAAAAGTTTCCATTCTGAGAGTGCCTCTTCATACAGGGCTTACCTGATCAGTCACAGAAAGAGTGATGTCCCCCCCGCCACCGCCACCAGCACCCCCACGAGCACACAAGCGCACAACACACACACACACGCTGCTTTGTTCTTCACGGCGTGTGCTGCAGCCTGAAATTAGAGAGTTTATTTCTCAATCCCATCAGTAAGACTCAAGACCTCTGAGGCAGTGTCTTGGCTGACTCTTCCGCTCTGCCAGTGCCTGGAACAGCACCAGGGATTTAGGAGGTGGTCACTAAATGAGCTTAAATGAAATAGTTGATGTTTGCTAATGGAGTTAATATACACACAGAACGGTGCCTGGCACGTAGGCAGTGATCAATAAACAATTCAGCGTCTCTCTCCCACGTGGGAGGCAGGACCCATGCACTTAAGGACTCAAACCCAGGTGCTCCAAGAGTGTATGTGGATATCACAAGTGTTGTCTCAACATCTGGGCCAAATTCTCACTGCAAACTGATAAAAATTTTCTAAGGAAAAACTTTACCATTTACTAAAACCAATCATTTTACCGTGTATTAAAGCATAAGAAAATCTTCAAAAGACTCATGGCCTCGGAATCAGAAAGTCAACTTATAAGGGCTGAACAAGAGATTCTTACAAATATTTATTAACAAAAGTGTTTTTGTAGCATTATGTAACAGTGAAAAATTCAGTTTGATTAAATATGTTATGAGGACACCATAAAGTAATAAATCCTATAGCAATTAAATTGCTGTAGAAGGAGGTATGTCAAGTATTATGAAATTTAAACATAGTTAACAGAGTGGTATGTTCAGTCTAATTCCTTAAATGAGAAGAAGCTCTGGACAGTGTGTCCTACAAAATATTAACCACAGTTATTTCTGGGCTGTGAGACTGTAGGTGTTTCAGAGTTTCATCTATGTGCTTATCTACAAGTTTTCAAATGTTTACAGTAAACTAAGGAAACTAGGTGTTGTTTTGTTTCTTTAAAAATAATAATGTGAGGGACTTCCGTGCAGCCAGCAAGACTCCACTTAGGACTCACACATGTTCTGGTGAAGTGCCTGGTTCAACTCCTGGCTGTTCTGCTTCCAACCCAGCTGCCTGCTCCTGCTGACGCTCACCCTGCGAGGCAGCACCCTGCCTCTGGCCCGGCCCCGTCCTGAGGTTAAGGCCATCTGGGAACTGAACCAGCAGATGGAAGATCTTCGTCTTGTTCTGAGTCTCTCTCCCTTTCAGATAAAAATGAAAATAAGATTTTAAAATGTTTTTTAAAATAAGGTTAGAAATTGCTATAAATAATCCAAAGCGGATTTCCTAAAGGACTCAAAGCTACTGTTTGTCCTGGCTCCTGGCCTCGGATCAGCGCAGTGCTGGCCATAGCGGCTATTTGGGGAGTGAACCAATGGAAGAAAGACCTTTCTCTCTGTCTCTCTCACTGTCTATAACTCTACCTGTCAAATAAATTAAAAAAAAAAAATACTGCTTGTCTCATGGCAAAAAAAAAAAAAGTAAAATTTGCAATTGCATTAAAATCACAAAGAAGGTCTGAATCTTTCCTGTTTTCTGTTGCCCAAACATTTATCTCCAGTGGAATTAACATTTCTCTCTGGTGTCCAGAGAGATTTCTAGAATTTCCATGGTCTGCCAAAAAAATTAATATTACAAATAATAATTAGGTTACAATGAAAACTCCAGAGAGGGCAGGGGTTAAGTAAAAAAGCCACAATTCACCGTCAGCCTTGAGTGAATCTGCACACTGGAAGCAAGCGGCGAGCTCCCCTTTCAGATGGGTGTATGCTAAGCACCACTGTGTGCCCAGGACTCACCGGACTGCAGGCAGAGTGTATGACCCAGGGTGGTTGCTGTCCAGGGACTACTCTGGTGTAGATGAGGAAAACCAGGGTCAGTAGCAAGGCTGGTTACCAGCTGCGAGGACTGGGGTGGGGGTGGGGGGTGTGGACCAACAGCGAGGGGCAGTTCCTTCCTCTGAGCCTGGGGTTGTATGCAAATTGTCTGAAAGTCTATCAGCTCCACAGTTGTGTTACAGCTCTTACAGCGTTGGAAAGAATGAAGTCTTGCAGCCCTGAGCAGCTAGTCTGGTTGGCAAGTTTAAGTCCTCTGCTCCTGCACGCATGGCCTTTGACCCTTGGGCCTAAGCTATCCTTGGATCCCTACTTGACCGTCACCAGCACTTGTCAAACAGAAAATCTGGAGATATTTGCCCGTTGATGGCCAATACGAAAGTGTTGCATTGCGATGTTTTAATGGTGGTAACTTCTGCAATTGTCAGGAAATAGCTACCAGAGACGGTTTCCTCCCAGGCTTCTTTGTTTAAAGACTGATCTTGCTACGGTTTATCTGGCAGGGACAAAGAAGCCGTAGTGAGTCAGAATTAAGGGCCACAAAAAGAACCAAAGCAAGTTTCAGGCTATTACGCCGGCAATGTAGGCACGTGTCTGTCCTTGGTGGCCAGGATGTCCAGTCTGACTTAATCCTGAAGATAATCAGGAGTGCTTGACAGGGAGATAGACTAGAAATTTAAAATCGGCCTCCCAGTTTCAGAAACCGGCCTCACTGATAAGAGCTCATTCTGAAGATGGATCTCCACCTGGGGTATGAGATCATGCCTGCCAAGCAGTTCCTGTCCATCTCAGACGCGCTGCTGGGCTGGCACCGAAAGGAGCCTGTGTCACATCAGGGGCCAGCGCAGGCACCCGGGGCGACGTGATTTGTCACTTACAGAGGGAGGAGAGAGATGCTGAGTCACCCTCTCTGGGAGCTATTTAAACAGAGGCTTCCAGGAGACACACAATCAACACCACCCCGCTCAGACAGTGCCCAGACCTCTAGCAATCACATGTCTAGTGTGCATGGTCCAGGACACCCGCAGTTTTAACACCATCGCCAGCCACTACCATGGCTTCTGATTTCTGGCTCCCTTCCTTCCCAGACTGTACGTCTATGGATCCACAGAGGCAGAGCCACCAATATCTCTTTTACGTTTTCTTGTGGCAATGATGGTCTTTCTCTTTCTTTCTTTCTTTCTTTCTTTCTTTCTTTCTTTCTTTCTTTCTTTCTTTCTTTCTTCCTTCCTTCCTTCCTTCCTTCCTTCCTTCCTTCCTTCCTTCCTTCCTTCCTTCTTTCTTTTCTTTCCTTTTCTTTCCTTTTCTTTCCTTTTCTTTCCTTTTTCTTTTCTTTTCTTTTCCTTTTCTTTTCTTTTCTTTTCTTTGTTTAAGATTTATTTATTTATTTTGAAAGTCCAAATAAATTAGAGAGAGGGCGAGGTAGAGAGAGAGCTTCCATCTGCAGGTTTACTCTGCAGATGGTCACTACGGCCAGCGCTGGGCCAGGCCAGAGCCAAGAGTCGGGAGCTACACTCAGTGTCCCACGTGGGTGGCAGGGGCCCAAACACTCTTCTGCTTCCACTGCTTTTCCTAGGCCATTAGCAAGGAGCTGGATCAGAAGTGGAGCAGACAGGGCATGAACTGGCATCCTGATGGGAAGCTAGCATTGCAGGAGGTGGCTTCACCCCCTGCACCGCAACGCTGACTCTCTAATGACAGTCTTTCTCACTTGACTTTCTTACATTTCTTTTTCATCAGCAAGCAATGGTTGCACAGCTCCTATGGGCTGTGCATTGAGCTAAGGTAAGTGTTGGTTAAGGGGTGAGTAAGGTGAACTCCTTGTCTATAGGAGCTCACAATCTAGTGGAAGAGGTACCAGGTATTGGGACAAACAATGGGAGAAGCTATGGCTCTCAGACAGGTAAGGATCAGACAATGCTCTGAGCCCTCACTGGGGAGGGGGTGGGGGACACCAGGCCCATTGTGTGGAAACCAAAACCCTCTGTGTCTGCCATCTGGGAGAAACTGGAGCAGAGTGGGAGACATTCGAGGGACGGGGAGGTTGCATGTTTGAGAAGGGCTTTTCACGCTAGGGGTTTATTCGCGTGTCTGCCTGTCTGCCAACCCTTACCCTGTTTGACCTGGGCTTGTTCTGCTGCCCTGTCAGCTGTGAGCGCTGGCCATGGCTGTCTTCCTGCCCATCCTCTAGGGGCACCGTGTGATGTGTCAGATGAGGACTCCCTGCACATGTGGCTGCCATCCCTCAGCCACAACCGTCCTGCCCAGAAGAGCTGCCCTTGGCTGGAAAGCCTGCTTCCTGGCCAGCCTTCTCCACCACTGTGTTAAGGAACCCGACTTGCCGTTTGGGGTCACATGCACGGCAGGTGCTGTTGACGAAACTGCTAGAGGAGCTGAATGCGACTGACGTCTTTGGGAGGGATGAGACTTGGCGAGCCCATGCTGTTGTGTCCAAATGCAGTTCCTGTCTCCGGACGGAAAGTTATTGCAGATAACGAGAGAGGACAGCAACTTGTTTCAAATACCAGACACGGCTGGGAGCTGTCTGAGACACCGTGCAAAAGCTTTTAGTTCTCACAGCAATATCATCCCTATATCAGAAATCCACTTATACAATGGGTTTATAAAACCACATTTATAAAAGCCCATCCTAGAAAGGAGAATATTATGACCCAGAGAAGAGACTTATCCAAGGCCGCTCAGCTTGACAACCTTTAGCTTGGACCTGAACACAGGTCTATGCAACTTGGAATCTTGCGTTCTTAAAACCTTGGGAATATTTCGCAGAAGGGGCCATGGAATATTAAGCAAGGCAGTCAGAATTCTCGGTCAAGTCTGATTATAGCTCTCCCCAGGAGTGATATAAATACAGGAGGTGCAGCCTGCATGTCTGAAGCTTTGTTCTCAAGTATGCTACTAATCTGAACAAACTGGCATGGAGGGAAGCAGCAAGCGTGCACTAAAATCTAGTTCACTCAGTGGAAACCGGGTTCAGGACATGCACATCCCCAGCTCTGTTAATAGTGAAGGAGAACACATTGGGAAGAGGATGCCGGTTTTTATGACTTGTTGATATCTGCAGGCTTTTTCCTTAAGTGTCAAAACAATTTACAGCATTGCCAGCAGCATTCAGTACATTCAGAACAGGATCATTTCGCCCGCAGCTGGACCAGGGCCGTGCTTGGGACAGCACCGAGCACAGCCTTCCAGCAGACGGGCCAGGGAGTGAGCCAAGTTCAGTGCGTGAAGAGCTGGGCAGAGCCGTTTAAAGCAGCAGGGTTTATGTAAGTGTGACCTCACTGCTCCCACTGGAAATGGGTCAGACTGCAGCCGGGACATCCAGGGGCCTTCGTGACTCCAGTGAAATCAGACTGTGGCTTTTCCTCCAAGCTCCTCTGTGCACAGGAACCCGTGACACTGTTGTGCTGTCGGGATGCGTTTCAGCCGGAGTGGTCCCACCCTCTTCTTGCTTCCTTGTAGTTAACTGCTATTACATATATATTTACATGTGCATTTGTTTCTTTTTGGCGAAACATGCTAAACTAAACAGGAGACATCACACAAGACTGTCATAGAATTTCCTATTGGGAATGGAGGAAAAAAGTTTGGGAACAAGAAATAGTTTTTTTTTTTTTTTTTTTTTTGCCTCTCCCAGCTGTGATTCAGTTCTGACTCAAAAGGAAGTGTGCCACCTACTGAGTCACCGGAGCCACTTCCTGTGGCAGTTTGGTTTATTCTGAGGGGCATCAGGCCAAGCACTGCCCTGCCCTGACCCTGACTGGCTCAGCAAGAGCCAAGGCGCTCACAGCTTGAGGTGGTTTAGCCTGGGACTCTTGAGAACATCACATATTAAGTTACAAGGGCTCCGTTTCCTAGCAGGGAGTCTGTAGCAACGCAAAAAACGAACATGGTTTATTTACAAACTGAGTACATCGTGACTCAACCTGAAAATCCTTGCTTTTTCAGAAGGACTGTATTCCACATGGCCACTTGCAGGCTCTGAAGTTCCACCGGCTCTGTTTTTCCTGAGGGCAGTGTGGGCAAGCCCGGAGGGTGGCACTAACCAGAGGAGGCTTAGGGGGACCCTTTCATCAGGGAAGAAAGGCTGGCCTGCTATTTGTCCATTTTGCATCCTTGTGAGTGTGTGCTTGCTGCAGTGTGCACAGGGTCAGGCAGGGGTGGGAGAGACGGTGGCAAAGCAGGTGTGCAGCTCCTAACCTTATGGCATTTCTGCCTCCCACCCCAGATGGGAAAAATGTACTCCCCACAAAGCAGGTGCCCCTGCCTGGCGAGCCCCAGCATGTAGCTCCGGCCATGCTCCCAGGATCTCAGATACTTGTTTGTCGAAAAGCCACATGAGAGAAAAAAAGCAAGAAGAAGGAAGGAGGGGAAGGAAGCAGGAATGGAAAGAGCTGAGAGGAGTGCAAGCAGTTGCCTTGGGGCCGGCTCTGTGGTATAGTAGGTTAAGAATCCACCTGTGGTGCCAGTATCCCATCTAGCTGCCAGTTCGAGTCAAAGCTACTCCACTTCTGATCCAGCTCCCTGCTGATGGCCTTGGAAAGCAACAGAAGATAGCCCAAGTGCTTGGGCCCCTGTACCCACGTGGGAGACCCAGAAGAAGCTCCTGGCTCCTGACCCAGCTCCGGCCTTTGAGGCCAGAGTGAAGCAGTGGATGGAAGACCTCTCTCTCTGTCTCTGCCTCTCTGTCTGTAACTCTGCCTCTCAAGTAAATAAATAAATCTTAAAAAAAAAAGTTGCCTCAACACCATTTTTTTGTTCTCCTTGTACTTGCAAATGAACATGAAAGCATCAAGGTATTTGTTTTCTTCTGTAAGATTTCCAAAAGGACTAAAGGCTTTGGCTCTTGGGTGGATTTGAAGAGTCAGCAGTGCCTCACAACACTTAGTCTCTTAACAGAGAGGTACAGCAGCAGGCGAGCTCTTCCTGACACTAGGTCAACTCTAGAAGTCCTGAGAATCACTTCTGAGAGTAAGCGGAACCGTGTTCTGATTCCTCTGGTGGGCCATGCCCAACAGGTGCTTCAAAGAACGGCTTGCAAATCCGTGTGACCTTGAACAACTAATTGTAGACGAGTTGGAAGGATTCGCTGAATGGTGCCTGGCACACAGTAGGCATCTCGTAGGTAGAAGCCATCACCACCACTGCTTCTTTTATTATCATTACCATTACTACCTCTACTGCCATAGCTTAGGTCACACCTAAGGCCAGCAGCTAATGCAAGGTGTGACCCTTGGCCTCTGTTGAATGACGGAATACTGTAATTCAGGATGTCTCAGCCTTTCTAGACACGTGCTCATCTTCTGATAAACATACGAGTCTTAAGTTGATCTCCAGCTGAAAGCTCTGTAAAGAGATATTATATAGGTAACAGGCCACGTGTTTACAAAGTGCTTAACATGTGTAATTTGTGGAAGCGATATTTTTCGAAACATAAAATTCAGAGGCCAGCGCCACGGCTCACTAGGCTAATCCTCCACCTAGCGGCGCCGGCACACCAGGTTCTAGTCCCGGTCGGGGCGCCAGATTCTGTCCTGGTTGCCCCTCTTCCAGGCCAGCTCTCTGCTGTGGCCAGCGAGTGCAGTGGAGGATGGCCCAAGTACTTGGGCCCTGCACCCCATGGGAGACCAGGAAAAGTACCTGGCTCCTGCCATCGGATCAGCGCGGTGCGCCGGCTGCAGCGCGCCGGCCACGGCAGCCATTGGAGGGTGAACCAATGGCAAAGGAAGACCTTTCTCTCTGTCTCTCTCTCTCACTGTCCACTCTGCCTGTCAAAAAAAAAAAAAAAAATTCAGTAACACTGGATGTTTTAAAAGATTAGGTATAACCCAAACATGACAAGGATCTCCTGACCTGCCCCATTCTGTATGCCTGTGACTGAAGGAGGAAAAGAAAGAGGAGGAGGAGGAACAAATGGAGGGGAAAGAGGAAGGAAAAAATCCACATCAAAATTACTGCAGTTTATTGGGGATTTAATTGACATTTTTTAAAGTACTAGTGAGATATTCTGCATCTCACTGCACAGACAGCTACAGAGCTGGTTCAAACCTTGATCACTTTCCTGCAGATTGTCAGCACTCTTAGAAATTCCAGTATGTCCCATCACATAGATTCTTCTTCTGTTGAATGACACCTTTCTTTCCCTGTGCTCTCCAGGTTGTCCCACAGGCAGCGTCTGCTCTCACAGCAGTCAACTTGAGAACCTCGATTCTTCTCACCTGTCACATCATTTGGCTTCACAAAGGACTGGAACCTGGATCCACACTGGTGTTTTCAAAATCAAAGCGTGAAAACAGCTGTTTAGCCAAGAAGGGTGATAGCAATAACAGCAAGAAAAATTGATTCACAAAAGAGTCACAGAAACCCAACAGTACTTAAGTCCTCACCCACAAGCACAGTTTTGTGACTGTTTTTGTTTTGTTCGTTGGTGTAGCCAAAGCTTCTAAGCCTAGCATATGGAAGTTGCTTATGTATATTAAGATGCTTGATATATATATTGAATGACTAAGTGAATGAGTTTGCGAGTCAACATTCCAAGTAAAACAAAACACCATTGGATTTCTTTTTTCTGCTTTTTTCTTTTAAATAAGCTGTGTGAGACCAACAGTCATATATATGTCGGCAGAAGAGCAAGGCAGTTTTCTGTCATTAATTTTTTATTATGTTACTTTAGGTCAAATGTCACAGAAAATTATGTTGAACTCTTGACCAATCTATCTATTTTTTCCATTGGAATATTGGCGCAAATAAGAAACAACATCAAGGAAAAATTATTTTTTGGCAGGAACAATATCCTCTCTAAATTCTTGTGTGTTTTGTTTTGATTTTTCCTTAGTGACTGGAGGCCAGTTTCTATCCTCTGAAGCATGGATTCCAAATTTCCAATCTGGTTTTCTTGAGGACTGACTGGGCGCCAAGAATTAGGCAATGACACAACATCACCACTGACACACACACACACACACACACATATGTGTACAGGCAGGCCTACACACACATGGACACATATACACACATGCAAACACACACACACACACACACCAAAGAGTCCAGGCCATAGTCCAGTGACTTGCAAGCTCCTCACTCAAATTATTTGTTTTTTCAAAATGATTTTTTCTTTTTAATTTCAACTGGATCTCTTCCCTACATCCTTAGCCAATTCTCATGAAATTTTTGTCTAAAACACTACTCAGTATATTCTGGATCCTAAACAATGTTGTAATGGAAATAATGGAACTACCTGTCCCCTGAGGATGACCAGTGTCTTCCACTTCTTTCTTTCTTCTGTTTAAAACTTTCTCTTGGCATACTTTGGAGTGAAGCAATGACCAGAAATGTAATTGCTGTTAAAACAATAATTCTGTTAGCCTAATAAAAAATCTAGGAACTAAATAATTTTTGGCAGTCTCCAGGAAATCAAGGGTGGGCAATGTCAAGGGTGCCTGCAGGTGTGAGAGAACAGGTGTCCACCGCGGGAACCACGAGCAGTGGGCCTGGACCAGGTTCGGCTCTGTTGGGAGACTTGGAACAGCTCGCTTCACCTGAGCCTTTGTTTCTTCAGCTGTGGCCTAGCAATGTCCACAAGAGCTGCTTATTCTGTGAACCTCCTTTCTACACTTCGCCTGTTGTTACATGAATCCATAAACACCGGAATAACCTTTTCCTGTTCCTGTCAAGTTCTCCATGACAGACACAAATATTCATTCACCTGGTAGCTTTGGCTTCTTAGATTTTGATGGTGAGACTATCTCCAAGGGGACTTTCCATCAGGAGCTGGCAACAACATGTGAGGTCATTTGCGTTCTTGGCAGAGATAGGAGAATGGGTAGAGAGGAAACCAGGGTGTCAAGAGCATATATTTTAGTTGGGCCTAATAACTTCCCAGATAGCAATTTTAGTTCATATTTGGTAAGTCCGTATTACATGCCACAGCCTTGTAATGAATTACCTCATTTAGTTCTTACACCTGTCCTTCATGATAGCGTATCAGGATGTTTGACTAGAAAGTACTGAAAAAACTCCAAAGGACTAGAAACAATAGAAGCAATTTTTTGGCTGGAGTCACTGAGGTTGGTCCAGCAATGCGGTCTCCACATTGTCGGGGGAGCCCCAGGCTCTGTCCCGGTCCTGCCAGCCAGTGCTGGATTTCTGCTGTCATTGATTCCCCCTTGTAGCATGGTCGGCAGCAGGAACGCTTCCCTTCCCATAGTTAGCCAGGGGAGAGAGCAACGTCACAAACAAGGAAAAAACCGAAAAGCTTCCTTCTTCCCTGTGTAACTGCAGTCAGTGCTTATCTCAGAAGCAGTAGCCACAGGCAAGGGGGAAGAATGCTACCAAGTAATTAACCAAGGTTCCACTTCCTGGATTCAAAGGGTTAGTCTTATTCTAGGTGACTTGGATGAATTAGAATTTGCTCCTAGAACTGGAGCATTCCCTGAGTCTTATTGCTGGCTATGCCATGAGAGAAAGGGATTGAACTTCAGGGAGTCAACTACAGTGTGGATTATAGAAAAATATGCAAAAAGTTTATGAGAAAATAGAATTAAAAGATCCATTTTGGGCCAGCACTTTGGCGCAATGGGTTAAGCTGCACCAGCATCCCATATGGGAGATGGCTTGTGTCCTGGCTGCTCTACTTCTGATCCAACTCCCTACTATTGTGCCTGGGAAGGCAGTGGAAGATGGTCCAAGTGTTTGGGCCCCTGCACCCACAAGGGAGACCTGGAAGAAGCTCCTGGCTCCTGGCTCCAGCCTGACACAGCTCTGGCTGTTGCAGCCATTTGGGGAGTGAACTAGCAGATGGAAAACCTCTCTCTCTCTCTCTCTCTCTCTCTCTCTCAACTCTGACTTTCAGTAAATGAATAAATCTTTTTAAAAAAGGTCAAGGTTAGTGCAAAAACATTTTGAAATCTATGCATCGTCTTTTCATAATTTGCATTTTTCATACATTCTTTGAAGACCCCTTCTATAGATTTCAATGTTTCTTTACACCAAAATAAATGGTCTTTTAATTTCATTTTTCATGTCTGTGAAATTGACGTGCCTGTCAATTTCTGCTTTACAGATGAGAAAAAAGTGAGGTAAGGGCTGGTTTGATGGAGAAGTTAAATAACTTGTCAAGATCTCAACTAAACCTAGGCCCAGCTGTGTGTACTTCTAGAAGCCCTCCAGGTGATTTTAATGCTGGCTATGAGAAACAAGGTCTAAGATCACTGGTTCAGTACCTGGTATATGTACTTTTATTTCTTTATATTGTTCCAAAGTCAATGAGTATGTTGACTTCTATCTCCAGGAGTTCACATTCAGGAGGATTAGAGAAAGGAGGATGAAATGTCTTTAACCCAGGACCATACTGATTGATAAATGCCCTAATACAAGTTGCATGTGCTTTTAAAACTGATGGAGGATTCAATTTATTTCAAGGCTTTTTAAATTAGATAATAAAGAGAAAGAGAGAAATATTTAGAAATTATTGAATAGTACAGAGAAAATTCTAGTGGTTACTGCAATTTATATATATAGAAAAAATTAAAAATGCATCAATATAAGCTAATAGAGGCCTCATATCATGCAGGAACAAAAATCTATCAGTAGATGTCAGAAGACAGGATTTGAGTCCTGATGCTACATCCTCAAAGTCCTATTTTACATAAAAAGAAAGATATTTGTCACCTTTCTAGGTTCTTAAGCAGGGGAAAATCATGTGAGCCCGGGCATGTGTATGTTTAAAGATTCCACAGGGGAATATGGGCACACACAGCTTAAGTAACACTGGACCAGGGCAGCATTGTGGCTCAGTGGGTTAAGCCATCACCTGTGATGCCAGCATCCCATATTAGCACTAACTGGAGTCCAGGGTACCCCACTTCTGATCCAGCTCCCTGCTAATGTGCCTGGGAAAGGAGCAGAGAATGGCCCAAGTGTTTGGGGTCCTGCACCCATGTGGGAAACCTGGATGGAGTTCCTGCCTCCTGGCTTCCCTTCTACTGGTTCAGCTCTGGCTGTTGCCACCATCTGAGAAGTGACCAGCAGATGGAAGATTCTCTATGTCTCTTTCTCTCTCTCTCTCATCTCTCCCTCTCTCTCTCTGTACCACTGCCTTTCAAATAAATAAAATAAATCTTAAAAAAAAAAGAAAAGAAACACTGAACCAAATGGTCTCTAATCCATGACTGTAGATTAGAAAATAACCATATGTAAGCTTCACACATCAGGGCACACATCACTATTGTTAAAATCTATGAGCCTATCTCTGGGATATTTTTGTTGTTGTTTTGTTTTTGCTTTTGCTCAACATCTGTGAAAATATACCAGTATCTGAACATCTAACTCATCGAGGGGAAACATCTGCATAATGTGACAAAGTCCTTGGCAGTCTCTTCCAGACCAGGCTCCTGAGAATTGTCACCCTCCTTTTCCAGACGGATAAACAGAGACAACCCAGGATAAAGGCCTTCCTTGGCGCCACAGATTTGAGTCACTAAATGAGAACTAATGAAGCCAATCTTCTCACCAGTTCAAGAACAGAGTGTTCAAGCTCTTGCAATCAACAAGGACTTTGGGGAAGATGATACTTTGCTGAAAAGGTGCACAAGTGACTCCTATAGTGGGTTCCGTGTCTGTGGGTTCGACATGCTCAGACATTGTTTTCTTATCATTTGTCTGAAACAATAACGTATAACAATGATTGATATAAATTTTACTCTGCTTTAGGAATTGTAAGTCATCCAGAGATAATTTAAAGTATAAGGGAGAATGTGCTATGTAGATTACATGCAAATACTACACCACTTTATTTCTTTATTTTAAGGATTTATTTATTTATTTATTTCAAAGGCAGAGCGACAGAGAGAGAGATATCGATCTTCTGTTGGTTGCTTCACTCTCCAAATGGCTGCAATGTCTGGGGCTTTCCAAGAGAAAGCCAGGAGCCCGGAACTCGATCCTGGTCTCCCACATGGGTGGTAGGGAGCCAAGTACTCAGGCATTTTCTGTTGCTTTCCCAGGCACATTAGCAAGGAGCTGGATCAGAGGCACAGGTGTCAAGGCTCTGACTGGATCTCTGCTATTGGATGCCAGTTTTGCAAGCAGGGGCTTAACTTGCTATGTTACAATGCTGACCCCATTATGCCATTTTGTATAATGGACTAAACACTTGTGGATTTTGGTATTTATGGGAGGTGGAGATTCTAGACCCAACCCTCATGTATACTGAGGCACCACTGCATACGTAGGTGATGTGTACAGGCAGAGGAAAATCAACCCCTCTAACTATAAGCAGTAGAGGCAGAAGGAAAATAAAGTTATAGCCAACAAGCATCTGGGGAAAAAGTATAGCTGTTTATCAAGTGCTGTTTTTACACAGTAAAATAAAGGCAAAAGTACTCTTCTTTCAGCAGTAATCTTACCCCTTGAGTAATTGATTGACTCATCCATTCATTCAATAGACATTATTGATAATCTTTGATGTGTTGAGCATTCAGCTCCATACTGGAAATACCATAATGACCAAAGCTGAAAGAAGTAATAATAGCAACAATAGCTGAATTAGCAGGTACTGATATTTTGAGTAAAATATCAAAACTCCATGTGAACTGGCATCTCTTTGGGCTCCATCCTTTGGACACAATGCAGCTGATCCAGCCTGAACTTCCCAGCTGCGGGACTGTCCACCAGAAGCTGTTGTTGAGCCTGCCTGTGGCTGGTGACGCACACTCCAGAGAGTATGGATTTGTAATTATTGTCCTAGAGAGGGCCACGAGAATGACCGCATCCTTTTTATGGTGGTAATTTTCAGTTGCTGAAGCCAACTCTGCTAGCTCTGCTTCCTTGTTTACCGCTTACCTCAATCCTGGGAGCAATATGTCAAGTAAAAGCAATGCCATCTGCCTGTTGTTTTAGTGACCCAGCAGGGCTTCTTTGCATCATGCTTGCGGTAGAAGAAGACACAAACATGTCTGAGATCAACTTTCTCTGCTAAATCTATTCCATATTTTATTTCTAAGAGTAAATGTTTAGGTGTTTTAAAGAATATTTCCCAGGTGGACATTTGGTATTTAGGCTAAGATTCCACTAGAGACTCATGTATTGCATATCAAAGTGCTGGAGTTTGAGTCTGAGGAGGGACTGGGAGGCTGTAGGTGACTGCTCAGGTAGGTGGGTCTTTTCTACCCACATGGGAGATTTTAACTGGGTTCCCAGTTTTGGTGTTAGCCTGGCCTAGCCTCAGCTGTTGTAAGTCTTTGGGGAGTAAACTGCAGAAGGGAAGTCTCTGTCTGTCTCTTTCTCTGTGTGTGTCTCTCTGCCTTTCAAATAAATAAAATAAATAGATTAAATACTTAAAAATAAAAAAATTAAACTGATTTTTTTAAAGTGTCAATTTATTCTGATGATGTAGTCTGATATTAGGAAACTTTTTGAGACAGAAGGTGGGAGGTGGGTAGAGGCAGAGAGTGAGTGATGCAATGTTCCATAGTATTGTGAGATTTCACAATTTGTTTTTCAAGCTGTTTTGACTTCCAAAGAGGAAGACTATCATATGTCAACATGCACATGAACTGAAGGTTAGACTCAGGACTATAGGGTTTCAAGTACATCACGTGTATTTGAGAAATACATGACAAAAGCAAATTCCCTGCCAACAGATGTACTTGCTTCATGTGAACGCATGAGCAGGAACAATGCCTAACGAGAAAGCACTCTGTCTTCTCCAAAGCCAGCGTTGGTACAAGTGAAGAGAAACTCTCCATTTTCCTCACTCAACAGCAGCTACCGTTCTTGCAGTGGATGTGCTTATGAAATGCAAACTTCTTAGAGTTAGTACAAAGGTGCAGCAAGTTTTCAGAACCAAAAAATAAAAGATTAATTTGGAAGGATGTAAAATAACGATGATTAACTTTGTATAGTTCTAGATATAAAGTTTATACTCTATGAGTTCATGTTGTGAAATATCAGTATAATTATGCGTATAAAAACAGATTATTTAAAAAATGTATTTACCTATTCTCATTTTATTTGAGAGAGAGAGAGAGGAGAGACAGAGAGAGAGGGAGAGAGGAGAAACAGAGAGAGAGGAGAGACAGAGAGAGAGTGAGAGAGTGAAATCTTCCTTATACTGACTCACTGTGTAGCAAAAGAACACCACCACATTAGAATTGTGACGATGGGATGATGAATTGCATGTCAGCAGCAATTTATTATATGAAGGTTTGCGCATGTGAGAGTGGATTTGGTACTAACATTGAAATCCCAGCTCCTTTAAAGCTCTTCTCTCTTCCCTAAGTCCCCCATTTTTAAATCAATCCTGCATCCCTTTCTTCTGTACCTTGTTAGTCTAAAACTATTATTACACTTTGCAAAGTGTGCAACTCATTACCAGGTAGTAACTCAAGCAAAGAAGAAATCTGGCTGCATTATTGGCTTGTCAGCAGGGTCTGAATCACAGGAGTTTGGTCTCTGGTGTCTCCTCCCCATCTAGCGTAGGAAACGGTGGTCCCGTGAGCCAGGAATTGCCTGGCAGCATTGACATCTGGCTGAGGCTCAGGATAGGTTGCATTTTTTGGCTTTTGCTCTTGAACTGAAAGTTCAAGTGTGAAAAGCAGGACGGAGGCGTCTCCTCTGCTGGAGCCAGGACACCCCCAGTTCAGCCAGGAGTGAGTTTGAGGGTGGAGTGGCCCAGCATTCCAGGAGTGGCACATGTCACCAGGAGGTATGCCAGGGCTGTGTCCCAGCTGCAGACCTGGGCTTGCCACACACCCTTCACTTCATGAATATGCTGGATTTCTGGGCTACTGGGCAGAGACACTGTGGAGACAGAATCAAGATGTGACTTACTGAGTCTATTTGCTCAGTTCTAGGAGGCACGGATTGGCTCAGATTCTACCTGAGGCCTGTAGATGTTTTAAAAATATATTTACTTTACTTATTTGAAAGGCAGAGTGACAGAGAGAGGGGGAGAGACAGACAGAGAGAGCTCTTCCATCTACTGGTTCACTCCTCAAATGGCTACAATAGTTGGGACTGAACCAGGCCAACACCAGGAGTCATGAACTCCATCCAGGTTTCCCATGCGGGCATCAGGGGCCCAAGTCCTTAGGCTATCTTCCACTGCCTTCCTAGATGCATTAACAGGGAGTTGGATTGGAAGCAGAGCAGCTGGGACTCCCTCCCCTTCCCTCCCCTCCCTCCCCTCCCCTTCCCTCCCCTCTCCTTCCTTCCCCTCCCCTCCCCTTCTTTCCCCTCTCCTCCCTCCCCTTCCCTCCCCTCCCTTCCCTTCTCTCTCTCTCTTTGTTTCTTTTGCTCTAGCAGAGGTTTCTGCAGGGATGGTTCCCACATCTGACTATACCAGGACACAGACACCCCTGAACCTATCCTTCTGACATAGTCATCGCCTTATAATGCCAATAAATATACAGAATAAAAAATAGATAATAAAAACAATGATGGAGCAACAGCTGTTTCGTTTAGGGGTTGCATGCTATACTGATGTACCTGGGTTCCATTCCCACTTCCAGCTCCTGACTTGAGCTTCCTGCTGATGCAGACCCTGGGAGGCAATAGGTGATGGCTCAAGATTGACTTCCTGCCAGCCACATGGGAAACCTGGATTGAGTTTCCAGCTCTGGAGTTCCAGCTCCAACTCCAGCCCAGCCCCAGGCTTTGTGTGGGCATTTGAAAAGTGAACACTCAGATGGGAGCTTTTTCTCCATCTTTCTCTTTGTTTGCTGCCTATGAAAAAAAAAAAAAGGAAAACCAAACAAAGGGGAAAAAAAAACCCCTACAATGGTGGATATGAAAGGAAAAAGTAAAAGAAGCTGTATTTTCTCTGTACTTTCACATTCAACACAGATGTTTCTAACCAGATGTTTGGGGCTTTCCCCACAGAGTATACAGTTCATCTCACACCCACTGACCATCATGTAATTCCATCCCATTCTTACACTATCTGCCTGGAAATAGTATCAGACCTTATGGATTGAGGCTCAGCCTCACCAGACTGCTCCTACTTCAGACACCAATCACAAGTCAGTGTTGCAGCTTGTGTTTCTGACCCGCTGGGTATAAATCAGGGTTTCCACTGTCAGCCTAAAATAAGAACAGCTCTCCAAGTCAAACCTTCCATTTGGGAATGATAGGGGCTTGCTACTTGGCGGTCCATTGGCCTGCCCAGGGAGGCAAAGGAAAACAAGATTTTTTTTTAAAAAAAGATTCACTTATTTGAAAGGCCGAGTTACAGAGAGAGAGAGAGAGAGAGAGAGAGAGAGAAGACAGATCCTCTAATTGCTGGTTCACTCCCCAAATGGCTACAAGGCCAGGGCTGGGCCACACTAAAGCCAGGAGCCAGGAGCTTCATCTGGGTCTCCCACATTGGTGGCAGGGGCCCAAGCACTTGGGCCATTTTCTGAAGCTTTCCCAGGTGCATTAGGAGGGAGTTGGATTAGAAGTGGAGAGGCCAGGACTCGACCTGGCATCCATATGGGATGCTGGCACTACAGGAGGCAGCTTAACCTGCTGTGCCACAACACAGGCCCCAGTGCAAGATTTTTAAATATATACATTTATATATTTATTTATTTGAAAGGCAGAGTGACAGGGTACCAGAAGGAGAGTGGAGAGAGAGAGAAAGAGGGAGGGAGGGAGAGAGAGCGAGAGAGAGAGAGATCTTCCATTTGCTGGTTTACTCCTCAAATGCCCATAATAACTGGAGCTGGGCTAGGGTCTCCCATATGGATAACAGGGACCTAAGTAATTGGGCCATCATCCACTGCAGTTTCTGGCACATTAACAGGAAGCTGAATTGGAAGGAATCAGGACTTGAACCTGCACTCTAACATGGGATGCTAGCATCCCAAGTGGCAGTTTATTCTACTGTGCCACACATCTACCCCAAGAAGACGAGATTTTTAAAAGTAAAATGAAGAGGGGCCGGCACTGTGGAGTAGTAAGCTAAGCTTCTGCCTGCATTGCCAGCATCCCATATGTGCATCGGTTTGAATCCCCGCTGCTCCTCATCTGATCTGGGTCTCTGCTATGGCCTGGAAAAGCAGTGGAAGATGGTCCAAGTCCTTGGGCCCCTGCACCCATGTGGGAGACCTGGAAGAAACTCCTGGTTCTTGCCTTCAGATCAGCGCAGCTCTGGCTGTTGAGGCCTTTGGGGAGTGAACTAACAGATGGAAGACCTCTTTCTGTCTCTCCCTCTCTCTGCCTGTAACTCTACCTCTCAAATAAATAAATAAAATCTTAAAGAAAAAAGCAAGGTGAGGAAAGTTACTTAAGTTGTTTTGAATTGATTATCCTTGGCTATAAGAACTAATAACAAGTGTGACATCAGTCCAGGATTGAACATGAAGGGTAGCGTCCTTTTAGGATCATTTTATGTGCAAGATCACGGATTTGACAGGATCTATTGGGACAGTCCCTGTTGTCAGGCAAATCTGCAGAAGAAACCTGCTGTCATGTCTCCCAACTCCATTTTATTAGGACTCCATTCTGATTCTGACAACTTTTATATCATAGTCACACTCTTGGGAGTCAATAATTTGCTAGGACAGCTCACAGAATGCAGGGAAATGTTTCTGTGCACTCACAAGCTTGTTATAAAGTCTGATAAAGGATGCGGGAGAATAGACAGATGATGACGTGGATCCGGTGACATATGGGTAGGACAAGACCTGCGGGGTGTGGAGCTTCCATGCACCGCCCGCGCAGGACTTTCACCAGCTCAGCAACCTAGAAAGTCACCAAATCTTGTTGCTCAAGAGATTCCTAGCTTTTTTGAGAGGCAGAGAGCTATAGAGGGATAGACAGAGAGAGAGCTCCCACCTGCTGGTGCATTCACTAAATGCCCACAGCAGCCAGGACGGGGCCAGGCTGAAGCCGAGAATTAGAAGAAACTCAGGCCACTCCGGTGTGGGACAGGGACCTAGCTACTTGAGCTATCACTGTTGTTTCCCAAGATGTTCATCGCAGGAAGCTGGAATCTGGAGTGAAACTGGACCTTGAACCCAGGCACTCTACTATGGGACGTAGGCATCACGAGAGACATCTTAAGCACTGAGCCAAAAGCCCCATCCCAACAACATGTATAAAGCTTTTTCTCTGGTCTGTCTCCCCAGTCCCTGGAGTTTGGTAGGTTGGGCTAAAGTTCCAAACTTCCAGTGCCCAGTCACCTGGTCTTTCTGGTGACTAGCCTCAGCCCGAGGCCCCACCCCAACTCACCTCAGTAGCATAAAGTCAGGTGTTTTCAGAGGAGCTCGTTTTGAATAACAAAAGACACCCCTAACACTCAAGAAATTCCAGGCATATTAGGAGTTCTGACATGGGAACTGTGGCCAAAGACCAAATATATTTCATATTATGCCACAGTGGGCAATGCCTATGAGGAAAAACATCAGAACAGCCCCAAGCTATACAAATGGAAAGCAAAGTCTGCCTCACCAGCTGCCTCCAGTCTTGGTCTCTGGGGGTGACTATTGGGAACATTCTGATGAGTGTTTTTCTTAATTTTTTCTAAACACGTGCAAAAAGTATGAATGTAGGTTTGTCTTCTATGAGTTTGGTGTTAAATTCTATGTGTATAAGAATGATATCTCCATGCTGTCTTTATATGTCAAAATGTGTGTGTAGACAGCAGATGGAGGAGGTACCAGATGTATGTTGCTTTCCTCTGAGGCTGGTCCCACACTCTGGCACTGGGTGCTCTCCTGAACTACCTAAGCTTCCTGGTGAGGCCTGCAGCACTCAGGACAAGCAGCAGGGGTGTGGCCACAGAGGCAGAGACTGCCTGGTTTGCAGATACAAGGCCAGCAGCCAAGAGACAAGTACTTGAGCTTCAGGGCCTAGCATCGAGTCCAGCAGCCTATGAATTTGATGCAACTAGAGGAGAACATGACAATGAATTTGTGTTACATGATTCAGCTGAAGATTTCACGGCAAAGAAATTGGAATGAGACTTCCCAGTGGCTAGGAACTTAGGGTTCACATTTGCACTGCTATTAGCACAAGAGGCAATTAGGATGGGTGGGAAAAAAAGGTAGTCTGATGACTTGCTACCACACATGGAGTGCTTTTCACACATCTTAATTGCTCTCCTGCTAAACAATGTGTAACTGCAAAGCTTACAAGTGTGGCATCCCCCTCCACGCCAATTCCATTGCACTAGCAGACAATGTCTCCTGCATGTTGGTGGAAGATGACTAAAAGGCTCATATTTATGGGAGAAACTTGAAGTTAAGATACTGCTCTCACAGAAGACAATTATAAACATTCACAGTCACACTCATGAGTACATGTATACAGAAATTCTATGAACTATTGTTTTGAGATAAAGTCTGAAGTTTTTCTCATCTACATTTCTCTTTGTTTACCCACATCAAGCAAAAGTTCAGTGAAAAATATTGCCTCAGAAAGCAGGAAGAAACAGCCTAAAGAAGGAAATTAAGGCCTCACTAGGCTTTCTGAAGGTTCAGGTACACAGAATTGTCTTGAAAACTGACGCTGACAGGCAAAGACGGGGTTTTGTGCTGATTATTTTTAAAGTTTACCCGAGAGGTGGTGAGGGCGGGGTGGATGATTCACAGACACATGGATCTCTGCCATCCACTGGTTCACTTCCTGAACACCTGCAAAAGCCCGGCCTGGGCCAGGCTGAGATCTAGGAATTCTATCTGGGTCTTCCATGTGGGTGGCAGGAGCCCAGCCACTTGAGCCATCACCTGCTGCCTCCCGGGGTCTGCCTTAGCAGGACTATTGGAGTCAGGGTCCCGAATCGCCTATCAAACCCAGGCCCTAGGATGGTTCACACTAGGCCAAAGGCCACTCCAAGAAAGGGTTTTTCAGGGCCGAGGACCAACAGGATGAAGAACTTAGGGCACCGAGTTTCTATCATCTGCAGGAGAGTGACTGAGATGACTTGGTGTTCCCACTGCCATGAAAGGAGTTGGGATTGTCCAGTGTCAGGGAGGGAGAGCCTCCAGGGAGCCGTGTTGAGAGCCTCATGCTGCCTGGGTTCCCGAGAGGGCTGCATTGGAAATCTCAGCCTGCTGTAAGAGACTGGAGATGGTGACTGTAGGGAGTTTTGCTTTTCTTCTTGGAGCACAGTTAGGGGGGCTCTAAGTCTTTCAGAGAATTGCCCTGTCCCATGAGGCCTTGGAGCACAGCGGCTGAATGAGGGTCTGAGTGGGGAAAGCTGGGGGAGCATCACCCACACACAGGGCAGGTGGGTACCCCTCAGGCCCCCCAGTTCTCAGAAGGGGAGTGGGGGAGGCTGAGAGCGGCTGAGGCAGGAGGAGGAAGATGCAGGGTGGCTGACACTTGTGCATACGCTGATGCACAGAGCATCGGTGGCAGAGACCATCAGGACCATGTGAGTTTGGTTCTGCTTCACCAGGGCCTGGCGGGGGTGGAGAAGGATGGACAACCCCAGGCCTCCTTCCACCTCCTGAGTCAGACACAGTGCAGCTACAGAACAAGCTACATGCCAGCAGGCCCCAGTCTGTGTCTGAGATGTTCATGCTACAATGCGTGTACACATGGCTACACACACAACTAATCCAGTGCTGTGCTCATGTCATTTTTCACAAAATCACGGGCCTGGAGGCAAACAACTTTGAGCTGGAATCTTGGCTCATCTGCTTAACAGATGGATGCTCAAAAGCTGGATGACTTTGGGCAATGTCTTGATCTAAGAATCTGCTTTTGCAAACTGAGGGCAATAGTGCCTTGTGAGATTGTTGTAAGTACTAGAGGAGATACAGAGCTTACCCTGAGACCTGGTACGTGATAAGCCCTTAATAAGTGTTATTTACATGAAGACAATCATCTTTACCCTCTTTATTATTATTATGCAATAATAATAAATCATAACTCTTACTAATACTGTCACTGTATGTTTGCTCATTCTGACCGAGAGTCTGAACTTGTGATTGACAGGGTATAATTGCCTGTAATGCACACAGCAGGGCACATCCAGGCACCAACACTGTAAATGCTTAGACTAAGGAACATTTTTGAGTAGAATTTTAAGGCTACTATTTAAAGTTCTGTGTTTTTATTTGTGTGTTTATTTATTTTTGAAAGCTTGCTCTCAGGAATGGATATATGTCTCTAGATTTGGTGTAATTTAACACAGGACAGAAATATAAATAATAATTGAGGCAGATCTGACCCCCAGTCCCATCCCTCACTTAGGTGGATGTATGGTGGGTGGTCCTCAAGTTCCTGGAGTTTTCTTTTTCTGTCAAATTCTTGGGAGGTGCAGTGTACCCAAGCCTTGGCCGAGCACTTGCTGAAGAGCACTGTTTCACGCATGGCGGTGCCAATCATGAGGTGGGTTTATTCGTGCCACAGTCCTGGAATTTATTCTTCAGCATTTCTGATGTGGTAGCAACATCGGCAGCGCAGCCCCTGGGGCTGCCTTGTGATCTGGGAGTTCCCTAGACAAAGCTCCCAAGGTGCTTCTGCACTGAGCATCCCACACCTCCTCTCCGGGGGTTGCTGGGCAATCTGTGCTACCCCTCTCCTATCACTTCTAAAGGGTTTCCTGCCCCCAAGTGATAAAACGCAGTCATAGGCTGGATCTGCCATAAGAGGCATACGGGCCCTGCCTCCTCTCTGATGGTCTCAAAGAACGCACCTAATCTTGACTCTTACTTTATCTCTAGACGTGGGATAACGATATGATGCCACGTTGTGTTAATGGAGTGCTGTGTAAAGCTCAGGGCTGCATCGAAGGGCAGAGCCAATGTAATGCTGTGCCTGTCATTCATCAGCACTGCTTTTATTCATATAATGGATCCACTTATTGTAAAACTACAGCCATTTCCTCCATATTAATGCAAAGTGTGGATAACAGCACTTCAACAGCAGACTTCTAGATTTTATTCATAGGTCTAATTTATTTGGGTCTCTCAGTCTTTCATTCCTAGATCCTGAAAAAAAGACCTTCCATTCTCATTAGAAAGGAAGTTCTTTCCTACAAAGTATGCAGTGTTAAGTAAGGTACAGGCTTAGGCCAGACAAAAAAGGACAGATATCAGCTGAACTAGGACCTGCTCTAATTTATAACGATCTGCTACCTGATCAAATTTTATTTATTTATTTTGAAAATTAGAGTGATGGAGAGAAGAAGGGGGGGGGGGAGAGAGAGAGAGAGAGAATCTTCTGTCTACTGGTTTACTCCCCAGACCTCTGCAATGTCAGCGCTGAGCCAGGCTGAAGCCTGGAGCCAGGAGCTTCTTGCAGGTCTCCTACGTGGGTGGCAAAGGCCCACCCAAGCATTGTGGCCATTTTCTGCTGCTTTTCCCAGGTGCATTAGCAGAGAGCTGGCTAGAAAGTGGAGTAGCGGGCATGTGAACCGGAGCCTATATTGGATAACAGCACTGCAGGTGGCAGCATTATCCACCGAGCCACAATGCCAGCCCCCATCAGCTTACCTTATCGAAAAGAAAAGTTGTATGTAGATCAACATTTGGCAAGAGTTTGGTTTCTAACTTAAAGAACACAGTCAAAGAAATTCTAGGGTTGAGGGGCAAGCTCTGTCTTTGAAGAAATGACTTTGCTGGGTGCCTGGTGGTGCTAGCAGGTGATGGTCTACTAAAGTGAGGACAAGCTCCCAGAGAGCCTTCTGTGGGCAGGGAACAGTATCAAAGAGGGAATCTCCACTGTAAGGATGATGCGGACAATGATGTCATCACTGTCGTCAACCAAGATATTCCTAGATGTACTCTGGGATTTCCTGCAGCCAGACAAAACTATTAGCAGAGCTGTGCTTTCTTACAATTTTTAATAACAATAAAAGCTCCTTGGCACATTCATATGGTATTATAATCTCCAAAATTTCCTGTCTTCTTCAAAACTCATTGAGAAACACCAGTGACTTATTCTCCAGTCACATCTACAGAAGCATGCATGGAATAAACCCAAATGAGGATGTAAACAACCGCTTTTCGCTTGAAAGGTAACTCAGTGACATTGAGGCCATGGGGAAGAGCCTGTTTTTTGCTGTTACCCTTAATTTCTTCGGGGCCTGGCATGGAGAAGAGACTTAGAACAAGCCCTCATCCGTTGGGCTGGATGCCAGCTTATACTTTGGTCTGGTGGTAGAAAGTCCCAGGGTAGATCCAGGAATGTTTTGGTTGGTGATGAGTGATGATGTCATCCTGCTGGGGACATCCCTCCCTTTGATATTGTTTCTTTCACTTTGGGGATCCTGCAGGGGGGGCATCATTACCTGAACAGGGCACAGCCTGCCTGGCTTCACAAGGCGCCCCTTAAGGATACTTCCTGGGGCTTATTCAGGAACAGAGCTTAGTCAAACAGTGTCCCACTGGGCCCTAGAATTTCTCTCTTGACTTTGTTCCTTGGACTAGAAAACAAACTCTTGCAGGCAGGAGTCCATGGCTGTTCCTTCCTGTAGTTCAAGAGCTGGGCTTTCAGAGGTTCTTTCTCCTAAGGACAAGTACACTCTGAGACGACCCAAACCAAAATTCGAACTCAGGGCATGAAACTGTATTTATTCTTGCACAGAAACACTGATAATGCAAAACCTGTTATTACTCCTTTCTGAGCTGATTAAGAGGGGATATATATATATATATAAAAATTTGTGTAAACTGCAAAATAAACTTGCCTATTCCACAAACACAGCTGATTATATTCATTATTAATTATATTCCATATCAATAAGCTTATCAAAATAGGCTAAATCAACTAACTCCATTCTAAATATTCATCAATAACGTATTTACCTAAAGCTTATGGAGAGTTACTCGTGGAATCAATCATACCTCTGGCGATTCCTAGGTGTGAAAGCTTAGATGAAATAGTTAGCTTCTCCCAGTCACAGGACATGCATAGAGACGAGGAGAGCAGAGGGGAGGCGGAAGGGCACTGTGATTAAGATCTCGGGCTCTGCGGTTGGACAGACCTGGATTCCAATCCAACTCTGTTCCACGGCTTATGAGTGGAGTACCCTTGGGCAACTGACTTCAACTTCCTATTTGCTTCCTTATCAGTGAAAATAAGAATTACACCACCTCACATCACAAAGATGTTTTTACAAAGATTACATCAAAGAACATCTATAAAGTGTTTATTTAGTTCAGTGTCTGGCTCATAATAATGTAACAATGTTCTGTAAACTATGGTTTAAAAAAAAAAACAAAAGAAATCCTGAAAGAACTTTTGGGATCACAAAGTATAAATCCTTTCATTTTTCAAATAGAACATAGAGGCCCACACATCAGATGTCTCGTTTTATGAGTTTATGATCTGGGAAGAGTATGATCTCTTTGTGACCTAATTTCTTTTTTTTAATCAAGTGTTTGGAATATTAAGCTAGTGACAAGATTGCTCTTTACTGAGGGCTTTCTCTGTTCACAATGTGTTGTTGCATATTATGGGTGCTAGAATGGGCACATGAGACTCTCTGGTCTTTTTTTTTTTTTTTTTTTTTTTTCCGACAGGCAGAGTTAGACAGTGAGAGAGAGAGACAGAGAGAAAGGTCTTCCTTTTCTGTTGGTTCACCCCTCAGCTGGCCACTACGGCTGGCGCACTGCGCTGATCTGAAGCCAGGAGCCAGGTGCTCCCTCCTGGTCTCCCATGCGGGTGCACGGCCCAAGGACTTGGGCCATCCTCCACTGCCTTCCCAGGCCACAGCAGAGAGCTGGACTGGAAGAGGAGCAACCGGGACTAGTACCTGGCACCGCAACCGGGACTAGAACCCAGAGTACTGGCGCTGCAGGCGGAGGATTAGCCAAGTGAGCTGTGGTGCCGGCCTTGAGGTGATTTTGAAAGAAACCTCTATTGCCTGAATCAGCATCCCTTGTTAAGTAAAATGTATAGGAAACTGTTGCTTGGGTCTGAGCTCCCATATTAAGCTCCAACAGACCACACCAAAATGGAGTCATTCATGCTAAATGCTACATAATCAAACTGAAAATTTAAGGAAACAGTTAAGTTCCCAAATAGATCAGTTTTTCCTGAAAATAGGAGATTCCCAGTCACTATTTGGAAAAGGCACAGCCAACCTGAGTCACTGTAGTAAGGTAGTCCCCGCTGCTTAAACTGTTACCACAGAAAAAGAAAAAAATAACTTGGAGTAACCTGGTGTTAACCAGTTCGCTTCTCTCTATTATTCTGTTTCCTCCTCGCCCTGCTATGGGCAGTGAAGCACTCCCTGTGTCTCACAGAAGGAAACATCGCCTGACTCTAGAATCCCACATAAAAACCGGTTTGATCCTTAGCTAAATCTGTCACACTTTTGTCTTCTAGCAAATTAATGGGTTGAAGTTGTAAACCTCACCCTTACTCCACCTTCCTCTCTGCCCTGCACACACACAAAGAAGAGTCACAGGAACACACAGCCAAGGACAGAGACCACTGAAGGAAGTCTCCTTGCCAGCACCTTGAACTTTGACTTCCCTGTTTCCCCAGCTGCAAAAAATAAAGTTCTGTTTTTCAAACCAACCAGCTGACTATGCTGCAGCACCTGAGCTAACTAAGACAAACACTTACGTTATTGTTTCAAGAGAATGTGTACTACTTACACGCTGCTTGGAGAAGATGCTGTGAGATAGGTCACCTGCCTCCATCAATAGCAATGCTTATCAGACTTCCAAGCAGGAAAGAACCAAATGTCTGTGTCAGGACAATCCTGAGTCACTTTATGTCAAAGGAGTTGATCTGTACTTTAAAGGGCAAGGCTCTGTCTTCTGCCCCATGGCTGCTATGCTACCCTGTCAAGGAACTTTCTCTGTGGTCAGGGGAAAAGGCTCTTACTTGGTGGTTTTGCCTCATCACATTAATAAATATATGTGTTAATTTTATTTGAAAGGCAGAGTTACAGAAAGAGTGGTGAAGAAAGATAGCAATCTTTTATTTACTGGATAACCCCCAAAGGCTGAAACATCTGGGATTGGGCCAGATGGAAGCCAAGAGCCTGGAATTCCATCTCCGTTTCCCACCTGAGTAGCAGGGACCCAAGTACTTGGGCCATCCTCGGATGCTTTCCCAGGTGCATTGGCAAGGAGCTGGATCAGAAGTGGAGTAGCAGGGACTGCAACTGGAATTGACTTGGGATGCTGGTATCACAGATGGCGGCTTAGCTCACAACATTGGCCCCTGCTTATCACTTTTTTGGTCAATTGATGGTTGTAGGCATTCTTTTGATTTAGGTTTCCTTATGTCTTTCAGCAGTCTTCACATGTTCAAGAAACATTAAATAATACTCCAGATGCTTTAGGATCTAGTAGAATCCTAGAATCTAGGATCTGACCCCAAATCAATGAAATCACTGAACCACTGTGTTTGTGATGATTCCTAAAACGTTTTAGTTGTAAGTAGCACTTCTTTGGGACCTGATCAACAGTTCAGTCAAGTTCAATAATAATGACAATATGAAACAAGTTTTTTGTTTTGTTTTTTAAGGATTTATTTTATTGTTTTGAAAGTCAGAGTTGCATAGAGAAAGGAAGAGACAGAGAGAAAGAGATATTATGTCCACTGGAGCACTCCCCAGACGGCCACAACAGCCAGCCCTGGGCCAGGACAAAGCCAGGAGCCTGAAACTCCATCCAGGTCTCCCATATGGTGGAAAGAGAAAAAGACTAGAGTGAGATAGTGATAGGGATAGATAGAAATAGAAATCGAGATCAGATGGAAATTGAGATCAAGATAGAGGGATCTCCCACCTGCTGATTCACTCTCCAAACGGGTACAACAGTCAGGGCTAGGCCAGGCCAAAGCCAGAGTGAGGCACTCCATCTGGGCGGCAGGAACTCAAGTCCTTGGACCACCCTCTGTGGCTTCCCAGGTGCATAGTAGGGAGCTGGATTAGGAGTGGAGTAGCTGGGGCTCAAACCAGCGCTCAGAAACGGGATGTGGCTTAGCCTTCTGCGCCAAAGCATCCAGCCTGGGCTTCACTTTTTCTATAAGTCACCGTGTCACGTAATACTGCTTCTACCAACTGGTGAATGGTAATTATGATTCCCTTTTTACAGAGGAGATGACAGGCTTAGGGAAGCTAAGAAACTAGCCCAAGTTCACACTGCTATGGAGAATGTGGGTTTCAAACTGAAGACAGCCACTCCATGTGCCAAGGTAGCATCAGCGAGGATGAGCTAAAAATAATGAATCAGAATCAGGCGCAGTTTTTTAAACCTCAAATGATGTGTATGTTTAAATCTGCAGTTACCTTACACAAGAATAAACTGATTTTTTAAAAAGGCTAGCCATTTAGTGGATCTGTTCGAATGGCTCATGTCTATCAGAGTCCACTTCTGGTTCCCACAATTCAATTTGCTCTTGGGGCTTTTACTATGCATCCCGCGCCTTTTCATCTTTTCTTATTTTAGTTCAGCTTGGTGGCTTTTTTTCCTTCTTTCAAAGCTTGGGAAGTCAGGCCTTTGTGCAACCTTGGTGAGTCAGTTCAACCTCTAATTATTTCAGTCTCCTTCCCTGTAAGAGGAGCAGTCAAAATACAAGCAGACACTGGTGTTTTGCATCAACTCACACGCACTTGGTGGGGTAAGGGGGAATCCAAGCTGGCCCAGGACGCAGAACAATTGGCAGCAGCTGAGACACAACAAAGGCCAAAGCCTCAGGCTGGCTCTGTCTTGAACGCCACCCCACAAACTGACCCTACATCAGAGCGACCCCACCAGGAGGGCCAGGGCTGTCCCACTGAGGGGCTGCACTTCACGGCCCAGCACCTGCTGTCGACCGGGAGCTGTCGTGTTTTCTAAGACCAACAAAGCGTCCTCTGACAATCAGGACAAGAGGAGGTTAGCTACGGCCCCCCACACATCGGATCCTTATCAAATATGTCTCCAGCCCTTGGACAAGCGACAAAGCAGCCCATCAGAGTGGCCGTCCTGAGCCCCTCCACCCACCCGCTTCCCTGACAATTGAGCCCCCGCGATGGTAACCCGAGGCCCCCAGGCAGCGGGATGGTCGGAGGCCTGATTTTCAACACATGTTTTATTAATTCCTTCTTCCCGGGCCTCGTTAAGAAACTATAAAAAGAGCTGCGTGTCCCTCCCCTGCCAGGAAAAAACTGGGACGTGTGTGTGTGCAGAGGGGAGCGGCGTGAAAACCAGAGCGACGGGAATCTCAGCTTTGAGGAAACACACGCGATGAAAGCCTCCGCCCCAGCTCTGTCAACATCTGTCACTTCGCTCTCCCCGGGGCGGGGAGTCCTGGACGTCACCAGGCTGCAGGAGAGGCAGTGCGTGCCGGCGAGCGTGGGACTGCGAGGCCCGGCACGGCGGCGCGCGGGGGAGGGTCTTCCCGGAAGCCGTGGGCCGCGCTCGGGCCGCACGTAGCGCCGGGCGTGACTCAGCGCTGACTCACCGCCCTCGCGGCCCCGCGGAGTTCCCTGCCGTCAGCTGCGTGCGCAGCGCCTGTGGCCGGGGCGCGCACGCGGCCTGGCGTCCATGGCTGCCGCGTCGCGGCCGCAGGGCCGCGGCTTTTCGACAGAGCCGCGTGCTTCGGCGCGGAGTCCCGACCCAGAGCCGTGAGCGGCCTCCGCGCGCCATCTCGCTTACCCATCTCTTTCTTCTGTCAGAAGCCTGTTGCAACAGCAGCCCTGACGTCGCCGTCGCGCGGTGGTCAGCGATGACCTCCGGGGTGGGGGTGGGGGGGCAGTGCTTCTGTGGAACCGAGCTCATCTCGTCCCGCGTTTTTGGCTTGAGGTTATTTCTGCACCGGGCCCCGCAATGGTGGTGACGCAGGTCACGTTGGCACTTGACGTCTCGTGTGTGCGGGCTTCGAGTGGCTTTTTGCGAAAGGGCGGAGGCCGAGACGTGCTTATCTGCACCTCAGGCGGCTCTTGGCTTCTGTCCTGGGACAGGGGTGGCAACGCTGCTAAAGCAGAGAGGAACGGGGAGAGTGGCAGGCGGGGCCTCAGCTGCAGCCCTTGACCACCTGCCTCTGACCCTTGGGCCTGCACGGCTGGCGGTGGGCGAAGCCCCGGCCTGTGCCGCCAGCATCCCAAGAGGATGCCCTTCAGAGCCCTGGCTGCTCCACTTCCCATAAAGCTCCCTGCGAGTGAGCCTGGG
The DNA here is from genome assembly GCF_964237555.1 of Oryctolagus cuniculus. Taxonomy (NCBI): domain Eukaryota; kingdom Metazoa; phylum Chordata; class Mammalia; order Lagomorpha; family Leporidae; genus Oryctolagus; species Oryctolagus cuniculus. The sequence goes on along the minus strand of NC_091445.1, from coordinate 14,050,184 downwards.
AAGGTGGCCCAAGTGCCCTGCACCCACTTAGGAGACCCGGGAAGAAGCTCCTGGCGTTGGCCAGGGCTGGTGGAGGCCATTTAGGGAGTGAACCAGCGGATGGAAGAGCTCTCTTTAACCCTTTCAAAAAAATTTTTTTTAAATAGTTTCTCAGGCCTGGGTCCATACTGTGGACTCAGACTGGCCTAGGCTGAGAGCCTAGAATTTTTATTGACCAGCCTATCAGTGTTGCTTATGCACACCTGGGATTTAAATCCACTATTGATGGAGCCCCTGAGAGTGTGGACCTTCTGTTGTAGACCTGGGAAGAATCCCTACCATCGCCAACACTCACCTCCAAAACTGATTTTGAAGTGCTGACGACAGGCAGTGATCATGTTTCTAAATTTGCCCTTATGTATGGTGTTATGTTTGCTTAAACTGTGTATGAATATAGACAAATTTCTTTTTAATAAAATTGAGTACCTATAAATTCTGTTTTCAGAAATGATTTATTCTTTGTTTATTTGCAAGGCAGGGTGAGAACAAGAGAGAATCTTCCATCTACTCTTGAATGTCTACAACAACCAGAGTTGGGCCAGGCCAAACCCACAAGCTAGGAACTCCATTCTGGTCTTTCACGAAGCTGGTAGGAACCCAAGTACTTGTGTCATTACCTGCTACGTCTCAGGTGTATCGGCAGGAAACTGGATCGAAAGTGTGGATTAGCCAGAACTTAACCCAGGCACTCCAGTGTGGGATGCATCCCACTCAACACCTTAACCTTGCACCACAAGGCCCAGCCTGGAGCAAATTTTCTTTATTTCAGTGTAGTATTTCCCAAGTCTGAATCTGTATCAGAATTACCACCAGTGCATTTTGAAAACACTAATTCCTAGGCCAGGCCCTAGGCCTAAAGAAATACTACCTCTGAAGGTAAAGCCCCAGAGTAGGTATTTTGCTGTGCTTTTCATAATTGGTCGATGAAGTTTGCAAAATTCCGCTGTTCCCAGTAAAAAGCACAGTAGAAAACTCCCTAACCCTGGGATGGTTGGCCTACATTGCTCCATATGGAGTTTGCTCTTCTCTGTCTGCAGTGTTTCCATTGTAGTCATTTGCAATCGCTGTTTTAAAGTATGTGTGTTCACATAAAATATCAACTCACTATTGTATTGAGAAATTCTCTTCTTAAAAAATTTTATTTTATTTGAAAGAGAGGGAGAGACAGATCTCCCATTTGCTGGTTCACTCCCAGAGATGGCTGCAATGACCAGAGCAGGGCCAGGCTGGAGCCAGGAGATTCTTCCAGGTCTCCCACAGGGATGGCAGGGGTTCAAGTACCTGAGCCATCTTCCACTACTTTTCCCAGGCCATTAATAGGGAGCTGGCTTGGAAGTGGAGCAGCCAGGACACAAACCAGAGCCCATACGGGATGCTGATATTGCAGGGGGCAGTTTTATCCATAATGCTGGCTCTAAGAAATTCACTTCTTTAGAAATCAAGTGTGAGTTCTTTGTATTCTAAATTTTTTCAGAGGATGATGGTGACTGGTGGATAATCTGGGAGCCTATTTTGAGATTTTTCTATTTTTGGATATTTTACTTGTTTCCTCATTTCATTTTCATCTTTCTCCATAAGTTTTTCTTTATCATCTTTGTTAGCATAGTGGCAAAAAACCTAGATATGATATGTGTCTGACAAAGATATCCTCTCTGTCTCGTAGCCTAGCTTCTCCTAGACTGGTCCTTGGTCCAGCAGCCTGGGCAGCACCGGCAGCTTGTATGACCTGTATTCTGAGACCTATCCATAACTGCTGAATCTGAATTTTCACCTTTGCAAAGTCCACAGGTAAGATGTGTGTATAATAAAACTTGGGAAGCATCATAATAATGGAGAGTTACATGCTGGGACTGGTGGAAGGGAGAGACAAACAGGATGTCATGCGGGAGGGAGCATGCATTAGTGTCCTAGGGGTGCTGTCGTAAAATACCGTGACCTGGGTGACTTGAAAATAGAAATCCATTCTGTTAGAGTTCTGGAGGCCAGAAGTCTGCAGTCAAGCTGTCAGCAGGGCCATGCTCCCTCTGAGATGCTGGGTAGAATATTTGCTGGCCTCTTGGCTGGGTTCCAGTGGAGGTCCTGGATCTTTGGAGGGTCTTGGCTTCTAACTGTTATTCCAGTCATTGCTGCTGGGGTTGCATGGCAGGCTGCCTCTGTCTTTGTCTCCATATCATCTTCTTATAAGAACATAGTTAAGGGGCCGGCGCCCTGGCTCACTATGCTAATCCTCTGCCTGCGGCGCCGGTACTCTGGGTTCTAGTCCTGGTTGGGACGCCAGATTCTGTCCGGTTGCCCCTCTTCCAGTCCAGCTCTCTGCTGTGGCCCTGGAAGGCAGTGGAGGATGGCCCAGGTCCTTGGGCCCTGCACCCGCATGGGAGACCAGAGGAAGCACCTGGCTCCTGGCTTTGGATCGGCGCAGCATGCCGGCCGTAGCGGCCGTTTTGGGGGTGAACTCTCTGTCTCTCTCTCACTGTCAAACTCTGCCTGTAAATAAATAAATAAATAAATAAAAGAACATAGTTATATAATAATCTGAAAAGACCCTATTTCTAGATCAGATCACATCCATAGTTACCGCGGGTTAGGACTTCAATAAAGCTCTTTGGGGGAACACAATTCAATCCACATATAACAGGGAGATCTGAAAATTTTAGTTTCAGTAAATGTAAATGCCTTATGTAAAAGATGATATTAAAATAAGCATCATTTAACAATAACTTGGAGGACTGACATTGTGGTGGAGAGGATTAAGCTGCGACATGTAACATCAGCATTCCATATGGGCACTGGTTTGAGTCCCAGCTGCTCCATTTCTGATCCAGCTCCCTGCTAATGCGCCTGGGAAAGCAGCAGAAGGTGGCCCAAGTACGTGGGCCCCTGCTACCTATGTGGGGAACCGAGTGAAGCTCCTGGCTCATGGATTTGGCCTGGCCCAGCCTTGGCTGTTGAAGCCATTTGGGGAGTGAACCAGTGGATGGAAGATTCTATCTTTCTGGCTCTTGCTCTCTCCCACCCCCACCCCTCCATCTGGGCTTCTGGCTTTGGCCTTACCCAACCTGGAGCATTTGGAAAGTGAAGAGCAAATGGGAGTTATCTGTTGACTCTGTCTTAAATAAATTATATATATAATATTTATATATAAATATATAATTTATATATGAATTTTATATATTATATATAAATTATATATTTATATATGTAAATATATAATATAATTTATATATAAATATATATAATTTATATATAACTTTATATAAAAATATATAAATATATATAATTTTTATATAAATTATATATAAATTTTATATATAAATATATATAGTTTATATATATAAATATATAATTTATATATATAATATAAAATATATAAAATTGAATAATATGGTTGAGACTGAGTCATCTGAATGATTGATCATCTGAATCAAAAGATGCCAGCCAAGCATGTGCCTGTTTGTTGGTTGTTTTGTTTTACCACCGGGAATAACAGAGCAGCCCCAGTTGCTGTCCTCTCTTAACTCAATTGTTTTAACTCTTCTTTTGTTCTAAAACCTATTCACTGTCTTTCCATTTTTTTCTAGTTATTTTTGATGGGGCCAAGCACTAGCTTCCATTGGTTTCTATTGCTTACAATAAAAGAAGGTCAATTGCAACAAAAATATTAATACAGCAAACACACATTGCTTGTAGCCATCCTACTAAGACAGCCTGAAATAGTAGTCTGCATTCATATTGAATAAAATATGTGCTCTTGAAGGGGCAGGCATTTGGTACTGCTGTTAAGATGCTGGAAGTGATGTCTGCGTCCCACATCAGCATGCCTGAGTTTGAGTCCTCCATCCACTTCTGATTCTGGCTTCCTGTTAATGCACATCCTGGGAGGCAGCAGGTGATGATTCAAGTACCTGGTCCCTGCCACCCACATGGGAGGCTGAGTTCCTGACCTCTAGCTTCACCCTGGCCCAGCTCTGGCTGTTGTGGGCATTTGAGGAGTGAAGTAGCAGATGGAAGATCTCTCTCTCTCTCTCCACCTTTCAAATAAGTAAATATAAAAGAAATTTAAAAATTGTTTTGTAAATGTACTCTTGAAACATATCAATTGTCGTTTTGTTTCAACTGGCTTGACCAGGTGTCATTATTGCTCTATATTTCAAACTGAGCCAGTCAAACCACTGAACATGCAAATTACCAGGAGTTATGAAGAAAGGAATCTCTCTTATGTGCCTTGTAGACACCCATGATCTTTTTTATGTTATCTCCAACTCCTCACTGTGGTTTTCGTGATATTTGCAATATTAAAGAGATTAAAGAAAAGTATTGCAAAGTTTCTTATTAGAGCTGTTTTACCAAGGGGCTATTGGCATAATAGAAACACAGGCCCTGTAACTCAAGGGTCATAGGATCTTCCCTCTGCAAGCAAAGAAATATTACCCACAGCTTTCATATTGCCAACACTACATGTGTGTCTTGAGTTCTCATAAAATTTCACATGACCGAGGTTTATCAGCTTCTCAAAAGTCTTAGTCCTTCCTTTCAAAAGTCTCCTTCCTTTTACAGGCACGTGCTGTTATGGTTTGAACAGCATTTGGCTCCCCAAACTTGGGAAGATATTTAAGCCCCAAAGTGTCATGTTAACGGTTGCTGGATTAAGAGTGGAGACTTGATCTAATTATGGCGGATAGGAGGCGGGCCCAGTGGGAGGTCTTTATGTTGTGTGACATGCCCTCAGAAGGAAGTTCTTGTAAGAGGGTCATTTTGTAAGCTGAGTTTGGCCTAGCTCCTATCTCTGCTTTTGGTTCACGGTGTGATCATTCCTCTGCATACGCACACAAGGGCCAGCCCCTCACCCAGCTAGAAGCCAGACTAGCAGGGCCAACTGAACCTGAAATGTTAGCCTCCCACCTGTAAGTCAAAGTAGACATTTTCCTTCCCAAGAGGCTCTTCTCAGGTGTTTTAGCTGTAGCAATAGAAGGCTGAGGACTGAGCATGCCAGCGGCTGCATGTGCTTGTAGTTTCCTGTGGCTGGAATGCAGGGGGCATATAAGAAAACCAAATGCAAAAACTGTAACTTTTTAGAAATTCTAGTGAATTATGAATACCACGGTGAGGACTTGGTATACTTAGACATAATTCTTCAATGGATTTTGATCAAGGTAAAGGAAATGACTTAATGGAGTGCACACAAGTGTTAGATGCTTGGAGCTACAATGTCCGTTGATTTCCTGTTCATGATAAGTGAGGATTTCTTTCTTATACCACTTAGGACTTTCAGTAAAATATTTAAACATCAATAGATATTTTAAATCACTGATAGACAATATAAATATTTTGTTAAAAGTACATATGCCTCATCTTTATCTTCAGCTTTCTTTTCTCTTTGTGCTTGTTGGATTCTGTCATCTATATGTCATTTTAGCTTTATTAACATTTACATAATTAGGTGTTCTGGAGTGTGTCTATTAGATTAACCCTGAAAGTCAGAAAGTCTTAAAAAATATTTGTATTATTGAGACTGTATGAATATTCTTTAAATTTTATTTATTTGTTTGAAAGGCAGAGGGAGAGAGAGAGAGATCTCCTACCCACTGTTCACTCCTCAAATGCTCACAATAGCCAGTTTGTGTCAGGCCAAAGCCAGGAACTCAGGAACTCAGTCTTCTGTACCGGTGGCAAGGACCCAACTATTTGAACCATTACCTGCTGCCTCCCAGAGTCTGCATTAGCAGGAAGCTGAAATTGGAAGCAGAGGTGGGACTTGAACCCAGGAATTCAATATGGGTTGTGGCACCCCCAACTAGCATCTTAAGCACTAGGCCAAACACCTGTGCCAGTATTCTTCAGAGCAGAGAAAATGGTATAGTATAATTAGATGTCCTTTTTTGTAGTCTGTTGTTTTTCTTAGAGTTTCTAATTTACAAAAATTTTTGTCTTTGCATTATCTGCCATAATTTCTTCCAAAATTTTCTAGTATACTCTGTGGTGATAGGAGACCTCTAGTGTCTGGTTTTTCTTGAGCCTCTTTGGACTGATTGCATTCCAGGCCTGTTGCACAGCTGTAGGAATGAGGCCTTACAATACAAGGAGCCACTGTTTTCTAGATCCTTTAAATTTTCTTCTTTACTTACTCCCTCTACTCTCAAGTACCTTTAAAGAGCTGATGCCTGGGAGATCAATTTACTGTTTTTTTTTTTTTGCATATGTCAAATCTAAGCTGTATAAAATTCTAGGTTGAAAATCATTTTCCTTCAGAAACTTTGATAGCGGTTTTTTTTTTAACCAGCATTGGAGGTGAGAAATCAAATGAAATTACAGCTCTAATCAAGAGCAGAGAAAGACTGGGGTCCACAGTCCCTATGAAGGCATACCTTCAAAGGCCTGGGGACATCCCACCAGGTCCCGCCTCCCAGTGGTTTCATAGCACTTCCCAGTACTGCTGCCCTGGGACCAAAACGCCCTTTACAGCACACTCTTGTGTTACACTCAGCCTGCACCCAAACCATAGCAGAGTCCTAAAACAAAGGAGGTTAGGTTACAGAAGAAGGATGAATAAACAGATATGTAAATGCACTCTCAGTCTTGAAAACGGAGTTAGTCACGAACTAAATAACCACTTCTAGCCATTTATGAAGATAAAGACATGCATAGAGTATTCTAAAACCAAATGTAGCAATCAACAAACAATTTCTGGTTTTCTTTCAATCAACTATCCTAGTTTTCTAAAGGGAAAAGAACAAAATTTCCAATGCACAGTGCCTCTCATCCTTCCCCACTACTCTGAACACAGATGCAGAGACAGACAATGGCACCAACAACCCTTCTTAAGGCTTATGTCCTTACTAAAATACTGTGGTTCACAGAGTTCACTTTCTATTCTTAGAACAGTCTGATGACTCATTTTATACACTTAGAATCTAGTGAGGATTTTCAGATCTGTGATACCTGGCCTGACCATTGATGTGTTTTCCACGTTAAAACACATGTTTTGGTGGAGAGCTGTGAAAATGCTTATCTTTTAAAATTAAGTATAATTTATGTACAGTGGATTTTTACCCTTGGCAATGCATAGCTCTATGAGTTTTAGCAGGTGTGTGTGGCCATGTAACCACCACCACAGTCAAAACACAGAACAGTCCTTTCAGTGCTTAAAGTCTGCCTCCAGAGCACCACCCCCACACAGTACCCTTTTAAGGTCACATCCTTCCCGTATCCCCTGGTCCCTGAAAATCACTTATCTGTGTTCTCTCTGTAGTTGCCCCTTCCAGAAGCTATGCAAGAGTTATCAAGCTGTGGTGTAGTCGTTTGAATTTGGCTTCCCTCCTGTATCACAGTGCATTTGAGATCTATCCATTTTCCTGCATGCACTAGTAATTTCTTCTCTTTGCTGATAATCCACTGTATGATTATGTCACAGTTTATCCAATGTTGGCATTTAACCATTTACCATTGACTTTATTTTGTCAAGGTTAGTTTTATGTCTGTGGAATTACATATCTACTGAGAAGGGAAAAATAAATACCCCTTATTTATTTGTAATTCTTCAGTTACTTTAGATTTACTTTACAATATATTAGGTATAACTATTAAAAATAATTTTAAAATAATTTAGAAAACAGTGTTCACCACTGTAATTGTGAGTGTACATTGAAATGAATGTTGTGCTTTAAAAGGCCTCCCCTACCTCGGAGGGTAGTATAACATGGGAGATTGTTGTTGTTGACAACAGCCATCATGTTGTGCTTAAACTTCTGAAGGTAGATGCCCCAGGAAGACCCCATTGGAGCCAAACCTTTGACATGGCTCACTTCCCATTTAAACCCCATTAATCTGTCACCCCATGGAGGCAACAGGTGCTTTAGAAAATAGCCAATAGAAAGATAATTCTTGCCCTTCAGGATCAGTGCCAATGGAAAAAAGTGACCTGAAATACAGATCTCAGGCCTGACATGATGAAAATCGAATGCCACAGCTGTTGTCTCTCGGAGCTGTCACTCAGCATGTTTTAATTTCACAGTTTTGATTTAATCTTTTCTAAATACAGCACCAGACAAATGCAGAACAAGATAACAAGAGTTCCCGGCAAAGGAGCCAGGTTGGTATTAGCACCACCACCTCTCCTCTCCTCCCCAGCCCTTTGGGGTAGGTTTTCTATGCTGATTGTATCTCCAGGATGCCATTTTTTATGTGCCCTAGGGCCAGGGCTGCTTAACTGGCTCATGAGCCCAACAAGAGTCTTTGAGTTTTGATTTCAGGGTGACTTATTTACCTTTCTCCCCATGCCAGCTGGGATACTTCTACCACCCATTTTAACTTGGAATAAACAGTGGAGTTGGATTTGAAAACAAAAATCAAAATTTTCAGTGATGAGTGCACTCTAAAATTCTTTTCAGGTCTAGAATTAAAAATAGCATTTTCAGCCATGTGTTAACGTTCTTTTTCTTATGAAGTCATTTTTAAGTATGTATTTTTTAAATTGAATTTTTGATTATTTGAAAGGCAAGACACACGCACACGCATGTACACACACACACACAAATACACTGTAGAGATAGCTTTCATCAGTAGTTTAAATCCTAATTGCTAGGCTAAAGCTAGCAGCCAGGAACTCAATCCAGGTCTCATGTGGATGGTGGGAATTCAATTACTTGAGCCATCACTGCTGCCTTGAAGGTTCTGCCTCAGCAGCAAGTTGGATCAGGGACTGGAGCTAGAAATAAAACCCAGAGACTATGATATGAGATGGGGGCATTTTAATAGTTAAGCCATTATACCTGCCCTCTAAAAAATCTGTGACGTTGTAACTTCTATACAATGAAATGTACCTGTTTGACATGCACCACCATTTTGAAAAATGTGTATCACTGAGAAAACCACCACTTTAGGATATGGAACATCAATCTCTGGCCCCCGTAAGCCTCCCTACATCTGTTTTTGGTCAATCTTGCATTTACCCTTCACCATAGGAAACTGTATTGCTTTTAATAAGGTTTGTTTGCCTTTTTCAGAATTTCCTATAAAATATGTACTCTTTTGAGGCTGGCTTTTGAGATTCATCAACATTATTGCATGTGCAAGGGCACTTCAAAAAGTTTGTAGAAAAGTGAGATTAAAAAGTTCATTTTGATGCAACATGTTTTTTGAAACCCATGCAGTTTTTTTTTTTTTTTTTTTTAATAATACACATTTTCTGGGGCCAGCGCTGTGGCGTAGTGGGTTAACGCCCTGGCCTGAAGCGCCGGCATCCCATATGGGCGCCTTTTCGAGACCTGGCTGTTCCACTTCCAATCCAGCTCTCTGCTATGGCCTGGGAAAGGAGTAGAAGATGGCCCAAGTTCATGGGCCCCTGCAACCATGTGGGAGACCTGGAAGAAGCTCCTGGTACTGGCTTCGGATCGGCATAGCTCTGGCCATTGCGGCCAATTGGGGAGTGAACGATTGGATGGAAGACCTCTCTGTCTCTCTCTGTCTCTCCTCTCTCTGTGTAACTCTGACTTTCAAATAAATACAATAAATCTTAAAAAATACACATTTTCTGTGAGCTTTTTGAAGTACCCTTGTGTCTGTAAGTCATTTTTCCTTAGTTTTCTCCATTTTTATTCCATTTTTCCCCCCAGAAATCTTTAATTGAAAGAATAAAAATTTCATGTATTTCATAAGTACAACTTCAGGAACATAGTGATTCTTCCTTCCGTACCAGCCCTCCCACCCGTACTCCTATCCCCCTTCCTCCTCCCTCTCCTATTTCCATTCTTACTTTTTACCAAGACCTATTTTCAGTTAATTTTAGGTTGTATTCCGTTTTATGGATATATAGTCATATGTTGCATAGTGATATTTTGGTCAGTGACAGATGACATATAACAGTGGTTCCATAAAATTGTATCACCTAGTGACCTTGTAGTCATCTGTGTTATTCAGCTGTTCACCACTATGATGAAATACCTATGGCAACTAACTGAAAAGAGAAAAAGGTTATTTAGCTCATAGTTATTTAGAGGTGAGTACAAGATAAGGTGGTTTGGTGCCCAGCAGATGGAAATTGTATGGGTGGAGAGAGACAAATCAGGAAGCAGAGAGAGCATCTGGGCCCAACTCAGGCCCTTGGAACCAAACCTCTTGCAAGCACTACCTTCTAATGGCATGGACCCAGTGACCTACATACCTACCAGGAAGCCTACCTCTCAAACACTGTCACTGGGTTAAGTTTCCACCCTCTTGATGCCTTTAACTTAATACTTTGGGGTTGAAATAACTGCTTGGGTTTAGGGGCCGAATCATACTCAAACCATAGCACCTGATGTTTACACAGTGACAAAATTACCTAACATCTCTCACAATGTAGATACATTGTAGTTAGGCAATGCATGACTATACCATACTCTGTTTATCCATTTACCTGTTGACAGACATTTGGATTGAGTCCACATTAAGGCCATTCTAAGTAAAGCTGATATGGATATTTACATGTGAGTCGTTAGGTAGTAGCCATTTCTCATGAGAAGAAAGGAGGAAATGGCTGAGTTGTACGATTACATGTATATTTAGCCTTTTAAGAAACTGCCAGGGTATTTTCCAGAGTATTTCTGTTATTTTAAATGACTACCAGTAATATATGAGCATTTAAGTATTTCCATGTCTTCAACAACATTTATATTTGTCAGGTTATAAGAATAATTTTAACTATTCTAATGGGTTTATAGAGGTATATCATTGTGGTTTTAATTTACAGCCTTCTGAAGACTAAGATAATTGAATATTTTCTTATTGGCTATATGAACAGCCTTTTATGGTAGGATTTCTATTTGACGCTTTTGTCAATATGGTTTTTGATTATTACCTTAATATTACTGAGTTGTAAAAGTGTTTAAAAAGTATGTATATATTTGGAATACCAGACCTTTATCAGATAAATGTGTTACAAATATTTTCTCCCACCTTGTGGTTTTGATTTTTCTTTCTTAATGATATCTATCTTCTTGTTAAGGATTTATTTATTTATTTGCATAGCAGAGTTAGAGAGGAGAGAGAGGTTGATCTCCCATCAGCTGATTCATTTCCCAAATGGCTGCAACAGCCGCAGCTGTTCCAGCAGAAGCCAGAAGCCTGAAACTCCGTCCAAGTCTTTCATGCTGGTGGCAGGGACCTCAGTACTTGAACCATCTTCTTTCCCAAGAGCATTAGCAGAGAGCTGGATTGGAAGTGGAGCAGCCAGTACTTGAACCTGTGCTCATATGGATGTCAGTGCCACAAGCTGCAGGTTAACCTGCTGTGCCACAATGCTGGCCAGTGATGTCTTTCAAAGAGCAAAGGTTTTTAATTTTTCAGAAAGTCTAATTTGTGAGTTTCTGTCTTTTATACTATTTGCATTTTGTGCTCTAAGAAATCATTGCTATCTCAAGGTTGCAATGATTTTCTTTTTTGTTTTCTTTTGGAAGTTTCATGGCTTTAGCTCTTGGAGATTCAGGTCTGCTATCAATATTCAGTTACCTGGGGCAGGCATTTGCCCTAATAGTTAAGGCATCCACATTCCATATCAGTACTGGGATTCCATCCCCAGCTCTGGCTTCTGGTTACAGCTTCCTGCTACTGGGAGGCAGCAGCGATGGCTCAGCTGATTGGGTTCCTGGCTCCCAGCTTCTATCTCAGCTCAGCCTTTGCTGTTGCAGACATTTGGGAAGTGAACAAGCATATGGGTGCTGTCTCTATCTCTCCGTATCAAATAAATATTTTTAATCTAGTTATATTTGTATATAGTACAGAATATGTATTGATGTCCATTTTTTTCATTTGTCCCAGCAGCATTTGGTTAAGTGACAAACATTTTTGGAAATCAATTAAAGGCATACATTTGACTTATTTTTAAAAATGTTTTATTGATCCACATGTATACATTCATGTCAATAACAGACTATCTGAATCACGTTGGCCTTATACTTTAAATCAGTCAATATAAGTCTTCCAAATTTGTTTCTTTTACAAAAGTGTTTTCTAGCTCATTTGCAATGTCATATAAATCTTAAAATTGACTTGTAAGTTTCTACAAAAAGTCTGCTAAGTTATTGATGAAAATTACATTAAATCAAGTTGGAGAGAATTTCCATCTTAATATTTAGACTGCCAATCTGTGCACCTGGTGCATCCCTCCATTTATTTCAGCTTTTTGCCATTAGTATTTTGAAATTTTTAGTGTACAGACATTCTATATATTTTTATGAAATTTATCCCTAAGTATTTCATGTTTTTGATGTTGTCATGTGTATAATTGTTTAATTTTATTTCTAGTGGATCTTGGTTTACAGAAATAAAATTGATTTTTAAATATTTACCTAGTATTCTATAGTTTGCTAAATTCACTTATTTTGTGGTTTATTTTGTGGATTCATAGTATTTTCTAAATGCACATTTATGCTGTTAGTTAATACAGTTTTTCTTATTCCTTTCCAGTCTTGCTTTTTATTTCTTTTTCTTGCCTTATTGCAGTGTCCCGGGCTTCCAGTACAATGCTGAATAGATGTGAAAAAAGCAAGGCTTTCAATGTCAGTGTTGATGTTGCAGCTTTGCTTTCAGATTCCCTGTTTCAGTTTTAGGATGCTCCTTCCTATACTGTTTGCTGAGAGTTTTTTCATGAATAGATGCTGTGTTTTACCAAAAACCTTTTCTGTATCTATTGAGGTGACCACATGGTTATTCTCATTTATTCTTTTTTTTTTTTTTTTTGACAGGCAGAGTGGACAGTGAGAGAGAGAGACAGAGCGAAAGGTCTTCCTTTGCCGTTGGTTCACCCTCCAATGGCCGCTGTGGCTGATCTGATGGCAGGAGTCAGGTACTTATCCTGGTCTCCCATGGGGTGCAGGGCCCAAGCACCTGGGCCATCCTTCACTGCACTCCCGGGCCACAGCAGAGAGCTGGCCTGGAAGAGGGGCAACCGGGACAGAATCCGGCGCCCCGACCAGGACTAGAACCCGGTGTGCCGGCGCCGCTAGGCGGAGGATTAGCCTATTGAGCCACGGCGCCGGCTTCTCATTTATTCTTATAATAAAGTGAATCATACATTGAATTTGAATTCTAAATCAACTTTGAAGTTTTAGGATTAGTGATACATAACTATGGTCATGACATACTATACTTTATATGTGTTGCAGGATTGATTTAAGCTCTCACCAACCTTTTGTCTATATTTAGGAGAGATTAAGCTACACTTTTGTTTCTCAATGCCTTTTTTCTTTTTAAGATTTTATTTATTTATTTGAAAGGCAGAGTTATAGACAGAGGGAGAGACGGAGAAAAAGACCTTCTATCCGCTGATTCACTCCCCAAATGGCCACAAGAGCCTGAGCTGGGTCAGATGAGAGCCAGGAGACTCTTCTGGGTCTCCTGTGTGGGTGCAGGGGCCTAAGCACTTGGGCCATTCTCAGTTGCTGACTCGGGCCATAGCAGAGACCTGGATGGAAATAGGAGCAGCCAGAACTCGAACCAGCATCTATATGGGATGCCAGCGCCACAGGTGCATGCTGGCCCCTCTTGATGTCTTTATCCAGCTTTTGCACTGACGTATACTGATCTTATAAAATTAGTTAAAAATTGTATAGAACTGATACTATTTATGAAGGTAATTGAAAATGAAACTCGATGAAGGGCGGGATGGGAGAGGGAGTGGAAGAGGGGAGGGCCATGGGAGGGAGGGAGGTTGGGGGTGGGGAGCCACAATAATATAAAAGTTGCACTTTGTAAATTCACATTTATTAAAAGAAAACTATATAACAAAAAAACCTTAATACTTTACCCTTTTAGTATTTTTTATGTTCTACTTAAAACTATTGGTTGAACTCTGTAATTAATACACAGTTACTCTTAGGTGTTTAATTAATGCTATAACTAGTACTCAAGTAGTATTTTACACTTTGTGTTTCTGTGTGGGTGCACACTGTGGAAATCTTAATATATGCTAAATTGATCTTCTGTATATAAAGAGAATTGAAAATGAATCTTGATGTGAATGGAAGGGGAGAGGGAGTGGGAGAGGGGAGTGTTGTGGGTGGGAGGGAAGTTATGGGGGGGGGGAAGCTATTGTAATCCATAAGCTGTACTTTGGAAATTTATGTTCATTAAATAAAATAAAAAAGAACTGATACTATTTGTTGAACATTTTTTTAGATTGTATTTATTTGAGAGGTAGAGTTACAGAGAGAGGGTGAGGCAGAGAGAAAGGTCTTGCATCCGCTGGTTCATTCCGCAATTGGCTGCAATGGCTGGAGCTGTGCCGATCTGAAGCCGGGAGCCAGGAGCTTCTTCCTGGTCTCCCATGTGGCTGCAGGAGCCCAAGGACTTGGGCCACCTTCTACTGCTTTCCTAGGCCATAGCAGAGAGCCGGATCAGAGGAGGAGCAGCCGGGACATGAATGAGTACATGTATGGGATTCCAGCGTCACAGGTGGAGGCTTAGCCCACTAAGCCACAGCACCAGCCCACATTTATTAAACGTTTAACACAATTCATTAGTAGAGCCATTTGGGCCTGGATTCATATGTGTGTGTTAAACATTTTAAGTATTATTTTAATTTTTCCTATACATACTTGACTATTTAGATTTTAAATTTTCTCCTATCAGAATAAATAGTATCTTTCAAGGAATTTGCTTATTTCATCAAACTATTCAATTTATTGGCATAAAGATATGTAAATATTCCTTTATTATTTTAATGTTTGTAGTATCTATATTGCTACTGTTTCTTCCTCATATTGGTAACCAAAGTGTTATGATACTTGCTTTAAAGAATTATGTGTCTTTTAAATAAACTAAGTGAAGAAATGAATGTGTGTATAACATCTAGTTACCATGTCCAACATTTTTCCTTCCTTACTGTACATTCCAGTTATGGTCTGTTTAGTTTCATAGTTAGGCAAGGGTATGGGTCTTACACTCAGTAATTCCACTGATTTCAGATTTATCCCCTCTCAGCCCTCCCCAAATTGCCAAATATTCCTGGCAAGTCGTGTCAGTAAACTTTCAGCTTTCTGCCTCTTGCCTTGTATTCAGGTTGGGAAGGCCCTCAGTCAAGGAGCAGCCTGCCACACATCTTGCCTGAAGTTATTCTGCCTGTGAAAGGTGAGTTTTTTCCCTTTCCTGCTCACATTTTGTTGTCTTCGCTCGGTCTTTCTGGCTTACTATGGTTTTGCAGACAAGAAAGGATTTGGGTGGAGTTTATATTCAGAAGTTGGACGCTACTCTTTTATAGTTCTCTTGCTTCCAAGATTTTCTCCTGAAATTCCAGCTACTCTGATAGCTTTGTACTCTGCCTTCTGTCACCAGCAACACTGCAGTTTTCTGTCGCTGGAGTTTTGGGCATTGTAAACTTCTTGGGCAGAAAAGTCACGAATTGAATTTCTTTCCTGCCGTTGTTGCAATCTTTCAAGAGTAAACTGTGTGTGGTTTGTGGTCTCTTTCCAGAGTCTTTACCCGTTGGTGTTTTATTTTGTGCAGTTTTTATCATTATAGTTTACACAATAGTTCACCTGAACAATTCATAATACCATAAAACCCGGCCCTTGGCCTTTCACCATTGGCTTTACAGTCACGTAATGAAATTGTGTCTCATCTGTGTTTTCCACAGATAGGCCATTTTCTGTATTTTTTCTTTGCAAGTGCCTCAAATGCTTTATTTAATTCCATATGCATTTATTGAGTATTTCTTTGATTTGAATACAAAGGTAAATAAAAGCATGGCCTTTAGGACTTGTCTGTAAGGAAAAATGATAAATAATGGAGCAAGAATAATAGATTGTTAGTGGTTTCATTTTACAACGAGTCACAGTCCACTGTGGACCACAGTGGATGCAGGGTAGAAATTCTCAGGGGGATCAAAGTCCTCACAAGAATCTCTCAGATTGAACTGAGTTTTGGAAAATAATTAAATGTTGCTCCACCTTTATGAAGTTTTGGATAAATTCCTTTTACTGTCAAATATCTTTCCACAAATATAGTCTGAGTTTTGTGACCATTTTCAGAGTTATTGTCTTGCAGAATAAATCCTGGTGATTTCAGAGGAAATACTTTTTTTATTGAAAAATATAACATGCCAGGTATTGTGCTATTTAATTCTTTCTGTAACTCTGAGTTATTTGCTATTAGCCCCAGTGTAGAGGTAAAACTTATCTGGTTAGTGTCAAACAGTGAGTTAGTAAGTTTTCTTTACCACATATATTCTGGACACTTACTATGCACCAGGCAGGCACTGTTTTAGGTGCTGGGTGTACAAAGGAAAAAAGAAGTCCTTGTACATGGAGGCTTGCATTCTAATGGGAAAAACCATGTAATAAGCCAACAAACAAAGAAATGCCTCATATATTGATAGTGAACAGGAGATACAGATAATAATGAAAAAGGCACAGAGCTAACATGTTCCTGTTTTTCGGGGACAATCAGAAAAGGAGAGACTTGAATGAGGACCTGGAGGAAGCACAGGAGAGTACCATGGGAGTATCTGGGTCGCAGCATTCACAAGGCAAAGAGAACAGCACTTGCAGGTGTGTTGTGTCGGTGCACTTGAGGATTATCAAAGAGGCCGGTGGGACTGCAGTGGAGGTGGAGGTGGAGAATGGTCAGAAAGGTAGGGGAGGTCCCGCTCATGGGGCTCTGTAGGCTGACAAACATTGGAATGGATGAAATGAATGGAGGATTTTGAACATTAGACATCCTAGGTCGTACAGGGCTCTCTAGTATGGGAAATAGACTATCGAGAACAAGGTGGGAGCAGGTCAGCCCGGAGAAGCTCATTCCTAGAGCTCGGGGGAGGTTGGACCAGTGTGGTGGCAGTGAAGCTGGAGGACATGTTCTGAGGGCAGAGCTGAAACCACTCCCTGTGGATTGGAAGTGTCCTGGGAAAGAGGGGGTCAAACCCAGGTCAGTCTAATTCCAGACCCACACTTCCTTAAGGACAAAGGAAAGATCTATTTAAAGAAGAGAAGCAGAGGAAGAATGCACAGTTTGTGTGATTAAACTCTTAAGAAACTAAGTTGAAACATGGGTACTGATAAATCCAAACCATTCAAATCATCCAAAATGTCTTCAAACTACATAGCTCACGGTCTCTGCATGAAGTAAGGTCAGTGTGAAGAAAACAAGTAATAAAAGGATTTTAGGCCAATTTGTGAAATCCAGAATTCTGAAAATATAAAAATATTTCTAAGTCTGGAATATTGCTAATAAAGTAAAATGAGAATCATAGCTATCTTTTGAAATGAGATGAACTGTCAGTCCCAGTATTATATAGGTTATTAATTTAAAGTCCAGATAAATACATGGCCCCTTTGATCAAATCCAGTGAATAAGGATTAGGGTCTACTGGTTTCAGTTCTATCTATTGGATACATTCTTTCATCAATTGATGACTTGTTCAAGGTTGCCACTTTTTTGGCCTATTTTGTTTTTAAAACATTTATTTAATTATTTATTAGAGAGAGTGATTGATTGATTGATTTTTCTATCTACTGGTCTACTTCCCAAAAGCCAGACAGGGCTGGACCAGGCAGAAGCCAGGAGCCCAGGATCTGACATCATAGTGAACAGCTGAAACTGGAAGTAGGAGTTGGGTCTTTTTTTTTTTAAAAAAAAAAAAAAGATATATTTATGTATGTATCCATTCACTTGAAAGGCAAATGGAGGGAGGGAGGAATGGGAGGGAAGAGAGAGAATGCTTCCATCCACTAGGCAACTCCCCAAATGCCTGTAATATCCAGGGCTGGGCCAGACCAAAGCTAGGGGCCCAGGACTTCACTCGAGTCTCATGCCTAGGTGACAGAGACCCAAGTACTTGGGCCATCATCCACTGCCTTTATGGGCTCATTAACAGGAAGGTGGATTAGAAGTGGAGCAACTGAGATTTGAACCAGCATTTTGTGTTATGGGGTCATGTTGCAAGCGGCAGTTACTGGCCTCCAAAACCAAGTCTTGAACCCAGGCATTATGATACAAGATGTAGGCATCCCATGGCCGGCACTGTGGTGTAGTAGGTAAAGATGCCACCTGCAGTGCCAGCATCCCACATGGGTACCAGTTCAAGTCCCAGCTACTCCACTTCTAATCCAGCTCTCTCCTATGGTCTGGGAAAGCAGTAGAAGATGGCCCAAGTGCTTGGGCCCCTACACCCGCCTGAGAGACCCAGAAGAAGCTGCTGTTTCCTGGCTTCAGATCAGTACAGCTCCAGCCATTGTGGCCATCTGGAGAGTGAACCAGCAGATGGATGTCCCCCTCCTCCCCCCCCCCGGCTTTGCCTCTGCCTCTCTGTAACTGCCTTTCAAATAAATAAATAAATCTTTTTTAAAAAAATGATGTAGGCATCCCAAGTGGAACCATAACTGCCAGTGCCCGTCCCTGACCTATTTTAAATAAAATGATCAAATAGTGATCCTTTAATACCCATGAGAAACATCCTGAAATAAATACCAACAGGTGACTTTAAGAAGGTCCTACATAATGTTAGCAGATTTAGTAATGTCCCTGGAAGTTCAATGAAGTGCTAAGAAATTGGAAGAACCAGTTTCTAAGAAGTCTTTATGATCTGTATCAGTTACCCTGTGTTTTGAAATTTCCTTCACACTTATTTTGCAATGGCAAAAATTGTGTGTGTGTGTGTGTGTGTTGTAGGGAGTTGGGGTAGTAGTTTAAAAAATCAGACAAAGAACATTTGCAGATGCGTTTAAACAAAACTGACTTGGGAACTGTAATTATTCTTTCTGTGATGTTGAGCGTAGTACATGACAATTACATTTCCCCTGAACAAAAAAAGAACCATAAAATAGCAGGGGTTGGAGTAGCTATAGAATTTATCTGTACCAAAGCAATTGGGTTGTGTGGATTCTTTCATTTTATTGTAAGTATTTTGCATATATCTAGAGTAAGCATCAGTGATTAGGCTGTAATGGTAACTTGTCAGTCTTAAACACAACAGCTGTGTGTATTTGGAAAGATTAATAACTAGATTGTTCAGTAATTGTGGGAGTATTTACTCATTTGACTAGCAAGACTCTTACTGCTTATTTTGCATGATTTAAATATATTGTTTCATAAATATTTAGGACTACATAGCTTAAAATCTTGTTAGGAATGCATTTTTCCACCAATTATTAAGGAGAATTAAAGGAGAATTATTTCTTTGCAAAACTGATTTTACCTTTGAGAGTGCCTAATGATGTATCATTATACAATTTGATGCTTATTATTTTGTACTCAGTCATGCCTGTATGTATCTATACACACATGTAGTTTAGTATTATTATCTATTTTATTTTTTTAAAGCTATTGAGAAGGTAGTAAGCAATTATGCTTCAGTTTTACAGACAACGGTGTAAATCCATTTATGTCGTGCATCAGGATATATCCTGGGAGAAGGAGAACCAGAACAATACTCATTAGTTTTGTATTCTGAGATCAGTGAGCCCCAAAACTTCTCTGTTTCTGGATTGCTCTTTTAACGAATTGGATTAAGCTACATCTGGATTTGCTGTAGAAGAGTCCAAAAGTACATTTGATACTAGTAAAAATTGAGAGTGGAATAAAATGTTGGTGGAGAAGGCTACCTTTTTTTTTTTTAATTTGACAGGTAGGATTATAGACAGCGAGAGAGAGAGAGAGAGAGAGAGAGAGAGAGAGAGAGAGAAAGGTCTTCCTTCCATTGGTTCACTCCCCAAATGGCTGCTATAGCCGGCACTGCACTGATCCAAAGCCAGGAGCCAGGTGCAGGGCCCAAGCACTTGGGCCATCCTCCACTGCTCTCCCGGGCCATAGCAGAGAGTTGGACTGGAAGAGGAGCAACCGGGACTAGAACCCGGCGCCCATATGGGATGCCAGTGCCACAGGCGGAGGATTAACCAAGTGAGCCATGGAGCCAGCCCCAAAGGCTACCTTTTCTAATTAAAATCTAGGCTTTCAAAAGCAAGCATAGTCTGGATTCATATAATTCTGGAACAGCAGACTAAGTGGAATAAATAAAACAATAAATGATGAGCAAAACTAGATTTCTTAATGATTTTGCTCAATATTTTTGTGACAGTTTGCATGTCATATTCATCTTGGTAAACTCTGGAAAGCATACTATCATAAATGAGAATTATTACTGAAGGCAGTAAATAAGTTGACATATTACCCAGGCAGCAAATTAAAATCTATTTAAAATTGGAGAAGATAATTTCATTTGGAAACTCTTGTCAATTTTTTAACCAGCCAGTACATTGAGCATCTGTTTTTCTTCAAAAGGCTTGTTTATTGATTTTTTTTATTGAAAGGCAGAGTGACAGAGACAGAGGAGACAGAGAGAAAGAGAAATGTTCCATCAATTCGTTCACTCTCCAAATTCCTGCAACAGTTGAGCCTGGGTCAGGCTAAAACCAGGAGCCGTGAACTCCATGTTGGTCTTCCACATGGATGGCAAGGGCCCAAGTACTTGGTCCATCTTCTGCTGCCTTCCCAGGTAGATTAGCAGGGAGTTGGATTGGAAGTAGAGCAGCTACTTGAACCAGTGCTCAGATATGGGATACTGGTGTTGCAGGCAGTGGCTTAACTCACTGAGCTGCAACACCATCCTTGCAATGAGTGTCTTGGCTCTTCTTGCTCTTGATTGGTTTGGAGCTGGGTGGACAGAGCAGCTTGTGATCAGAGATGGATTCATGGTTGGGTAAGGAAGGGCTTGATTCCGTGAGTTCTGTGTCTATCCTGTCTTGTTAGCAGCTTAGAATCCTCTTTCTGAACAGCTCCAGGAGAGTGCCCCTCTCTTATCCAGCAGCCCTTGCTACTTGTTCTCCTGAGCTGCCAATTTAGCAGGGGTGGGGTCAGTTTTATCTTAGCCTCTATGCTCAAAAGAAAGGGAAGGAGTATGGGGGAAGAAAAAAGTCTTAGAAAAAGTTTTAACACATTTTACATTTGAATCTGCAACTGTAGGATAGCTCAGATTCAAACATGTCCTAGAATTGTGCAGGCTAGAAAGGACAAGAGTTCATGTATTTCATTTCTGTGATTTAATCATAGCCATAAACCAAATATTTCAGATTTAAGATCCAAAATTCCCTGAGGTTGAGATCTACAAATGACTCCTTTGGGTTGAAGAAACACTATATTATTCAAGTTTTCAAGTTTAAAATGGTCCAGGGGATGACAGCATGAGCTGATTCAAGAATTTTGTGTTAAAGTTCAAAAGGCAGAAATTTTTATATGCATCAAAATTGAAAGAATATGAATTTTTGAAATATTTAATATTACAAATATGTTTTTTGCAGTTCATTCCATCTTGTAAATGTTAGGTTTAATGTTATTTTTGTTGAATTCTGTGACCTATGAAATCTGTTAAATGAGGCAACCGTTGACTTGATGAAATTTAGTATTTAATATTCTCTATTGTGAGTCTTCTCTGTGGGGCTTTAGCCAAACAATTTCTGTTTGGTAGAAATAACTATAATTTTGGTTTCCAAGGAGGCGAGGCCATCAGCATGTTTTCCTCTTTTTGGTAATGGATCTTTTTTAGCAAACTAAAAGTCCTTCTCTGTATTTCTTCAAATGCCTTCTTGCACTTCCACTAAGAACTAATTCAGTTCTTCCACATGATTGAATAAAAACTTCCTAACAAAATTTCAAAAAACAATGCACAGACTCATAGTTGAGACCCTCAAGATTTATTTATTTACTTGAAAGGCAAAGTTAGAGACAGAGTGACAGAGATCTTCCCTCTGCTGGTTCACTTTGCAGTGACTTCAGTGGCTGGAGCTGGGCTGATCGGAAGCCAGGAGCCAGGAGCTTCTTTGGGTCTCCCATGTGGGTGCAGGGGCCCAAGTACTCAGGCCATTTCCTCTCTTTTCCCAGGTGCATTAACAGGGAGCTGGATCAGAAGTGGAGCAGCAAGTCTCTCTTTATTTTATTTTATTTTATTTTATTTTATGAACATAAATTTCCAAAGTACAGCTTATGGATTACAATAGCTTCCCCCCCCCATAACTTCCCTCCCACCCACAACACTCCCCTCTCCCACTCCCTCTCCCCTTCCATTCACATCAAGATTCATTTTTAATTCTCTTTATATACAGAAGATCAATTTAGCATATATTAAGTAAAGATTTCCACAGTGTGCACCCACACAGAAACACAAAGTGTAAAATACTATTTGAGTACTAGTTATAGCATTAATTAAACACCTAAGAGTAATTGTGTATTAATTACAGAGTTCAACCAATAGTTTTAAGTAGAACATTAAAAAATACTAAAAGGGTAAAGTATTAAGTTCTTTTTTTGTTTTCTTTTTTTGTTTGTTATATAGTTATTTTTTTATTTATTTAATAAATGTGAATTTATAAAGTGCAATTTTTGTATTGTTGCGGCTTCCCCCCCCCCCAACCTCCCTCCCTCCCGTGGCCCTCCCCTCTCCCATTCCCTCTCCCATCCTGCCCTTCATTGAGTTTCATTTTCAATTACCTTCATATACTGAAGATCAACTTAGTATATACTAAGCAAGGATTTCAACAGGCTGCACTCACACAACCGCACAAGGTATAGGGTATTGTTCGACTAGTAGTGTTGTTTTTAAGTTTCATAGTAAAACACATTAAGGACAGAGATCCTACGTGGGGAGCATGTACCCAGTGACTCCCGTTGTTGATTTAACAATTAGCAGCCAGTCTCAAACCAGAACTCTTATGGGATGCCAGTGCCACAGGTGACAGCTTTACCTGCTATGCCACAGTGCTGGCCCCTCAGAGGTTCTTGTCACTGCCGTGTACTAGTTCTTAGTGTTATCATATTTGTATTTGGGGATTATTTTACTTCTCTTCAGTGTGGCTGTGTGTCTATCTCACCTTACAAGTAAAACTGCTCATCATGCATTTATTTACTAGTGTTCTAGGACTGTGATGACCACTTTTTGTTTATAACAGTACATAACCTGTTATGACAGTACAAAAACCCTGCTATTTGTAAATAGTGATAGTAAAAAAATTTCATTCATCCTCAAAAAAACAAAACAAAACAAAACCCTGTGAGTTTGGCACTGTAGTTATTTCCAGTAATTGGTGAGAAAACTTAAGAAGGACCTCGTAACTTGCCCAAGGCAATACTAAATGCTTACAGCCTAGCTGGTGGGAACCAAAAGTCTACTCAAGGTGACAAACTGGAAGCACTTAGTGACAACATTGGGCTCATGACAACTTGCCTCTTCATTGTGTAGAAGACCTGAAGAAGAAAAACAACAACATACAATTTGACTGACATGTATAGCTAGACAATAGGTCTAATTTGTCAGAAATCTCTTGCCTGGCTTTAAGTGGGGTGGATCATTCATTAAGTCCAGCCACTCATGACTAGGCTTACAAAAACAAGAGAAAAGTTGGTCAGGGTTAGAGACCACTCTGAACAGTCTTCTTACAATTTTTTTTTTAAAGATTTGTTTATTTATTTGCAAGTCAGAGTTAAACAGAGAGAGGGGGAGAGAGAGAGAGGTCTTCCATCCGCTGGTTCACTCCACAAATGGCCTCAATGGCCAGAGCTGTGCCGATCCGAAGTCAGGAGCCAGGAGCTTCTTCCAGGTCTCCCACGCGGGTGCAGGGGCCCAATGACTTGGGCCATATTCTACTGCTTTCCCAGGCCATGGTAGAGCTGGATTGGAAATGGAGCAGCCGGGACTAGAACTGGTGCCCATATGGGATGCTGGCTATTCAGGCAAGGTTGTTAACCTGCTGCGCCACAGCACCGGCCCCATAATTTTGGAAACAGAAGATGTTCTTTTAATGAGTTGTCACTCTGATATAACCTTCATTGTTTAAAAAAATTTTTTTGGAAATTATTATGACATGTATTAAGCATACAAAATAGATAACATGTGGGATACTGGTGCTGCAGGTGGAGGATTAACCTACTGCACCATGGTGCCAGTCTAAGATCTGTTTTCAGTTAATGTTATCCTCATAAGATTAACCATATACTAAGTAAATGGTTCAACAAATAGTATGAAGATAAAAAAGAATTACAGTTTAGTCAAGGACTGTTCAAAATCATCACATCTCAAAGTGTCAATTTCGCTTCTATAGATAACCTCTTAGGCACTCTATTAGTTACTACAAATAAGGGAGAAATATGGTATTTGTCTTTTTGGGATTGGCTTATTTCACTAATATAATGGCTGGCTTCCAGTTGCATCCATTTTGTTGCAAACACTGGGATTTCATTTCTTTTTTACTGTTGTGTAGTATTCCATAGTGTTTGTATACCTAATTTCTTTATCCAGTCATTAGTTGATGGACATCTGGGTTGGTGCTATATCGTAGGTATTATGAATTGAGATGTGATAAAAATGGTATACAAATCACTCTATCTTATGCTGATTTCTTTGGGTAAATTCTCAAGAGTGGGATGGTTGGATTATTAGGTAGGTCTACATTTGAGGTTCCTGAGGTATCTGCATACTGTCTTCCACTGTGGAAGTATCCTGAGGTGTCTCCATACTGTCTTCCACTGGATTAGGGGACTCTTTACCCACATCCTTGCCAACATTTGTTGTTTGTTGAGTTTTGTATGCAAGTCATTCTAATTGTGGTGAAGTGAAACCTCATTGTGGTTTTGATTTGCATTTCCCTGATGGCTAGTGATTCTGAGAATTTTTTCATGTGTTTGTTGCCCATTTGATTTCCTCTTTTGAAAAATGCCTGTTTAAGTCCTTTCCCATTTCTTAACTGGATTGTTTTGTTGTTGTTGAGTTTCTTGAGCTCCTTATAGATTATGCATATTAATCCTTTATTGTTTGCATAGTTTGCAAATATTTTCTCCCATTCTATCGGTTGCCTCTTCACTTTGTTGAGTGTTTCTTTTGCAGCACAGAAGCTTCTCAGTGTGAGGTAATCCTATTTGTCAATTTTGGCTTTGATTGTATGTGCTTCTGGGGTCTTTTCCAAGAAGTCTTTGCCTATGCCACAGTCTTGCAGGGTTTCCCCAATGTTCTCTAGTAGATGGTATCAGGTTGTAGATTTAGGTCCTCAATCCAATTTGAATGGTTTTTTGTGTAAGGTTTAAGATGGGGGTCTTGTTTCATACCTCTCTACACAGAGATCCAGTTTTCACAGGACTATTTGTTGAAGAGAATGTCCTTTCTCCAGGGATTGATTATAGATCCTTTGTTGAATATAAGTTGGTGGTAGATGTGTGGATTGATTTCTGGAGTTTCTATTCTGTTCCATTAGTGTACACATCTGTTATTTTGGCAGTACTAGACTGTTTTAGTTATAACTGCCCTGTAGAATATTTTGAGATCTGGTGTATGATGCCTCCAGCTTTGTGTTTGTTGATTAAGATCACTTTAGCTATTTGGAGTCTCTTGTGTTTCCATATGAATTTTTGCATCTTTTTTTCTAGATCTGAGAAGAATGTTGATATTTTGATTGGTATCATGTTGAATCTGTAAATTGCTTTTGGTAGTATGGAAATTTTGATGATATTGATTATTCCAATCCATGAACATGGAAGATTTTTCCATTTTTTGGTTTTCTTTCTTTCTTTCTCTCTTTTTCTTTCTCTTTTTCTCTCTCTCTCTTTTTTCTTTCTTTTTTGTAAATTTCATTGTAAAGATCTTTGGCATCCTTGATTAAACTTATTCTGAGGTAGTTAATGTTTTTGTAGCTGTTGTGAATAGGATTGATCTTAGAAGTCCTTTCTCAGCTATGTAATTGTGTATACAAAGGTTTTTTTGTGTGTTAATTTTATATTCTGCCATTTTACCAAACTCTTTTATGATTTCCAATAGTCTCTTAGTGGAGTCTTTTGGATCCTCTATATATAGAATCACGTCATTGGTCATATGGTTTTCTTTTTCTTCAGTTAATGTTATATATCACATTTATTGATTTGTGAATGTTGAGCCATTCTTGCATAGCAGGATAAATCTCACTTGGTTCCAGTGACTGATCATTCTGATGTGTTGTTGGATTTGATTAGGTAGTATTTTCTTGAGAATTTTTGCAGCTATGTTCATCAGGAATATTGGTCTGTAGTTCTCTTTCTCTGCTGTATCTTTTTCTGATTTTAAGTGATACTTTCGTCTTAGGAGAGTTTGGGAGGATTCCTTCCCTTTCATTTGTTTTGAATAGCTTGAGAAGAATTGGAATTATTTATTTAGTGTCTAGCAGAATTCATCAGTGAAGCCATTTGGTCCTGGGCTTTTCTTTGTTGAGAGGGCCTTTATAACTGATTCAATCTTTGTCATGGTTTTTGGTCTGTTCAGGAGTTCTATGTCTTCATGACTCAATGTTGGTAAATTGTATGTGTCCAGGAATCTATCCATTTCTTCTAGATTCTGATTTGTTCGCATATAGCTCTTCATAGTTATTCCTGATGATTCTTTTTATTTCTATGGTATCTGTTGTTACTTTTCATTTTTCATCTGTGATTTTATTGATTTGGGTCTTCTCCCTCTTTATTTTGGTTAGTTGGGCCAATGGTGTGTCAATTTTGTGTATTTTTTCAAATAACCATCTTTTCATTTCACCAATCTTTTGTATGGTTTTTTTGGGGTTTTAATTTTGTTTATCCTCTAATTTTAATTATTTATTTTCTCCTTCTAATTTTGGGTTTGGTTTGTTGCTGTTTTTTTAGGTCCTTGGGATGTATTGGTATTTCATTTATTTGGTGCCATTCCAATTTCTTGATGTAGGCACCAATTGCTATACACTTTCTACATGACACTGCTTTTGCTGTATCCCATAAGCTTTTATATGTTGTATTGTGGTCTTCCTTCATTTCCAGAATGTTTTTGATTTATCTTTTGATTTTTCTTTGTCCCAGTGTTCACTCAGGAGCATGTTCTTAAGTCTCCATGTGTTTGCATATGTTCTAGAGATTCTTGAGTTGTTGATTCCCAGCTTTATTGCATTACAGTCAGGTAAGATGCATGGTAGGAATTCGATTTTTTTTTTTAATTTGCTGAGACTTATGGCTTTATGGCCTAGCATATGGTCTATCCTAAAGAGAGTTTCATGCCAGCATGAGAAAAATGTGTATTCTGCAACTTTGGGATGAAAAGTTCTGTATATGGCAGGCGCTGTGCTCACTTAGCTAATCCTTCACTTGTAGCGCTGGCACCTTGGGTTCTAGTCCCAGGTGGGGCACCAGATTCTGTCCCGGTTGCTCCTCTTCCATTCCAGCTCTTTCCTGTGGCCCAGGAAGGCAGTGGAGGATGGCCCAAGTGCTTGGGCCCTGCATCTGCATGGGAGACCAGGAGGAAGCACCTGGCTCCAGGCTTCAAATCTGCGCAGCACTGGCTGTAGCGGCCATTTGGGGGATGAACCAACAGAAGGAAGACCTTTCTCTCTGTCTCTCTCTCTCTCACTGTCTAACTGTGCCTGTCAAAAAAATAAAATTTAAAAAAAAGTAGAAAAGTTTTGTATATATCAGGTCCATTTGGTCCATAGTGTCGATTGATATTTCATTTATTTGTTTGTTTCTTTGCTGATTTTCAGCTGGTTGAACTGTCTGTTGATGAAAGGGAGGGTGTTGAAGTCCCCTGTTACTATTGTATTAAAGTCTATGTCTTCCTTTAGATCTGTTAACATTTATTTTAAATAACCAAGTGCCCTGTAATTGGGTGTGTATAAATTTATTATAGTCACTTCTTCCTGTTGAATTGATCCCTTACTCATTATATAGTGCCTTTCTCTGTCTCTTTAACAGTTTTTTTTTTTTTTTTTGTTAAAGTCTATTTTCTCTGATTAGGATGGCTACATCAGCTCTTTTTTACTTTCTATTAAATATCTTATTCCATCCTTTTACTTTCAATTTTTGTGTATCTTTGTTGAAGTGTTTCTTATAGACAATAAATAGATAGGTATTATTTTTTAATCCATTCTGCCAGTGTGTATCTTTAACTGGAGAGTTTAGGCCATTTACATGCAATGTTACTATTTCTAAGTAATGACTTGGGCCTGATTTTTTTCCATAAATATTCCTATTGTTTATTTTGGATTTCCTTTGTACTTCTACTGGGAGATTTTCTGCCTTCAATTTCTTTCATAGTGGTGACAGTCTACCTTGTTTCTGTGTGTAGCACAACCTTAAGCATCTTCTGTAAAACTGGATGACTGTTGACAAATTCTTTCAGTTTGTTTGTTATGGAAGTTCTTTATTTCATCTTCATTCATAAATAAGAGCTTTACAGGGTACAGTATTCTGGACTGACAGATTTTTTCTTTTAAGGCTCGGACTTTTTCTCTGTATTCTCTCCTAGCCTGTAGAATTTCTGATGAGAAGTCTATTGGAGATCCTTTGAAAGTAATTTGACGTTTCTCTCATGCACATTTTAGAATCTTTTCTTTGTTTTATGTTGAAAGTTTGACTACAGTGTGTTGTGGTGAAGATGTTTTCTGGTCATGTCTATTTCTCTGTCCAGATTGGGAAAGTTTTCTGTAATTATTTCACTGAATAAGCCTTCTAATCCATTCTCTGTTTCCACACCTTCAGGAAATCCTAAGACCCATATGTTTTGGTCATTGATATTATCCCTTAAATCTCCAAAAGTGTTTTCTTTTCCTTTTTTTTTTGGTCTTGCTGAAAAATTTCCAAAGATTTGTGTTCTAGCTTGGATATTCTTTCTTCTGCCTCACTAAATCTGTTGTTAAGGCTTTCCATCACATTTTTTTATTCAATCTATTCTTCATTTCTATTATTTAATTTTGATTTCTTTTTTTTTTAAAGATTTATTTACTTACTTGAAAGTCGGAGTTACACAGAGAGAGAAGGAGAGGCAGAGAGAGAGAAAGAGAGACAGAGAGAGAGAGAGAGAGGCCCTCCTTCCACTGGTTTACTCCCCAGATGGTTATAATGGCCAGAGCTGTGCCAATCCAAAGCCAGGAGCCAGGAATTCCTCCTGGGTCTCCACATGGGCACAGGGGCCCAAGGACTTGGCCCATCTTCTACTGCCTTTCTAGGCCATAGCAGAAAGTTGTATTGGAAGTGGAGCAGCTGAGACTCGAACTGGCGCCCATATGGGATGCAGGCACTGTAGGTGGTGGCCCCACCCACTATGCCACAGCACTGGCCCCTTGATTCCTCTTGAAAATAGTATTTTTTCTTTGTTTTGTTCTAGTACTATTGGTTGAAGTCTGTAATTAACACACAATTATTCTTAAATGTTTAAATTTTAACTGAAAAGTGATCCCTGTTAAATATAAGAGTGGGAATAAGAGAGGGAGGAAATGTACAATTTGGGACATGCTCAATCAGACTTGCCCCAAATGGTGGAGTTAGAAACGTGCCAGAGGATTCCAATACAATCCCATCAAGGTGGCATGTACCAATGCCATCTCACTAGTCCAAGTGATCAACTTCAGAACACAATTGATCACACTGATAGGTCTAAGAGTCAAGGGATCACACAAACAAGACTAATGTCTTCTAATACTAACTGATAGAATCAAAAAGAGAGAGAACGATCCATTATGGGAAGCAGGATACACAGCAGACTCATAGAATGGCAGATGTCCTAAATAGCACTCTGGCCTCAGAATCAGCCTGTAAGGCATTCGGATCTGGCTGAAGAGCCCATGAGATTATTTTAGGCATGGAAAGCCAAGACACTCTGGGAAAAAAAAAAAAAAAACCTAAATGAAAGATCTCTGCGAGTGAGCTCCCAGTTGAAAGAATGGGTCATCAAAGAAGGAGGTACCTTTTTTCTTTGAAGGGAGGAGAGAACTTCCACTTTGACTATGACCCTGTCAGAATAAGATCGAAGTTGGCAAACTCAAAAGGCTTCCATAGCCTTGGCAACTCATAACTAGAGCCTAGGGAGATTACTGACGCCATAAACAAGAGTGTCAAATTGTTAAGTCAACAACAGGAGTCACTGTGTACTTACTCCTCATGTGGGATCTGTCCTTAATGTGTTGTCCAATGTGAAGTAATGCTATAACTAGTACTGAAACAGTATTTTACACTTTGTGTTTCTGTGTGGGTGCAAACTGATTAAATCTTTACTTAATACATACTGAATCGATCTTCTGTATATAAAGAGAATCAAAAATGAATCTTGATGTTAATGGAATGGGAGAGGGAGCGGGAGATGGGAGGGGTGTGAGTGGGAGGGAAATTATTGGGGGGGATGCCATTGTAATCCATAAACTGTACTTTGGAAATTTATATTTACTAAATAAAAAATAAATAAAAATAAAACAAAAATGGAGAGAACAATCCAACATGGGAAGCGGGATACATAGCAGACTCATAGAATGGCAGATGTCCTGAACAGTGCTCTGGCCTCAGAATCAGCCCTTAACACATTCGGATCTAGCTGAAGAGCCCATGAGAGTATTGTAGGCATGGAAAGCCAAGACACACTGGCAAAAAAAAAAAAAAAAACAAAAACAAAAAACAACCTAAATGAAAGATCCCTGCGAGTGAGATCCCAGTGGAAAGAACGGGCCATCAAAGAAGGAGGTACCTTTCTCTGAAGGGAGGAGAGAACTTCCACTTTGACTATGACTTTGTCTGAATAAGATCGGAGTCAGCGAACTCAAAAGGCTTCCATAGCTTTGGCAACTCATGACAAGAGCCTAGGGTGATTACTGACACCATAAACAAAAGTGTCAATTTGTTAAGTCAACAACAGGAGTCACTGTGCGCTTACTCCACATGTAGGATCTCTGTCCTTAATGTGTTGTACAATGTGAATTAACTAATAGTATAACTAGTACTCAAACAGTACTTTACACTTTGTGTTTCTGTGTGGGTGCAAATTGTTGAAATCTTTACTTAATATATACTAAATCAATCTTCTGTATATAAAAATAATTGAAAATGAATCTTGATGTGAATGTAATAGGAGAGGGAGCGGGTGATGGGAGGGTTGTAGGTGGTAGGGAAGTTATGGAGGGGAAAAAGCCACTGTAATCCATAAGCTGTACTTTGGAAATTTATATTTGTTAAATAAAAATTAAAAAAATCTAATTTCATGGGAAAAATTTTCATTCTTGTAATGTATGGCTTTTCTTTCATGTGTAGATTTGCTTCTCTTGCTTCTGAGTAATCCTATGATTAATCTTTTGAATTTTTTTCAGGCATTTTATCAATCTCTTCATCTTTACATTCTAATATTGAAGTGTTTTGTTCCTTTGTGGGTAGGGTCATGTTGTCTTCCTTAATGTTGTTTCTTGAGTTTCTGTGGTTTTATTTTTCAGGAATTTGTGGAGATACTTGTTGGATTTTTCCCTCTGATGGCTTTTATCTTTGAACTGTTTCTCTGTGGCTTACTGTTGTGTCTGCTCTTTCAGTGAATACCCAGAGGTGTGTGCCTACTGTGGCCAAGGAGCTCTGGTCAGTGCTCCAGGGTGGGGCAAGTATCTATAGAAGGTACCACCCAAGTTGGGTGTGGTCAGCTTCTTCTTTATGAAGTGGGGTATAGTCACCTCTGTTGACTTAATCACACCCTCACCTCCTCTCTTCCAAGCTGATTAATGACTGGATGTTAGCCCTCAGTGGGAATAATATTCATCCATGCCTCCACATGGGCTGTACAAAGGATCTGTTGTCCTCAGTGTGATTCCTGATCCTGCTGCATTGACCCACCCCAGGTAATCGGTGAGCTCTGAGCATGTGGAGCCACTGACAGTGATTGACCAGATTCCCAGCCACACCCTGCCCTGTCTAATGCACTCAGTTTTATCACAGTCTCAGTACTCAGGGCTCCCATAGTCATGGGGTGCAAAGGATCCATTCTTGCCCCCCTTGCCTGTCCCATCCACAGAGAGGCTGAGGGGTTCCTGGAGTCCACTGCCTTAGGTGTTCCACCTAGGCAACTGAGCCCTGGAGCCCCAGTGCCTATGATTTGTTGAGACTTTAGGGTACCTCACAGTCATGTGGGTGTCCAGCCCCATATCAATCTCCTAGCAAGACTCGAAGTCAATGGTGAACCTGGATTTTCTTTCTGGTAACATCTCTGGATCACATGTGTTCACAACACCCACTGGCTGCGGCCCTACCCATTTCACAATCGTGCTGGGAGCATACAAGAGTCTCTGCAGGTGGTACTAGTGCTGGAATGGTTCCTTCTCCCTGCAGTTGGCTCTGCTGACAAAATGCAGACTGTTCCCCCCAGTTGCTGGGTGTGCATACAAGTCCTGCAGTAGCCGCTAACTACCTAGGTCCAAAATGGCACCCACCCTCTCATAGCAATTTGCCGGGCACTGTTGTGGTGGGGAATGGGGGAGAGAGAGACATGCCCCTTTTCTTTTTCTCTGTGTGAGCAGGTACCCTGTTCCTCTTGGGGCTCTATGTGGGGCTTAGAGACAGTGTAGTCAGCTAGGCTCTTCCTCCAGCTTTATCAGCAGTGGCACAGGAGGCTGCAGTCTGATCTCACCTTGCTTTTCAAAGCTGGTGCTTTCTCTGGCTCAGGGCTGCTGGGATCTTTGTTGTGTCCAGTCTTGTTGCTACATCTGCATCTTCCACACAGATCCATGGTGTCTCTCTTGATTCTGCAGAATCTCCACTGCAGTTTTCCCTGCAATTTTCCCCTGATAATGCACTTTTTCCACTTTTTTTTTTTAACCTAGCCTAGAGCAAACTGCCCTGTGCCTGTTCCGCCATATTGGAGTATGACCTGGGGCCTTTTTTCTTTTTTAAGAGGAATTTCTCTAAATCATTGCGTTGAGGAACTCCTGACATCTGTGTCTATAGCGAATCATTGGAGTGCTGGAAGATTTCACAGAAGAGACTCTTTCGTTTTCTGGCCCAGCAGATGCTGGCTGTGAAGGTTTCAGAGGACGGCAGAAGAATGATGGTATCTGAATACTGAGTGTTTTGACGCTTCCTCGAATCCTTTTATTTGCAGTGTGATAGCCTTGCCAACAGCTGTGCCCTGAGCCCTGCAGTTGAGAAATGCTCTGTTCGGCCATCTCAGGGGATGACCCTTAGTGTTCTGCTTGGGTTGGAACATATAACTCGCTGCATGGCACTGAGAGAATCTAACTGACTCTTAAACATAAGCTCACCTCTTTTATGTAGAACCAACTTACTCCCAATTCCAAATTTTATGATGCCACCACAACCAAGCTGTTCATGGGTAAATCCTGAGCTGCTGCTTTTTTGTTCTAACTGTCTCTATGTCCTTACAGAGTAGAAAGTAGAAAGCTGCCTGAGTCTGCCAATTGCATTTGACTTTTAGACTCCTATTCAAATTTCCCATTATCTTTGTCCTTATGGTCAAAATTTTTATTTCTTTTTTTTCTTGTTCTGCAGTTTAACTGTGAGTTTAAGTATGAATTTCACATACTTTGCTTGGGGTATTCTGTGTTACTGAATATGAAAATATGTATTTTGATCAGTTCCAAAATATTCTCATCCACATTTTCATTTGTAAAGATTTGTTTATTTGAAATGCAGGATGACACAGAGGGAGAGTCAAAGAGCAAAAGATCTTCAATATCTTTGGTTCACTCCCCAAAAGGCTGCAATAAATAGCCATGTCAAAACCAGGAGCCAGGAACTCCATGCAAGTCTCCCACATGGTTGGTAGAGACTCAGGTGCTTGAACCATAATCTGCTACCTTTCCAGGTGCATTAGTGGGAAGCTAGAGCAGAAGCAGAGCAGCTAGAACTTGACCTGGCACTCCGAAATGTAATGCCACTGTTGCAGGCAGCACCTTTGGCTGCAACACAATATTGGCTCTGTACCTTTTCATTTCTTTAAATTATCTTTCAGTAAAAGTTTAAGGTACATATTCCTCTGCAGAATTTTTAATAATAAATTTCTGCAGACTAATCATTTAGCTTGCTAATTCATTAATTTTTTTGCCTAGAAATATTTTTAAGGTATACAAACTTCATGTGTTTCATATATAAAAATTTAGGAACATGCTGATTTTTTCTATCCTGCCCTCCCTCCCACTTGTACTCCTACCCTTCTTCCTCTTTTTTGTTTTAAGTTTTCATTTATTTATTTGAGAGGTAGAGTTATAGACAGAGAGAGGGGGAGACAGAGAGAGAGAGAGGTCTTCCATCTGCTGGTTCACTCCCCAAATGGCTGTAATGGCTGGAGCTGGGCTGATCTGAAGCCAGGAGCTGCTTCCAGGTCCCCCACACAGGGCCCAAGAACTTGGGCATCTTCCATTGCTTTCCCAGGCTATAGCAGAGAGCTGGATCAGAAGATGAGTACCCGGGGCAGGAACTGGTGCCCATATGGGATGCCAGCACTGCAGGTGGAGGCTTAGTGTAATATACCACAGTGCTGGCCCCACTATTTCTTTGGCTGTATCTATAAACTGCTTTGAAAGTATATGCAGAGCTTCTGGTTTTAATTGCTATATATTACACTTCTATAATTTCTATTTAATCATTTACAAAATAGTATCTTTAAACATGTTAAGCATACTTACTATGTCATATTTTGTACTTGTGATTTCAGAATCTTCCATTTTTGCAGATTCATTTCTCTTGTGGTGATGCCATTTTGTTTGCTTTCTGTTTTTTTCTATTGTTCATAGCGGCTGTTTTGTTATGTATTTTGAAGCTTTCTATTCTGAACACTAGTTCCTTGCAAATTTATCCAAGAATTTTTGAGATCTGGACTTAAACTATCATCTACATTTTTTTCTGTCAGTGCTGAGAACAACACCAATCTAGGACTAATTTAATGAAGTGAAAGTCATATAAACAGTATAAATTCAAGTTGAAATCTCATTTTATGTCTAGCTTGAGGTTATATTTTACCAAGGAAGACTTCTTGTGAGAACCAACTTTATCCCCAATTCCAAATTTATCAGATTCTACTATGGCCAAGTAGTTTGTGGGTTTAGGGGTATGTACTGGGTTGCTTTTTTACCTTCTGTACTTTCATTAAGTTAAGGCTAAGAGAGGCAAGCTTCTTAATAATCTCCCCTTTTCTTAATTGTCCCATTGAAGGGAACAAATTTGTTTTTTTTAGGGGATGATTTCAAATTATATTGTATTAAATATTGCTATACTTAATGGGACATCAAGTTTACCTTTTATCACTTGTATTAATCCATTAAATTTGAAGTTTCAGATCCTCCAGAATTCAATAGATCCAAGTCTACCTCAGTCCTCCCTGACTCCAGGGAGTATGGTATGCTAAGCTATCTCAGCAATTTATACAATAAAGAGTTAATCTCTGTTCATATCACAATCTATGGAATAGGAATGATTTTTCAGTGACCTTTCCTCCAAGTTGTGGCTTGGAATTCTGGGCTCCTATTTTGTAGAGCTCCACTACTTGACTTCAAGAGCATTATAGAAGTACCTACAGCAAGGATTATAAGCTCAAAGGGGATGCTTTAAAGGGCCCCACTTCTGCTCATGTCTCATTGCCAAATTCATAGGAGGCCAAGAAATACAGTCTTTCTGTGTGTTGAGGAGAAGTTTGTGAACACATCACATTATCTGTGTCAGTGAGGAACACCCTGGGAAATCTACTAGATATAAAAACATAAGTTTGTGAAATGCAATGCAATGAAAAAAAGTTAACAAGAAATCAGTGAAATAATTCATACCCACAAGTCTATTTTATTTATTTATAATCTTTTTTCAAATAATTTATTTAAGCTATATAGATTTCATGCATTTCATATATACAGATTTAGGAACATAGTGATACCTCCCACCCTATCCAAACCCATGGCCATGCTCCCAAACTTCTTCCTCATCTTTCTCCTATTCCCACTCTTAATTTTTTACAAAGATCTATTTTCAGTTATTTTACACTCATATTATTAACACTACATTAGGTAAATAGTTCAGTGATTCAACAAATAGTATTAAAAAAATTGTTCCTAACGGTAGAGATGAGGGCTGTAAATAATCGTCAATTTTCAAAATGTCAATTTCACTCCAATATATCACATTAGGTACTGTATTAGTTACCAAATATCAGGGAAAACATATGGTATCTTTCTGTGATAAGCTTATTTTACTAAATTTAATTGTTCCCAGCTGCATCCACTTTGTTACAAATGACAGCATTTCAATTTTTTGTTACTGCTGAAGAGTATTCCATAGTGTATATATACCATAATTTTATTATCCAGGCATCAGTTGATGGACACTTGGTTGATTCCTTATCTTAGCTATGGTGAACTGAGCTGAAGTAATCATGGGGGTACAGATCACTCTTTCATATGCTGATTTCATTTTGTTTGGGTAAATTCCCAGGAGTGGGATTGGTGGGTCATATGGTAGATCTGTTTTCAGATTTCTGAGGTATCCCCTTACTGTCTTCTACAGTGTCAACATTAGTTTACATTCCCACCAATAGTGGGTTAAGGTACCATTTTCCCCACATCCTTGCCATCATGTATTGTTTGCTGATTTCTGTAAGAGAGCCATTCTAACTAGGACGAGGTGAAACCTCATTCCTCATTGTGATTTTGATTTGTATTTCCCTGATGTCTAGTGATCTGGAGCATTTTTTCATTTGTCTGTTGGACATTTGGATTTCCTCTTTGGAAAAATGCCTGTTTAAGTCCTTTGCTCATTTCTTAACTGGACTGTTTTTTTTTTTTTTTTTTTTTTTTTTTGTGGTTGTTGAGTTTCTCGAACTCTTTATAGATTCTGGATATTAATCCTTTATCAGTTTCATAGTTTGCAAGTATTTTCTCCCATTCTGTCAGCTGTCTCTTCACTTTGTTGAGTGTTTTATTTGCAGTGCAGAAATTTTGCAATTTAATATAATCTCATTTGGCTTTGATTACCTATGTTTATAGGGTCTTTTCCAAGAAATCTTTGCTTATGCCACTTTCTTGCAGGGTTTCCCCAATGTTCTCTAGTAATTTGATGGTAAAGGTCTAAATTTAGGTCCTTGATCCATTTTGAATGGAGTTTTGTGCAAGGTGTAAGATGGGGATTTTGTTTCATACCTCTCCATGCAGAGATCCAGTTTTCATAGCAATTATTTGTTGAAGAGACTGTCCTTTCTCCAGGGATTGATTATAGCTCCTTTGTCAAAGATAAATTGGGTTATAGATGCGTGGACTGATTTCTCGAGTTTCTATTCTGTTCCATTGGTCTACAATTCTGTTTTTGTGCCAGTACCAGGGTGTTTTGATTAAAACTGTCCTGTATTATATCTTGACATCTGGTATTGTGATGCCTATGGCTTTGTTTTTGTTGTATAAAATTTCTTTAGCTATTGGGATCTCCTGTGTTTCCATATAAATGTTAGGATTGTTTTTTCTAGATCTGTGAACAGTGTCATTGGTATTTTGATTGGGATTGCATTGAAAGTGTAAATTGCTTTTAGTAATATGCACATTTTGATTATATTAATTCTTCTAATCCATGAACCAGAAGATTTTTCCTCTTTTTTGTGTCTTCTTTTGTTCTTTCTTTAATGTTTTGTTATTTTCATCCTAGAGATCTTTGACATCCTTGGCTAAATTTATACCAAGGTATTTACATTTTTGTAGCTATTATGAATAGTGTTGATCTTAGAAGTTCTTTCTCAGTCATGCCATTGTCTAAGGATATAAAAGCTATTGATTTTTGTGTGTTAATTTTATATCACAGGGCAGCGGGTTAATGCCCTTCCCTGAAGCGCCAGCATCCCATATGGGTGGTTCTAGTCCTGGCTGCTCTTCTCCCAATACAGCTCTCTGCTATGGCCTGGGAAAGCAGTAGAAGATGGCCCAAGTCATTGGACCCCTGCACCCATGTGGGAGACCTGGAAGAATCTCCTGGCTCCTGATCGATTGGCACAGCTCCGGCCATTGCGGCCAATAGGGGAGTGAACCATTGGACAGAAGACCTCTCTATCTACCTCTCCTCTCTCTGTTTAACTCTTTTAAATAAATAAATAAATCTTTAAAAAATTGTATATCATGCAATTTTACCAAATTCTTTTATGAGTTCCAGTGGTCTCTCTCTCTCTTTTTTCTTTTTTTTTTCTGGACAGGTAGAATTACAGACAGAGAGAGTCAGAGAGAAAGGTCTTCCCTCCGTTGGTTCACTCCCCCCCCAAATGGCCGCCACAGCTGGAGCTGTGCCGATCCGAAGCCAGGAGCCAGGTGCCCCTTCCTGGTCTCCCATGCAGGTGCAGGGGCCCAAGCACTTGGGCCATCCTCCACTGCCTTCCAGGGCCACAGCAGACAGCTGGACTGGAAGAGGAGCAACCGGGACTAGAACCTGCCACCCATATGGGATGCTGGCACCGCAGGCGGAGGATTAACCAAGTGAGCCACAGTGCCGGCCCTCCAGTGGTCTCTTAAGTGGAGTCTTTTGGTTCCCCTGTATATAGAATCATGTCCTTTGCAAATAAGTATAGTTTGATTTCCTCCTTCTCAATTTGCATCCTTTTGATTTCTTTTTCTTGCTCAATGGCTCTGGCTAAAACTTCCAGGACTATATTGAATAGCTGTGGTGAGAGGGGCATCCTTGTCTTGTTATGGATCATGGTGGGAATGCCTCCAACTTTTTTCCATTCAATAGGATGCTGGCTGTGGGTTTGTCATAAATTGTCTTGATTATGTTGAGCAATTAGCTTCCTATATTCAGTTTGCTTAGGTTTTCATCATAAAATGACATTGTGTTTTATCAAATGTTCTCTCTGCATCTGTTGAAATAATAATATGGTTTTTGTTCTTCAGTTTGTTAATGTGATGAATCACATTTATGGATTTGGAAATGTTGAACCATCTCTACATACCAGGGTAAATCTCACTTATTCCAATTGAATGATCTTTCTGATGTGTTGTTGGATTTGACTAACTAGTATTTTGCGTAAGAGTTTCTTATCTGTGTTCATCAGGGATATTGGTCTCTCTCTGTTGCTTCTTTTTTTGGTTTAGGAATTAAGATGATGCTGGCTTCATAGAAGAAGTGTGGGAGGATTGCCTCCTTTTCAGTTGTTTAAAATGGCTTGAGAAGAATTGGAATTATTTTTTCTTTTAATGTCTGGTAGAATTCAGCAGCGAAGCCATCTGATCCTGGGCTTTTCTTTGTTGGGAGGGCCTTTATTACTGATTCAATCTCCATGTTGGTTATTGGTCTGTTTAGATTTTCTGTGTCTTCATGTCTCATATTTGGTAGGTTGTGTATGTCTAGGAATCTATTTCTTTTAGTTTTCCCTATTTGTTGGGATACAGCTCTTTGTAGTAATTCTTGATGATTCTTTTTATTTCTGTGATATCTGTTGTTACATTTCCTTCTTCATGACTGATTTTGTTGATTTGGCTCTTCTCCCCCACCTCCCCTTTTTTTTGGTTGGTTGGGCTAATAGTGTATCAGTGTTTTTTAAAATTTTTTCTAAAATACAGCTCTTCATTTCACTGATCTTTCATATTTTTTGTTTCAATTTTGTCTTTTTCTTCTCTAGTTTTAATTACTTCTTTCCTCCTACTATTTTTTTTTTCTGGGTCCTTGAGATGCACTGACAGCTCAAATTTTTGGTGACTTTCTAATTTTTTGATGTACGCACCAATTGCTATAAACTTCCTTCTTAACACTGTCTTCTCTATCCCATTAAATTTTTTATTTTATTTTATTTTTTGACAGGCAGAGTGGACAGTGAGAGAGAGACAGAGAGAAAGGTCTTCCTTTGCCGTTGGTTCACCCTCCAATGGCTGCCACGGCTGGCGTGCTGCGGCCAGCGCACCACGCTGATTGGAAGGCAGGAGCCAGGTGCTTCTCCTGGTCTCCCATGGGGTGCAGGGCCCAAGCACTTGGGTCATCCTCCACTGCACTCCCTGGCCACAGCAGAGAGCTGGCCTGGAAGAGGGGCAACCGGGACAGAACCTGGTGCCCCGCCAGCACTAGAACCTGGTGTGCTGGCGCTGCAGGTGGAGGATTAGCCTGTTGAGCCACGGTGCCGGCCTATCCCATTAGTTTTGATACGTTGTATTGTCATCTTAATTCATTTTCAGAATTTTTTTTTTATTTCTGCTATGACACACTGTATATTCAGGAGCATGTTGTTCAGTTTCTCTGTGTTTGCCTATGGTCTTCAGATTCTTGAGTTGTTAATTTCTAGCTTCATTCCATGTTTTTTGAGAAGATGCATGGTATGATTTCAATTTTTTTTTTTTTGAATTTGCTGAGACTTGCTTTATGGCTTATATGGTCTGTCCTAGAGAAAGTTCTATGCACTGATAAGAATGTGTATTCTGCAACTGTGGGATGAAAGGTTCTGTAGATATCAGTGAGGTCCTTTTGGTCCACAGAATAGATTAGCTCTATTGTTTCTTATTTTCTGTTTAGTTGATCTGTCTGTCTGTTGATGTCAGTGGGATGTTGAAGTCCTCCATTACTATTGTATTAGAACCTATGTCTCCCTTTAGATCAATTAACATTTCTTTAAAATAGCCAAGCACTTTGGTTTTGGGAAAATAATTGCAAACTATTCAACTGACAAGAATTAATATCCAGAATTTATAACCAACAAAATTCAACAATAAAAAATCCTACTTAAAAATGAGTAAATGCTATGAATAGATCTTTCCCAAAAGAAGATATACAAGTAGTCAACAAACATATGAAAAACTTCCAAACATCATTCTTTTTTTTTAAATTCAAGTGGTTACTTTTTTTTTTTTTTTGGAAGATTTACTTATTTGAAAGAGTTACACAGAGAGAGGAGAGGCAGAGAGAGAGAGAGAGTGAGAGAGAGAGAAGTCTTCCATCTGATCACTCTCTCCCCAGTTGGCCGCATTGGCCGGAGCTGTGCCGATCCAAAGCCAGGAACCAGGAGCTTCTTCAGGTCTCCCACACTGGTGCAGGGGCCCTAGGACTTGGGACATCTTTTGCTGCTTTCCCAGGCCATAGCAGAGAGCTGGATCAGAAGTGGAGCAGCCAGGTCTCAAAGAGGTGCCCATATGGGATGCTGGTGCTTCAGGCCAGGGCGTTAACCTGCTGCGCCTTGGTACCAACCGCACGTCATTCAATTTTAACTAAATGCAAAACAAACCACCATAAGATACCATCTCATCCCAGGTAGAATGGCTATCATCAAAAAATAAAAACTGGGGCCGGCACCATGGCTCAGTAGGTTAATCCTCTGCCTGCAGTGCCGGCCTCCCATATGGCTGTTGGTTCTAGTCCTGGCTCCTTCTCTTCCAATCCAGCTCTGTGCTGTGGCCTGGGAAAGCAGTAGAAGATGGCACAAGTCCTTGGGCTCCTGCACCAGCGTGGGAGACCTGGAAGAAGCTCGTGGCTCCTGGCTTCAGATCCATGTAGCTCCAGCTGTTGCGGCCATTTGGGGAGTGAACCAGTGGATGGAAGACCTCTCTCTCTGTTGCTCCCTCTCTCTGTCCATAACTCTACCTTTCAAATAAATAAAATATTTAAAAAAAAAAAACAAAAACTAACATGCTGGCGTGGATTTGGAGAAAGGGGAAGAACTTTATGCACTCTTCATGGGAATGCAAATGAGTACAGCCACTTTGGAAGACCAAATGGAGGTTCCTCAAACAACTAAAATTGAACTACCATATGATCTAGCAATCAGTCTACTTGGTATATATCTAGAGGAGAGAGATCTGTAGGTTGAATAAATGTCTGCAGTAGTATGCTTGTTGCATTTCTGTTCTTCATGGACAATATAAAGTATACACCTGTTTGTCCATCGGCAGATGAATTGATCAGGAAAATATGGTGTTTACGCAATGGAATATTGTTTGGCCATAAAAAATGAAATTTTGTCATTTGCAGCAACATGGATGAGACTGGAGGACATTATGTTAAATTAAATAAGCCAGGCACAGAAAAATAAATACCACATGTTCTCACTCATATGTAAAGCTAAAAAAAGTTGATCTCATAGTAGTCGAGAATAGGATAATGGTTACCAGAGGCTAGGAAGGGTAACAGGGAAGGATGGATAAGGAGAGGTTGGTTAATAGGTAGAAAATTACAGCAAGGAGGAGCAAAATCTAGTGTTCTGTAGTGCAGTATGATGGTAGTAGTTAGCAATCATTTACCATGTATTTCAAAATTAACCCAAAGAGAGGATTTTTGAACATTCTTTACATGAAGAAATGATAAATATTTGAGGTGATAGAAATGTTATGCGTTTGATTTTTCATTGTAGTCTGTATGGATATATTGAAATATTGTGCTGTACCCCATAAATATGAAAAGTTATTATATCAATTTAAAAATCTGAGCAAAGAAGGTTGATGTCCAGATCTTTGAATATCCCTGCCCTGAGGCTATGTTACACAGAAGACATTCTGTGAGCTACTTTGGAATCAGTATGGTGATACTTAGGAAATTATAAATAAGTAAAATGAATTTTCTGGATTTATGTACTGGGAGATGTCACCAGATTTGATTTAAGCATTAAAATTGTGACCTCTACTATTTCTCCTACACTTTCTCATGGAGCCTGTAATTAGCATAACATCTGAACATCTGGTGTTTTCTCTCCCACATTTTAATCTGTACATTTCTTATTTTTCATCCTTATACTTCCTTATTACAGTTTGCCCTCCTGATAAGCATATAATCACCAAAAGTTCAAATGTTATCTTTGCTCAAAAGTCATCCTGGAGTTCTTAAAAGAACTGATTATGTTTTCTCTGTAATTTCAGACATCTTTGCTCATGTTTCTTATTTATGTGGTTGTGTTCCTTATCATATTCCTTTAGTCCATAGAACACAGATACAATTAACATGTGAATATATTAGAAGTAAAGATTATTGTCTTGTGCACACTTTTTTAGATCCGCCTCAGACACAGAGGTTGCCCAATAGATTGTTTGACTTAGTGACAGCTCAAGCTTAACAGAGTTCTCTACCCACGTGACAAAATGATTCCATTCAGTCCAGCTGAGAAGATTAACCAACTCCTAGCTCTGTTTCTTTACTCTGTTCTGTGGTCTACCGTGTTGGGAGTTAGATCATTTTAGTTATAAGGGAAGAATACAATCCCTATACATATTAAGCTTTATCTCTAAAAAGAGATATAAAACACATATAAGTCTACAGACAGTTTAAAAATAAGTTATAATTAAATTTATTTTTTATTTTTTTATTTAGTAAATATAAATTTCCAAAGTACAGTTTATGGATTACATTGGCTTTCCCTCCCAATAATTTCCCTCCCACTCGCACCCCTCCCATTTCCCAATTCCTCTCCCATTCCATTCACATCAAGATTTATTTTCAATTATATTTATATACAGAAGATCGATTCAGTATGTATTAAATAAAGATTTCATCAGTTTGCACCCACACAGAAACACAAAGTGTAAAATACTGTTTCAGTACTAGTTATAGCATTACTTCACATTGGACAACACATTAAGGACAGATCCCACATGAGGAGTAAGTACACAGTGACTCCTGTTGTTGACTTAACAATTTGACACTCTTGTTTATGGCGTCAGTAATCTCCCTAGGCTCTAGTCATGAGTTGCCAAGGCTATGGAAGCCTTTTGAGTTCGCCGACTTTGATCTTATTCC
This sequence comes from Oryctolagus cuniculus, assembly GCF_964237555.1. Lineage (NCBI taxonomy): Eukaryota > Metazoa > Chordata > Mammalia > Lagomorpha > Leporidae > Oryctolagus > Oryctolagus cuniculus. Next base: position 14,006,741 of record NC_091445.1, on the reverse strand, counting down.
GACAGGGTCATAGTCAAAGTGGAAGTTCTCTCCTCCCTTCAGAGAAAAAAGGTACCTCCTTCTTTGATGGCCCCATTCTTTCAACTGGGATCTCACTCGCAGAGATCTTTCATTTAGGTCTTTTTTTTTTTTTCCCCAGGGTGTCTTGGCTTTCCATGCCTAAAATACTCTCATGGGCTCTTCAGCCAGATCCGAATGCCTTAAGGGCTGATTCTGAGGCCAGAGTGCTGTTTAGGACATCTGCCATTCTATGAATCTGCTGTGTATTCTGCTTCCCATAATGGATTGTTCTCTCTCTTTTTGATTCTATCAGTTAGTATTAGCAGACATTAGTCTTGTTTGTGTGATCCCTTTGACTCTTAGACCTATCAGTGCGATCAGTTGTGAACTGAAATTGATCACTTGGACTAGTGAGATGGCATTGGTACATGCCACCTTGATGGGATTGAATTGGAATCCCCTGGCATGTTTCCAACTCCACCATTTGGGGCAAGTCCAATTGAGCATGTCCCAAATTTAAATCTCCTCCCTCTCTTATTCCCACTCTTACATATAACAGGGATCACTTTTCAGTTAAAATTTAAACACCTAAGAATAATTGTGTGTTAATTACAGAGTTCAACCAATAGTACTAGGACAAAAACTTTACTAAAATTGATAAAGTATTACATTGTACATCAACAGTCAGGACAAGAGCTGATCAAGTCACTGTTTCTCATAGTGTCCATTTCACTTCAACAGGTTTCCGCTTTGGTGCTCAGTTAGTTGTCACCTATCAGGGAGAACATATGATATTTGTCCCTTTGGGACTGGCTTAATTCACTCAGCATAATGTTTTCCAAATTCCTCCATCTTGTTGCAAATGACCGGTTTCATTGTTTTTGACTGCTGTATAGTATTCTATAGAATACATATCCCATAATTTCTTTATCCAGTCTATTGTTGATGGGCATTTAGGTTGATTCCAGGTCTTAGCTATTGTGAATTGAGCTGCAATAAACATTAAGGTGCAGACAGCTTTTTTTGTTGCCAATTTAATTTCCTTTGGGTAAATTCCAAGGAGTGGTATGGCTGGGTCGTATGGCAGGGTTATCTTCAGGTTTCTGAGGAATCTCCAGACTGACTTCCATAGTGGCTTGACCAGTTTGCATTCCCACCAACAGTGGGTTAGTGTCCCTTTTTCCCCACATCCTCTCCAGCATCTATTGTTGGTAGATTTCTGAATGTAAGCCATTCTAACCGGGGTAAGGTGAAACCTCATTGTGCTTTTGATTTGCATTTCCCTGATGGCTAGTGATCTTGAACATTTTTTCATGTGCCTGTTGGCCATTTGGATTTCCTCTTTTGAAAAATGTCTATTGAGGTCCTTGGCCCATCTCTTAAGTGGGTTGTTTGTTTTGATGTTGTGGAGTTCCTTGATTTCTTTGTAGATTCTGGTTATTAACCCTTTATCTGTTGCATAGTTTGCAAATATTTTTTTCCCATTCTGTCGTTTGCCTCTTCACTTTCCTGACTGTATCTTTTGCAGTACAGAAACTTCTCAATTTGATGTGATCCAAATGAAAATAATTTATAATTAAATTTAAACATATGATCATGAAGCAAAAGGCAGGTAAAGATGAAGCTGATTGCAGAAAAGGAAACCAACAACATGTACACAGGCAACTGGGAGTGTCTCCAGCCTGACTGTCCTCATTCACCCTTCAACTGCATGCTGACCAAATATGCACTCCTTCTGTTTGGCAGCTATAACATTTTTAGCAGCCTCCAGGTCAAGATGTACACAGATTTAGTTTCTCTATGCTGCCAGTCGTTGACAATCCCAAAAATGGAAATCTTTGGAAATTTGGTCATGTATGAATTTAAGATCTCATCAGAAAGAATTAAAAAGCTAAATCCATTGGTTCTTTCCAGTCAATGTTTTCAACTACAGTGCTCTATCATGCAGCCTTGAAATTACATTGTGCTAAGCATGGATTTTTCCATTGAAGGAGGAAATCCTAACTCTACGTTAGTCTCTTTTTCAATGACCTCAAGTGACAGGGAATAGCATCATCATTTTTGGAGCCATTCCAATGCTGTCAGTCTTAATCAACTCTCCTGTTGCCATTCTCTGGACCCTATCTCTGAATGCTTTAACTAGGATCCTAGAGTGATCACACCAGTTGTTAGCATAGTGGTGGTGGTAGTGGTATGGCATGTGCCATGTGGCCTGGGTGAGGAGGCAAGTAATGTTATGTGCACAGGTTGTCTCCACTTAATGTTCCTCAGTTATGACTAAACATCCGAACTTTGTATCTGGAGATGAAAGCAGCAACAGTAAAGCTTTTACATTGGAATTCCTTTTCCACAGTGTCAAACTAGTAATTGAGGCCAGACTTCCTACTGAATTTAAATAGAAAAAATGGAGGATGGGGTGGAAATCTACTCAAAGGTATTGCGACACTAAAGAAGTAGGGAAGAATTTCTCCTAGACTTTGGAGACAATGGAAGTCCAGAGACTTGTACCCTATGCTTGGAACTTCTTTTCTCTTAGAGGCATTAAAATTACAGAAAAAGTAGCTAGAAAACTAAAAACATGTTCTGCATTTCTGATGTGTATTGAAGCCAAGGATATAATAGTTAAGTTCTTCTCAAGTGGGGGTTTAGTAAACTCTTTGCACAAAAAGTTGGAACTCCAAAGAGTTATGACCAGGAATAAGGTGAAAAAGGAGCCAACTGGCTCTCTCAAGGACTGTAACCTAGTTCCAAATTACTTTTATCTTTGAATTTGTATTAGACATTTCCAGATTGCTAGAGATCCCAAATTCCCTCAAATGCAAACTTTTTCTGGGGAAAGTTAACACTGTCCAAGCCTCAAATTATATCAACTGTTTTAAAAACATGGGGGCTGATGCACAATAGAAAATAATTGGGACTCTGAGAAGATAAAACTTCATGAACAATCAGTTAAAATAGTTAAAACAATTTCATAAGGGTACAAGAAATTGGGATCACCAAACAGTGATTTTAAAATTCATGCTTGCTCCTTTCAAAAAGAAAAAAAGACAAGATTTAACATCATAGGTGGGGGCTAAAAACTTTTAAATGAAGTATTGTGTATTGAAAAATGATCAAATAGAAAAGCTAGAACTAGGAAATACAGTAGTTGTATTTACAAACTTAATAGATTTTATACTAAGCACAATTCAAGACAATTTGTGATCTGCATGGTAGGACAGAAATTATGCAGAGCAAATAATGGATCATAATAAGTACAATGAAAAGGAAGATGAGAAATGAAGAGAATGCATTGAGAAAGTATAATAGACATGGGGTATCCAAGAAGCAAAGGATTATGAATCAGGCAGAAACAATATTTGAAGAAACAGTGGCTGGGAATTTTCCAAAATTGACAAAGAACTATAAGCCTAGGTTTAATCCCTAAAGATACCAAACAAAAAGAAATTCATGCTAAAGCTCATCTTATTCCAATAGAACTGATGGTGGTGGTGGTGGTAGTGGTGGTGGTGATGATGATGATGTAAATATTAAAGCAGAGGACAAAAGGCAGATTACTTTCAGGGAACAACAATTATATTGATTTATTACTTTTTTCCACCAGAACTATTATTTTTTAATACACAGAATGTAAGATGGGATTTTGTCAAATAAAAATACAAAAATGCAAATGAGCTCCTAAGCCAGGAAAAGCCACTGGGAGTTCCAGCTTCAGAAGGACCAAAGCAGAGGCCTGATTGGATTTATTAGTTTCCAAAGAAATTATGAAATGCATTAAACACACATACACACTATATATATATACACACACACACACATTCTCTCTCTCTCTCATATATATATGAACCTGCTGGTTCACTTCCCAAATGCCCAGAACATTCAGGACTGTGGCAGAACAAAGCCAGGAGCACAGAAGTTCACTCAGGTCTCTCATGTGAGTCTCACATGAGCCATTATCTGTGGCATCCCAGGATGCATTAGCAGGGAGCTGGATCAGAAGCAGAATAGCTGGAATTTGAACTTGAACCAGAACTCTAATGTGGGATGTAGGCACCACAAGCTGTGGCTTAACATAAAATACCATAATGCCCACCCCAGATAATTTACATCCAATGAAAATTAACCAGAGTAAAGAGGAAACAATGACATTTGGTTTTCAATCAAAGACTGATAGAATGATCTTCAACAGATCTACAATAAATAGATCCCTTAGGTAGAAAAATAAAATCATTTTGTTTGGGTAGTCAAATATCAAGGACAATGAGAAAGGCAAATATATGGGTGTAGCTAAATGTTGCCTACATAAAATCATTTTGATCACATGTTGTGGACTTTTTAAATTGTTGAGAGGTGATTTTTCATGGGCTTAATAATTTTGCACATTTTGTCAGCAGAAGCACAAACAGTTTTGTTTCAGAATATTTTTAATGCGTGTTTGTGTAGTGAGGAGGTCTGGAAGATGGAGATAGTTTCCCTCTAAAGAAGAGACAGATGTTATATTATCAAGTAAAATAAAGGTAATGATTCCCTCTAGGACAAAGTCCAGGAATATTTGTGTGTTCAGGGTTTCTCAGTTCTGAGGTTAACCCATTTTGTGATCTGTGCTACCTGGGTCACTCCCTTTCACTTTAGGGTTAAAGATGAATTGATGTGAACATAAAGTTTATGCTTCTTTCTGTACTGTGAGAATAATGTTTCTGTTTCAGGAATGTTGCATTTCTGCTTACATCCCTGAAACTATGGCACTAACGTGTTAGTTTGCAAGTAGAGAAAAATCTCAGATCTTTCATATGTTTTTTAAAAATTTTATTAATATGAGAGGGAGAGTTACAGACAGGGAAATACAGAGAGAAAGGTCTTCCATTCACTGGTTAACTCCCCAAATGGCTGCAATGGCTGGTGTTGAGCTGATCCAAAGCCAGGAGCTAGGAACTTCATCCAGATTTCCCATGTGGGTGCAAGGGCCCAAGCACTTGGGCTATCTTCTACTGCCTGCCTCGGCCAGAAGCAAAGAAATTGGATTGGAACAGGAACAGCTGGGATGTGAACTGGCACGCATATTGGATGCTGGCACCACAGAGGCTTAGCCTTCTAAGCCACAGTGCCAGCCCCATACTTCTTGACAAATATTTAATGTAGCAATAGTATGTAAGCGTGTATATTAAATTCAAGTAAAGTTTAGTAAAGAAATGAAAGTTGGCTTAACTTTTGAAATTCAACCAATGTAATTAATCACATTTGCAGAAGAAGGGAAAAATGATATAACCAACTCAAAAGATGTAGAAATATCGTTTAGTAATTTCAACATCCATCCATATTTTAAATGCAACTTTTAGCAAATTAGAAATAGATAGGACCTTCGATATTTTGAAAAAGATAAACACCCAATAAAACATCAGTTGTATTTATATATCAGCAACAATTAGTTTTAAAATACACAGTTTATGATGATATAATAAGATGGTGCAGTAGTTAAGATGTTGTTTGGGACTTCTGCATCCTCTATCAGGTGTTCCAGATCTGCTCTTGATTCCAGCTTCCTTCTAATGCACATACTTGGAGGCAAATGGTGATGGCTTTAGTAGTTGGGTCCCTTTCACCCTTGTGGGAGACTTAAATTGAGTTCCTGGCCCCCAGGTTCAGCCTCATGCATGCCTGGCTGTTGCAAATATTTGGAGAATAAAACCAGAGATGGAGGATATTTGTCTCTGTCTCTCTGCCTGTCAAATAAAATAAAAAATAATTTTTAAAACATAAAATGCCCAGAAACAAGTAAGATGTGGATTACCCTATAAGGAGAGATGTTTTTATAAATATAAGTTAATAGATATACCATGTTCATGAAGTGGGAGACTTGATAATATGAAAATGTCATTTCCAACAAAATGACCTATAGATTTCATGAAATCCTAGACAAATTCTCAAAACAGCTTGTGTGTGTATGTGTGTATTCATATGTATGCATGTAGTTTATCAAATTATATGTAGTCAAAGGCCACTATCAATTCTCTATTCTGTCCCAGGCCTGTACAAGGACTACAATAAGAAACTCATGAACAGCATATTTGTTCAATGGAAAAAATTGTTTCTTTGTGTGATTTCATGTGTGATTTATAAGGATGAGATGGAATTTAATATATTGAATAATATTTAAGAGATTTAAAACATTGCTATTTCTAAACTTAGTTTGCCAGAATTATGGAAATAACTTTTGGACATTTAGTGTAAAATTTCAAAATACTTCATTTTCAGTTCTTCAAGAAAACACAATTTTCTTCTAAACAATAATTCAGAGTACAATAGTTAAATGCTGCTATGTTTATAATACATTTATATTAATCATATGGTGTCCAGCTGGTCACAAACTGGCTGGTAGTTCTCTCTAGGAATGTTAAAAATAACATTTCAGAAGAGGGTGTTTGGCACTGTGGTTAAGAGTTCACTTGAGATGCCTTCATAGCATATCAGAGTACCTGAATTCCAGTCCCAGCTCCATTTCCAACTCCAGCTTCCTGCTAAAGACCTGGAGGCAACTGGTGATGGTCCAAGTACTTGGTTCCTTGCTGCCCAAATGGGAGACTTGTATAGAGGTACAGGTTTCAGGCTTTGGCATGGTCCAGCCCTGGCTGTTGGGGGCATTTGGAGAATGACCCAGTAGCTGGAAGATCTTTTTTGTTTGTCTCTGTGTCTGTTTGTCTTTGTCTGACTTTCAAATAAATAAATATGTTTAAAAAATAAAATTTCATAAGAACTTTACTTCTCAATGAAAAGAATAATTTATTTTCAAATTAGACTACCCTTTGGGAGATTTACTCATTAGACATTTGTAATTAAAATAAATATTTAGTTTTTTCTTTGATATATAAAGTTATCACTGATAATTAACACTAAAGAAGACAGTACCTTAGCATCTGTCTTGTTTATAAACTAGATTTATATCTAAACACCTAATGTCCAATTTTGTCAATTACACCCCAACAAGCTGCCTTAAATAGTCAAACAAAAGTTTTTCACAGGTCCAATTTTGTGTGCCTTACTGTGGTTTTTAAAGTGTACTGTATTGGGGCTGGCACTGTGGCACAGTAGGTTAATCCTCCGCCTGCAGCACCGGCATCCCATATGGGTGCCAGTTCTAGTCCCAGCTGCTCAATTTCCAATCCAGCTCTTTGCTATGGCCTCGGAAAGCAGTGGAAGATGGCTCAAGTCCTTGGGCCCCTGGACCCACTGGGAGACCTGGAAGAAGCACCTAGCTCCTGGCTTCGGATTGATGCAGCTCCAGCCATTGCAGCCATCTGGGGAGTGAACCAATGGAGGGAAGACCTTTTTCTCTGACTCTCCCTCTCACTGTCTGTAACTCTACTTCTCAAATAAATAAAATCTTTAAAAAAATAAAAAAATGAAGTGTACTGTATCAATGATATGTGAGAACTGGTGTGAACTAACTCATGGAGGATGATTTTCCACTTCCAAATTCAGTGATGTCATCTTGATAATATGAAATCAGCCATTGCAGGAATAGTTACACCTCAGAAATAGAAAAGCACCACAAATTGGATCTTGGGCATTGAAGAGCCTTGCTAGCACAAGTGTAGAAAAGTGAAAGGAAACTTGGATTTGATTTGAGTTATAAGAAGGCTATAGGATTTGAGGATGGAGTTTGATGTGACTTGTTTGATCTAGAATTGGAAAATATTATTCAAAATTTAATATATTTTAAAAATATTTTATTTTATTTTTTTTGTGAAATCAACTAGCATTGGAGAGTTTGAGAACATCCTACTAAGAATTTTAAGCTATAGAAAGTGCTGAGGAATCCAGTCTGTTTTTCAAAGGGATAGGCAATATGATGAAAGGAGTATCTAACTTAAGTATCCAAGTATTTTGTTGTAGTCTCGTCCAGGTTATCCTATTATGAAACAAGAACACCCTTTAGAGCTTCCGTGAAACTTAGGATCAAGAACCAAAAGATCTTCAAATGTAGGTACAGGCAGTATACTCTAGGAGGATAATGCACACACATAGGCAGAGATCAGCTTATTATATTTTCTACTTTATAGAACCAACAAAGGCCAGTTTTTACTTTACATCAAAGAAACAGACAAGCTCCCAAGATACAGTTTCACCTCAGTTGAGTTCTACAATGGAATTTTACAAAGAAAAACTCATTATAGCTTGTCTTCAATATGTAATTTGAACATAGTATTACCCTATTATAAATATTTGTAAGAAATAAACACGATGTGTATTTAGATATGTAAGATCCCCATGGGATTTAGGTGAGAAGTGGGTCTGTTCTTGTAGTTACTATTTTTTTATGAGTCGATACTCCACACCCACATCCATGCTATTTTTCTTGCATGCACTTGTCACCATACATCACACTATATATGTTTTCTGACTGTTCTTATAGCATCTCTTTCCATCCACTGGAAGGTGCACATCTCTGTCCTCAGGCCTTTTTTCTGTTTAATCACTCATTTATCCCCACTGCTGTGTCCTTTCCACCCACTGGAACGTGATAGACAAATGAATATTTGCTGAGTGAGTGAATATGAGCACTGATGGAGAAATTACAGGGCTCTGCTTTGAGCTTTCATAGCAACCATTCAAAATGAGAAACAAGGAAGATGCACAAATATAGCAAAAAAGGTCCAATTCACTAGTACTTAGTTTACTTAGAACTGTTGTTAGTTAATGTATTGAAAATGTGATTCAGATATCATGCCTCAGCTTTGTATGAATAATTAATAAAGTATCTTGTTAGCATTTGAGCTAATAAAAAATGGTAACTTTCCACCCAGTTGGGGAAGCTGCCGTTAACCTGATTTCCAAGAGCTAATTCAGTCTTCCCTAAAAGTCCGTCACAGAGGACACTTTTCGACAATGAAATGAAATAGTTTTCTTTGCCTTTTTTGGAGAATCATGTTCTTACTGAGTTTCTTTATAAATATTTAGAGAAATTCTTGAGAAATATACATTCTGATGTAGATATGCTTTTATTTTGAAAGATTTTCCACATGTACTTCTTACAGTTCTTATTTCAAAATGAACTCCCCCTCCCTCAAATAATTTCAGCTCTACAATAGAAAAGGGTTAAGGGAAAATTTATAATTAATTTGCATGTATGAGTTGGATAGAAAGAATGTAACCAAACCAGATAAACTCATATTGTTTGGTTTTCTTATATATAATACTGAAATCCTTTTGAAAAGTTTTAAATTGGGCCTTTGTTGTATGGAACTGGTAGTAAACAAAGCTTTTATGATATAATATTTTAAAAATTATGTGCTATAGGATTTAAATCATTGAGTTATTAACAAAACAACTCCATCTGATAGACTAAGTTCCTTGGAGAGTAATGACTTTGTCATTCATGACATCTAACATGGGACTAAACCATAATGAATTCTTAATAAATTATTATGCAATGATAGGACTAAGAACCAAAGGGATCACATAAACAAGAATAGTGTCTGCAAATACTAGCTGATAGAATAAAAAAGGGAGAGAACGATCCAACATGGGAAGTGAGATACACAGCAGACCCATAGAATGGCAGATGTCCTAAACAGCACTCTGGCCTCATAATCAGCCCTTAAGGCATGCGGATCCGGCTGAAAAGCCCATGAGAGTATTTCAGGCATGGAAAGCCAAGACACTCTGGGGGGAAAAAAAAAAAACCTAAATGAAAGATCTCCACAAGTGAGATCCCAGTGGAAAGAACAGGTTATCAAAGAAGGAGGTACCTTTCTCTGAAGGGAGGAGAGAACTTTCACTTTGACCATGGCCTTGTCTAAATATGATCAGAGTCAGTGAACTCAGGGGGATTCCATAGCCTTGGCAGCTCATGACAAGAGCCTAGGGTGATTACTGATGCCATAAACAAGAGTGTCAATTTGTTAAGTCAACAACAGGAGTCACTGTGCACTTACTCCTCATGTAGGATCTTTGTCCTTAGTGTGCTGTACATTGAGATTTAATGCTATAACTAGTACTCAAACAGTATTTTTCACTTTGTTTCTGTGTGGGAGCAAACTGTTGAAATCTTTACTTAATGTATGCTGAACTGATCTTATGTATATAAAGATAATTGAAAATGAATCTTGATGTGAATGGAAGGGGAGAGGGAGTGGGAAAGGGGAGGGTTGTGGGTGGGAGGGACATTATGGGGGGGAAGCCATTGTAATTCATATTCTGTACTTTGGAAATTTATATTCATTAAATAAATGTTAAAAAAAATAAATTATTATGTAATGAACATTGCATATCTGATTTTAAGACTAAGTAACCTTGCAAAAAGCTTTGAGTTGAGAACTAAACTGGGTAGTTTGGTCCTTAATACCCATTGTTTTGTTTTGTTTTTCTGTTGGCTTATTTGACACATAATCAAAACATTACTAAAGAGTACCTATATATTTTCTCATATTTTATAACATCTCACAAAAACTACAATTCAGAAAAATTACTTGGTCCAAATGATTGGACTGGTATATCCATACCTGATTTTCCTATTCCAACCCTCCTGGGTTTTCTTCCTTTTGCTCTATCTTTCTGTGGGTAAGAACGTCAACACTGAAGTCAGAAAAGTGAACAATTGAATCACTTAATAAGCAGTTCAGTTTCAAAAGAAACAAGTCAAATGTGCTCAGTAGTCATTTGGTGGGCCTAAATCTCTCAACTTCAATTCCAGATTCCTTTTTCTGTTTTTCTGTAGACCTGGAGGCAATGTGGGTAACTCCTGGATGTTTATTTCTGATATTCCTGTTACTATGTTGATAGGCATTTTGATTTCATGGACATTTCCTGTATGTGAGGCTTATTTGCTAGCTGTTATGTTTGGTGTATGGACACTATCTCCATCCCAGGATCTTTAGTCATTTTTATTTTTTCACGGATAGAATCCTTTCTAGAAATTTATTTACAGTAATTTCTCCATTTCTCTTCTTCATTGATCTTGTTACTCTTTGTATGCTCTATGAGCCAACAAAGGAAATAGAAATGCACAAATAGTATTTACAATACAGGAGTCCATGTGACCTTTAAGAAAAGTCCAAGCTTAATTGGCTGAAAGGTTTTCTGTGGGCAAATAATTTTTCCGAGGTCAGGATAGTTCAAAGAACACAGCAAACTTTGTGGAGCATGCCAGTGCATTTTGTAAAAGTTGTTTGTGTGTGTGCATAAAGACCCAGAGCTTGGCTGGTCATTCTGGTCTCCAGATGGTCACAGGATGCAGCCAGTAATGACCATGGAACATTCTGAAATAGATTATTAGTGTAATCAACCAACATAGTTCACTTGTTTGCTTCTAACAGAAACCATCCAGAATTTTCACTTTGTTCTCTGTCACCCATACTACCAGCCCAGGATAAGTGACTCAGTTATTTTAATGACTTCCTAACTAGTTGCCTGCTTAACAATTTTGCTTCCTCAAAGTCTATTCACACTGAAGCTGAAAAGGTCCTTCTAAACCCTAAAGTGGATTTTGTCACCCCTTGTCCTTAAAATTCTCTAAGCTTCCCTTTGTAGTTAGAATAGAACACAAATATCTTTACCACTGCCTACAATGATGTGCTTGATTGGGCCCCCACATAGCCTTCCCCAGGTGCTTCTTACTCTCTCTGACCCAGTGCCCACCACCCTGAGCTTCTTGTGCTCCCTGGAGAGCCCCCAGACTCCTTCAGAGGATTTCCCACATACTTAGCCCTCTCCCTGGAGCACACTCCTCCTCCTCCATGGTTTAGTGCTACACATACTGTCCTAGATATCTCTCTGAGGGAGTTAGCAGGTAGCCAGCAGTGGTGGCTTTTACCTGACCAGGCTGGAAACAATTCATGAAAGGGGTGATCTATCATGCAGATGAGTTAAACATCCATAAGCAAGTAAGATTATACAGGAGTATAATCTCAACAAGAGGGACAGAATTGATGAAAATACGGATGGCAAGAAACCATTCGGTAAAAAGCAGTGTTGACAGTAGTGAAAGATAATGTAAATATACTGAGCAGGAGGTTCTGAGAGAGATGAGCTGAGGACCAGTTGAGACTGACTTGTCTGGGACCGCACCTGGATACACGGGGAAAGATGCGGGCTGGTTTCATGAACGGTGGGGAAGGGTGCAAAAATCTAGGCACTCTCCTCACACTTTCCTAGGAAAGCATCGTTGAGGAACCAAATAGCGGCACCAGCACTTTCACTGGCACCAGTACGGAAAGCAAAGGGGTGGCCAGAGAAACCGTGTCTCGGGAAACACGAAGGGCGAAACTTTCCAGACGGAAGTGCTCTGCAGTGGGAATGCAGTCGATAACTTAGTGGAGAATGAAAAGGACCTTACAGGATTCGGCAGTTGGAAAGTCTTGGATAAGTTTTGCCGGGGGTGTGTGAGAAACAGATAAAAGGGATGTAGCTGGAGATTGAGGAGAAAGTGGGATATAAGGGGAGACAGCTGGAGGACAAAGATCATTTTTCTTGTGGAGCTGCAAAAAGAGAGGACAGAGGAATGGGGTGGTCAGCAAAGAAGTGAGTGTGAGGTTGAGGAAGAGGAGAATGTGTCTTTTTCATCTCAGTTTCTGTTATTTTTCCTTTTTTTTTTTTTTTCTCTAACATTTTGTCTTTGCCTGTGTTATCCTGCTGAGCTAGTTTTCTGGGCACAAAGCACTGGATAAATACCTGCTGATTGAGTGACCCAAATCCCCAAACTGGATGCTCGAGTCACAGGGTCAAATCAGGAGAATGATCTTGCCAGTTCCATCCTGTCTTCAGGGTTCCTTCACACACTCCCCACCCCCAACCCCTTTCTTGGCTGAACAGTGCACCTGGGCAACTGCTTGCCGTAGTGCTCACGGTGGCCCCGCTATTGCAATTTGGAGTGTGGGAGGGAGAATTTACTAAAGTATAGAATTCTCCAGCTTACACTTACTTTTTCTCCAGCTGCTAATCTTAGACTGTCAACCTAAAAGATCACAGGAACTTGTAATGTATTTTAATTATAGCTCATCATCTGTAACAAAAATTTTTGGGACAGGGCCAGTGGGTTAAAGCTTTAACATAAGAAGGGAAATTGTTCAAGGTAACTATATTTGAACATCTATTTTTTTATAGCCCATTAAAAATAATTGTGTGGGTGTTTCTATTAGACATATTAAGCTGAGGTCTTTCTCTTACTATACATTTCTGGCAAAGCCTTGGCTCCCCTTGACTCTACAGTATTGTATTTTTAGCACATTGTTTGACTTACAATGTTATTGATTTCTCCTAGAAAGTTTTTATTCTGTTTAACATGCAATTTTAAAACCTTTACCTGCTATTTCATGTCCAGAGATTTTCTGGAACACATATGCTCTTTTAAAACGATGTCTGAAAGACCCAAATTTCCCAGAGGAGTGAGTTTACAAGATAACGTCACATATGAGATGAGACCCTTGTCCTCATGAGGTTTATCTTCCAGTTAGTGAAAATAATAAAAATAACTAAAATTATAATTAGGTAATACAATTTTCAGTTTGAGAATAAGCATTGTGAAGAAGAAACTGAATGAAAGGCCAGAGTGATGGGGCAAAGGTAGGGGATAGGAGTTACTCTTTATTTATATTTTATTTTTTTAAATATGTATTTATTTATTTGAAAGTTGATGTTACACAGAGAGAGAAGGAGAGGCGGGTGGGGGTCTTCTATCTGTTGGTTCACTTCCCAATTGGTTGCAATGGCCAGAGCTGCACCGATCCAAAGCCAGGAGCCAGGAGCCTCTTCTGGGTCTCCCACATGGGTGCACGGGCCCAAGGACTTGGGCCATCTTCTACTGCTTTCCTACGTCATAGTAGAGAGCTGGATCAGAAATAGAGCAGCTGGGAGTTGAACTGGCGCCCCTATGGGATGCTGGCACTGCAGGTGGCGGCTTTACCCACTATGCCACAGCACTGGCCCCCAGAGTTACTCTTTTAGACAACAACATTAAAACTGATGTTTTAGAAAAGGATTTTATGCAGAGATGAGAATGAAGTGAAGGACTGAGACATGAGAAGGCCTGGGAAGTAGATCCAGCAGAGAGGAAAGCAAGGCCACCATCTTTGAGATAGGAATGAGTAGAGTATAATGTGTTTAAGGAAATCAAGAGGGCAGTGTGCCTGGTGCCAAGTGAGTGAGAGAAGTGATGTTCATGGCCAGGTTAGGATCATGTTGGGTCCTTTAGGTAGTAGTAAGAATCCTGTACTTCATTGTAAGTGTGAAAATGGAGCATTATGTTAATTATCAAAGGCGGCTGTCACAAAATATCACAGACTGGGCTAAAAAAACCCCAGAAATCCATTTTTTCACAGTTCTGGGTACTGGAGGTTCAAGTTTAGGGTGGCAATATGGTTGGTTTCTGGTGGGGACTCTTCCTGTCTTGCAGACAGCCACATTCTTGTGATGTTCGAAAATGGCCTTTTCTCAGTGCACATGCAATGAAAGAGAGCAAGCTCTTTGATTGGACTGACAGTGCCTTCTTACAGGGATGCCAGTCCTATAGGATTAACACTCCCCTCATTTTCTAACCTCATTTAGCCTTACTCATTTCCTTGGACGTCCAGTCTTCAGATATATCCACACTTAGATTAGAGTTGCTGCAAATGAATTTTGGGAGACACAAATATTAGTCCCTAACATTAGTGATATGACCGGACATATATTTTTAAGATTATTTTGGCTACCGTGTGCTGAATAGACCACCTGGGACAAAGACTGAAGCAAAGACAACTCATGATGAATTTAAGGTAATGACCCAGGTGAGAGATGGCAAAGGCTCTAACAGTGGTGAAAATAGGGATGATATGTGGATCTGGGTCAAATTTTGAAAGCAAGGCTGCAAGGATTTGCTAAATGTGGTTGGAGTTGGGTCCGAGCCACAGAATGCATGGTGGTGTCATAAACTAAGAGGGAGGACTGGGAAGGAGTGAGGTCTGGTGGAAACATCAAGAGTTGCATGTTGGAAACCGGCATTGTGTCGCTGGGGATAAAGCCACTGCTTGCAATGTCAGCATCCTACATGGGCACGGGTTTGTGTCCTAGCTGCTCCTCTTCCAATCCAACTCCCTGGTGATGAGCCTGGGAAAAAGAGCAGAAGATGGCCCAAGTGTTTGTGCCCCTGCCATCCATGTGGGAGACCCAGATAAAGCCCATGGTTCCTGGATTCAGCCTGTCCCAGCCCTGGCTGTTGCAATCATTTGGGGATTGAACCAGCAGATGGAAGATCTCTGTGTCTCTTCCTCTTTCTCTATAACTCTAATTTTCAAAGAAATAAATGAATCTTTTTTTTAAAGAGTTGTAATGGAGATATTAAGATTTATATGCCTACTAGATTGTCATGTGATCAATTGGGATAAGTGGTTGGGGGAATATTCAATTTGTGGAAGGTTGATTCACAAAAACTTTCATGAAAGCATGTATTTCAGAAAGGATGTACTTTAGGAAGGTTACTTATTCCTTAGCTAGAGGTACCTGGGATTAACTCTAGTTGAATTAGGCAGTTCAGTAGCACATTGAGTTGCCCACAGAATCATTGTGAGAGCTGAAGAACCAGAATTTGGTCTAAGTAATCAAGGAAATTTCACCCAGAACATCCCAAACCAGAATTGAGTCTGACAATAAAATTGCTAAGTGCATTTTGGGGATGATATTGTCCCCAGCATCACTTCAACTATAAACATTTCAGCTTCCATCTTGTCTGGAATGGAGCCAGCCTTCTGGTAACCTGTTAATTATATTGAATTCTTTCCTTAATGGGCAGTGCAATTATTTGAGAATAGGTGATTGTTTTAGTTCTGGTTCTCTAGGTAGAACAAATAAGAGAGAGAGACAAAGGGATGGATGGATGGATGGATATAATGGATTTGTTAGAATCGCTTGAGTATGAAGGCTAAGACATCCAACAATAAGCCTTCTGCAAGCTGGAGAATGGGGGACACTGGCAGCATGGCTCAGTCTAAGTCCAAAGGCTTACAACCATGGATACTGATGGTGTGGCACTTCATCCAAGGCTGAAGGCCTGAGAACTAGGGGGCTATGAGCGCAAATCCCAGAGCTCAAAAGATGAACAGTCTTCAGTTCTGACGTCCAAGGACAGGAGGAGGGTGACAGAGCTCCAGAGGAGAGCCTTGTTCCCATTTCCTCCACCATTCTGTTTCTTCCAGGCCCCTGGATGATTGGACAATGCTCACTACCATTGAGGGGGGGATCTTCCCCACTCACCACCAGTTCAAATACCAATTTTCTCTTTAAGCACCCTCACAGATACATATGGGGAAGCTCCATTTTCTAATCAAATGCCAAGCCATCTGGGTTTCTGTTTCAACAGAAGGGATAAATTTATAACTACTGAAGTATTGAGAATAATCAGTGCTTTACCAGCTCTCTGGGCATCCATTAAGATAGTCAGGTTGTTGCCCCAAATCATTCATCACAGTGATTAGATGATTCTGTATTTGGTTTTGCGTTTTCTGCTTGTCATATTTTCTTCAGCATCACCAGTCACAGAGATGCCAAATATATTCTCCATCATGAAGTACTGCATTATGGAGAAAGCTTACTTTATGGTGATAGAAGTAAGAAAATGGACTAGTGTTCCTGGAATTTAACCATGTATCCAGTTGCAGACTGTCTGATGGAGTTTTAAAAATGGCACACCAAATATTTTGTTACGATGTCTTCCAGGGAACAATACTTGGTGACTGGGTCTATAAGATGCTGTGGTCTGAATCGGTGACAAGTTTGTGGAACTGATCCTTCTTTCATCCAATTACATTTATCTGGCAGAACTGGAGTGACACCTCTTTTGAGTTTATGAGATGGCTCACTCACAAAAACTTTGCATCATACTTTGGTCCCTTTGATCTCTGCTGATTAAGGGATCTTAGTAGCCAAGTGAAGGCTGCTTCCACAAGTCAAAATTGGGTTCATTGAATTGGAAGCTGATATTGCCACTCCTCCATTTCCTATTCTGAAACTCAGGAATGAATAGTCAAAAGGAGGATTGTGCAGTAACAGGGATGTTTGATCCTAGCTACAGTGGGAAAGCAGAACTGCCACAAAGGAGTCAAGAAGGGTGATCTTCTGTGGAGCCTCTTAATACTGCATTCCAGCATCGGAAGTTAAAGGAAATTCACAGCAATGCAATACAGAAAGGATAGTCAAAGAGGCAGTTTTCTCAGGATGAAAGTCTGGGTACATCCTTGGCTGAGGACAAAGCAAACTTGAGGTTGATAGCGGGAAGTGGAAAGTCATTGATCCAAATACAGCACCAAGGGGAATTGTAGAAATGACTGTAGCATCTACCCACATTTTCTTTAATGTCTGTATTTATATATTTTAACAGGTCTTCCTAAATTTTCTCTCCATGTCTCTTGTTATTTAGACAGTGTGCTTGAGTAGCAGATAACTTTACATATTGGTCTATAGAATATTGAAGCAAGACCATGGCACAATTCCAGAAGAATTGGACATCTTCCAGGAAGCCTGACTCTCAATTTGTATAAAGCTTGAGCTTGTTCCCTTTATATGGGGAAGAAGAGTTACTTTAGGCTAAGCAGGAAGCATTTTATTTCTGGAACTTTAAGTATGGGGAAAAGTTCTGTAAATTGATACTCGGCTGCTGAAGGTTTGGCTTATTGTGGACATTGGTGATTCATTTTGACTACACTGCAACCAAGCCCCTTTCTATATTTGGGAAATTCTCCACTTAGGAGTCTTGGTGTGGGGTAAAGAGAGTTTAATACTGTGGAGGCTGAGGATGTTAGACATTTAGCAGGTTCCCTTGAAGATACAACATTCTCCTGAGACAGGTTCAGAGCTGGACCAGAGTGATGCAATGAAACCATGTACAGCAGTCTTTTTCCTTGTGGCAATGAAAGCAGTTATTCCGTTGGAAAAATATGGGCAGGACTTAATTTGAACTTTTTCTTTGGATTTTTATCCTGAAATTGGGCTGTGTAGCCCTCCCATTGAATCTATAAACTGTTCAATATCCTTTTTAATAAAGTCCATTTCTGCTTAACTGTGGCTAGAGTTGCTGGAAACTGAATTCCAACTAATATGGCATTTATTGAGGTAGTTGCCAATGTTTTATAAGGTCCTTTAAAATTTGGTTGTAAAAGTCAAACAGGGAATTTCAGGCATGTTTATATTTTAAAATATTTTCAACATTTTTTCTGAATAGTTCTAAATTTATAAAACAAAAATTGTCAAGTAGTAATACAGAGTTCCCATATCCTTGTCACTCCAGTTCCCCAATTAACATTAGATATTAGTATCTTTGTCATTAATGGTCCATACACAGTTTCCTCTATTTTTTTTTTATTTATTTGACAGGTAGAGTTACAGACAGTGAGAGAGACAGAGAGAAAGGTCTTCCTTCCATTGGTTCACTCCCCAAATGGCCGCCACTGCTGGAGCTACACCAGTCTGAAGCCAGGAGCCAAGTGCTTCCTCCTGGTCTCCCATATGGGTACAGAGGCCCAAGCACTTGGGCCATCCTCCACTGCCTTCCCAGGCCATAGCAGAGAGCTGGGCTGGAAGAGGAGCAACTGGGAGTAGAACCTGGCGCCCATATGGGATGCCAGCACCTCAGGTGGAGGATTAACCTAATGCGCCACAGTGCCAGCCCTGTGTTTCCTCTATTTTTTATATGATTTTGTTTATTTGAGAGGTAGAGTTAGAAAGAGAGAGAGAGTGAAAGGTCTTCCATCTGCTAGTTCACTCCCCAAAATAGCTACAGTGTCCAGAGCTGGTCTGATCTGAAGCCAGGATTTCTTCCATGTCTCCCATGCCAGTGCAGGGGCACAAGCATTTAGGCCATCTTCCACTGCTTTTCCAGGCCATAGGGAGAGAGCTGGAGTGGAAGAAAAGCAGCTGAGACACAAACCAGTGCCCATATGGAATGCCAGCACCATGGGTGGAGGCTTAGCTCCTTTATGCCACAGTGCCAGCCCCTCCTGTGTTTTTTTTTTTTTTCCTACAAATCCCTTTTATCCACCCCTCCCCCCCAATTCTCAGCTTCAATTAATGAACATTCTGTGTTGAAATTGAGTTGTTTTTTTTTTTTTTTTTTAATTTTAGCTCCTGCGTATAAGCAATATGTGGTATTTGTCTTTCTGTGGCTTGCTTACTCACTTGCTTTAAGATAGATAGATAGATTTATTTATTTGAAAGTCAGAGTTGCAGAGAGAGAGAAAGCGGCAGAGAGGGGGTGGGGGAGAGATCTTTCATCCGCCAGTCCAAAGCCAGGAGCTTCTTCTGGGTCTCCCATGAGGCTGCAGGGGCCCAAGCACGTGGGCCATGTAGAGAGCTGGATTGGAAGAAGAGCAGCCAAGACTCAAAACTGGCACCTAATGGGATACTGGCACTGCAGGTGGCTGCCTTACCCGCTATGCCACAGTATCAGCCCCTGGCTTATTTCACTCAACATCATGTCCCATTCATTTTTTTGCAAATGACAGAATTTCATTCTTTTTTAAATGGCTGGATAATATTCCATTTGTGTGTGTGTGCATGCATATACATACCACAGTTTCTTCATTCATCTGGTGATGGACACATTGGTTAATTCCGTATTTTGGTGATTGTGAACAGTGTTTCTGTAAACCTAGTGGAGCAGGTATCTCTGATTCAAGGAGTTCATATATTTTGGGCATATACCTAGTAGGATTGTTGGATTATATGGCAATTCCATTTTCAGTTTTTTAAAAAAAATCTCCATAATATTAAGCAAAGTACATTCATTAGCATGACTACTTCTAGGAGTTGCAGGTTGAGGATCATCAGGATGATATAAAGGAAATACAAACTATGCAGGAACACTTCATTAACTCAAATGAAATGGGAGAAAAATTTGTCCATATCACCATAAAAATGCCAATTTTAAAAGCAGTGGAATTTTGTTACTTTTTTTTTTTTGACAGGCAGAGTGGACAGTGAGAGAGAGAGTCAGAGAGAAAGGTCTTCCTTTGCCTTTGGTTCACCCTCCAATGGCCACTGCAGCCAGCGCACTGCAGCTGGCGTGCTGCGCTGATCCGATGGCAGGAGCCAGGTGCTTTTCCTGGTCTCCCATGGGGTGCAGGGCCCAAGCACTTGGGCCATCCTCCACTGCACTCCCTGGCCACAGCAGAGAGCTGGCCTGGAAGAGGGGCAACCGGGACAGAATCCGGCGCCCCAACCGGGACAGAATCCTGTGTGCCGGCGCCACAAGGCGGAGGATTAGACTAGTGAGCCGCGGTACTGGCTGGAAGTTTGTTACTTCTATCAGAGCAAGTTCTGCATCTAAATACCATCAAAGCATTTCTAGAAATGCTTGATATCTGTCAGAAATTACTAGAAGACTGCTAACCTAGACCATATTGTTTCTATTGTTGTTGGAAGGGACCTGTATTATTTAGTGTTCTTTCTGTTTCAAGCAACAAAAACTCAGGTCATATTGGTTTAAATGTAATATGGGAATGTATTGACAAACTGAGTTTTTCTGGCTTCAGCGATTGCTACAGCCCAAACTCAGTCTACCTCTCTATTGCTTAGATCAGGCTTTCTGCCATTGGTTCCATTCATGGTAAAGCCCTCCCCTACTACGGGAAAGCTGACTGCAAGAGTTCTGGGCTGACGTCATATCCTCTCATCAATATTACAAAGAAAATAATTTCTCTTTCCCAACAGTTTCTTTAAAAAGTATTAGGTCTGATTCAGATTTTTGCAACATGGGCCATGTACTGATTTTCTTAGCCGCTGAATTCCTGTACCAGGGTCACATGCCCATGGCTGCTCTCTGAATGATTTCAGCTCTGCCAAACCTCATAGAAGTGGGGTGAGGTGGATCACCAAAGAACAGTGGCAAGCTATTAAAAGAAGAAAGATGCATGGGTTGCTGGTATGTGGGAAATAACAGCTGTTTCACTAAAAGACCTTAATTTCCCAGCATTCCCTTGTGCATCAGAATACCTCTATGACAGTACTTACTGATCGCTTCTGAGCTTCTCTTACTAGGTAGCCTGTTTTGTTGTTGATGTGTGTTCAAGTTCTTTCTTATGTTGAATTAAAATTTACCTCCTTGCATTTTAGAAACATATCCAGCTGTGTGCTCTGTTTGGAGTTGGCTTTCCGTCCCTTCCCACTTAGAATTGATGCTTCTTCAAGTATTTGGGGTCAGATACCATGCAAATCATGTTTTCCACCTAGAATTTGTGTTTTTCCAGTCATTTCTCAAATGAAATATTTTCCAGAACCACCTTTTCTCAAGACATTTTCTTGTCTATTTGCTTTTACTAGAGAACCATAAAATATATTTGTATAAAAGAATATCATTGAAAAATAAATAGAACCACAAAGCAGCAAGATTATACCATGGGATATACACAGTCTTTTTTTTTTATTATTAACTGTGATTCGTCTTCCTACAAACAGTTCAGTTTGTTTCTAACACCAAACTTTTGCTTCGGAGGTAAAAAAAGATGCAATAGCTGCTTTATATTTTCTCATAAATAAGTGATCATAGAATGATTTTCCTAGGCTGACTCAAATTATGCCTCTTGGGCTACTGAAATTACTAATGCTGCCTCCTTACATTTTAAAAACCTTACTTTGCTCACGCTAGAATTGAACTACTATCCACGTGAATGTGTTCATGGCTTGAAATAAATTAACACAAGTCTTGGATTTGTGTACATCACATACAGCAAAGCCTATAATCTGTTTGGTGTTTGGATGTCACTCAGGTGAAATGTGTTGACTGAGCTGGGGAGTTTCCATGTTGGACAAGTGTGTATTTTTGGCTGGTTGATGCTATGTAATAATACTTCAGACCCTTGTCTATATATCCCATTTATTCTGAGTACAGAATGATATTTGTGACATTACCAATTGGGATAAGTTCCAGGGGAAGGAAGATTATAAAGCCGCAATAAATACACACAAACATCTTGTGCCAGAAGGGATTGTTTTATTACCACATTGTTACTCTTTTGATCATATCATTGCTTTTGGTTCATTTACATTTTGCATAGTTACTGAGATTTTGGTTTATGTCTGCTAGTTTACTATTTGCTTTCTATCTATGCTTTTCTGTGTTTATCTTTCCTTTCTGTTTTCTTTTAGATTGACATTCTGTGGTTTTCAATCTTCTAGTAGCTGTGATCTACATTCTTTTACTACTCTTTTGGTAGAGTCATTAAAATTGCAACATATGCATCCTTGACTTTAACATCAGTGAGCACTGCTGTCACTTCCTGGATGATACAAAGAACTTAAGGCTGCATTTAATGCTTTCTAATTTATAGTTTATGTTATGTAATAATTATTACATAAACTCACTATTGAATATGGTCAAGCCATTGCAGCGATCAATTTGGATTTGATCTAATATATATCATCTCTGATATTCTGCATTTCTTTCTGTATCTTTTAAGCTCCACCTGGCAACATTTTCCTTGAAGGGTTGGTTTGAATTAGCTGGTCCATCATTTCTGGAAGCAGAAGTCTCTGCACAATGGCTTAGCTTCATAAATCCCTTTGCTTACTTGGACTCATGGTTCTGCTGCCCTCCTATAGTTCTGACATACACACATACAGAGAAATGTACAAAGGCCAAAATATTCAAATGGAACTTTTGTCACTTTCTGAAGATGATAATTAGTCTAAGTGAAATGAAATGTGCAGTATAAAGTACAGATAATGTTTCCCAGATGCCCAAATGTTTCCTAAGCACACTGATGGGTTACTCAACTTTCACATTGAAATCTTAGGGTAGAATCTAGAACTGAGCACAGTACTTCTTCGTACAATTAAGTGAGATATCTGGGTTCTTAGTCTCATTTCTGAACATGTCTTTATTCAGCATTCCAAAATATTATTTTACCTTTTCATTTTTTTTTATTTTTATTTTTATTTTTTGACAGGCAGAGTGGACAGTGAGAGAGAGAGACAGAGAGAAAGGTCTTCCTTTTGCCGTTGGTTCACCCTCCAATGGCCGCCGCGGCCAGCGCGCTGCAGCCGGCGCACCGCGCTGATCCGATGGCAGGAGCCAGGAGCCAGGAGCCAGGAGCCAGGTACTTATCCTGGTCTCCCATGGGGTGCAGGGCCCAAGCACCTGGGCCATCCTCCACTGCACTCCTTGGCCACAGCAGAGAGCTGGCCTGGAAGAGGAGCAACCGGGACAGAATCCGGCGCCCCAACCGGGACTAGAACCCGGTGTGCCGGCGCCGCTAGGTGGAGGATTAGCCTAGTGAGCCGCGGCGCCGGCTACCTTTTCATTTATTATATTCATGTTTGACTGCTGTCAACCTGACAGCTAACTAAATTCCTCAGGTCTTTTTCACAAATCTTCTGACATTTGATGTATCCCACAGGTATACAGGGGCACTGGGTTATGACTACTTGAGAGAGTACATTGCGATTAACTTTGTATTCCTAGAGCTTTTAGCAGTTCTAAGTACACAATAGACATTTAATTATGTTTATTGATTAAGAGGGAAAGTACATTCAATTATTTTGCTTTAAGGTTAAACACAAAACAATTTGTTCTCTAAGAGTATTAGTATAATTGGTAGATTCATGCTTACTCATGATATGTTTCAGTGCTTTCCAGCAGTTCTTTAAATATTTTCAAAAATAGCCCTAATATTTTGTGGACAGTGTAATTGATAGTAGAAAATGGCTAATTAAGTGAAATTTAACGGCAAAAAGTCACACAACAGAACATTTACATGCCCAGAAAACAGTTGTATAGATACTATTTTTAAAAATTGGAAGAATCATATCTTCAAAAATAATTCCTACATATAAAGATGATTTTGATAAAGTAGATAATGAATAGCATGAATTAAACCAATTGGGCCTTAGATATCTCTGGATGCCATTTAATGAATATTGTGCCTAAGTGTAAAATAAGCAAAACATTTTGTAACTATGTAAAATACTTAGAGAAAGTAGCAATCTAGACCCACAGAATTTTAACTCAAAAAGATGAGCGAGACAACTTAGTTCAAACCATTCCTTTGACATAGGAGAAAAGTTGGACCAAAAAGGATAAACTTCTTGCCCAGGGTCACATAGTTGTTAGCAGACACAGATAATGAACACAGGTTTTAGTTAGGAGGTACATGGTTTCTTACTTTTGGTTAATGAGTTATTGTTTTTGTTTATCTTGATAGAGCTCATCAGAAAACTTTTTAAAATCTTTTTTATTTTGTTTTTAAAGAAGAAATCTTTATCAATTGATTTCCAATAATCTTATTTTCCTGGTTAGCTACAGGAGTTTTCTAAACATAAAGGGGCCATATTCCAAGCGAGGTGTTTCGTTATACTAGTTGTAGAAGAAAGGCAGATTGAGTGAGCTCTACATAGGGTTACCAGCTAATTTATCATCCAAACTGAAATATTTTTGAGAGTGAGAGGGTGTTATCAATAATTATGCTGGCAGGACAGATGTAAACCAGGACTGCTCCAGGAAAACAAGGATGTATAGTCACCCTAGACAAATGTATCCTTGTTTTGTAGTTGTTTTCTGTTAGGGAGCTGGGGGCAAGAATTCTGACAATGCAAGTTGGGGGAGGGGAATTTGTTTTTGCTGTATGAAGTATGCACCTTAAATAATAAACAAGTTTCATGATTTGGATTTAGCCCAAGCAAGTTAAGCATCTAGAAATTACACATTCAGAAATTATATGTCTACTATATCATTTGGGGGCATCAAGAGTAGTGACTATAACATGAATCAGATCTCAAATGGCTTGGAGAAAGTACAAGTTGTTTTGGACACCTCAACCTTTCTCTAGTCCCATTACTAATCATGAAAGCAATGCAAATGTTTTTGTTTTCTTTTTGACTTGAGTCACATTCCTTTGTGGGGTGATGCAAGGGTTTTTACCCAAGCATGGAATAGTAATGAGCAATTTGAAAGATTCAGTTCTAAAACTTTGCCTTTGGTCACACACAGCCAGAACTTAGGATCTGAGAACACTGGACCATTTTATGTGTAGGGTTTAATTGTACACCTGTTTACTTTTGGCATATTTTCTGAGAGGTTAAACTGGAATAACAAAGAATAGGCTATGGTCCACTTGTCCAAGAAAAAAAAAGTTAAGGCACATAAAACTTGTAGTATTTTTCCTATCACACTGGGGGATACGTGCTTGGGCACCAGAGCTCTACTAACAGCTGAGGCCTCCTGACTTGTGCTTGGAGCCAGTAGTCCCCATCTTGGATGCATATTAGAATCATCTGGGAGGACTTTCAGAAATCCTGATGCTCAGGCCAAGCCTCAGATTAATTAAACTATCAACTCTGGAGAGGGAGGGTTTGGGGAAGAAATCCAGACTCTGGTGTTTCAGAACACTGTAGATAATTCTAACAAACAGGCATGGCTGAGATCTATTATTGTAGGCTCAACTTCATTCTCATCTATGGATTCATTTAAGGGTTGATTTGAGGAGTTCTAGTCTAGTATTCAGGATGTCTGAAATAGTCAAAATACAGTTACAAAGCTAGTAACTGAGTTTAAGAGTTGCAGGCTAACATAAGATAACAAGGGATAATTAGATTTAGATTTAGGTAGGCTTTTTAAACCAGGATCAAGAATTTAAATTTTTTTAACTTTTATTTAATAAATATAAATTTCCAAAGTACAGCTTTTGGATTACAGTGGCTTTTTCCCCCCTATAACTTCCCTCTAACCCGCAACCCTCCCGCCTCCCACTCCCTCTCCCATCCCAAAGAATTTAAATTAACTATATTGTCTTAGACAAGCTACATATATGCCCAGAGCTTCAGCTTCCTGAACTGCTAAGTGGACCAACAGTCCTTGTTGCTAGACTGTACTGTTGCTTGTTGCTTGCCTTGTAAATGAAACTAAATGCCCTTTCCCATTTTACTGGTTTTGGAATGTTCTACTTCTAGAAGTATTGGAATCCCTATCCTGATGATTTTATATTCTAGGACTTGGCCTTTGTCTCATTCTTGTGAATCTTTCTCCATGACTATAATCTCCCTTGACACCTGTCCCATGGTTGAGATCCTGCTGCCTAATGACAGATTTCCCTTGTTTTATCTTTCCATGAACATGTGCATTTTGTTGCCATCCCTTCTGGATTCTTTGTTGCTGGACTCCTGCACATGGCTACTGGTGTGCTCCATAACCCTTTTCTGGGTATCACTGTCACTTGTTTCCTTAAGCATGAAGATTGTTCACCAAGTTAGATTAGCCTAACTGGAGTTTTCCCTCTATTATCTCTAGTTGGTCTAACACCCAAATTTTGTGTCAACCCCAGGGAAAGTATTCAGTTTATCCATTCAACCAGAGATCATTGAGTATTTACCAAACTCAAGCCCATTGGCTCTGCATACAGAAAATTCACAGTAGAGGAAAATGGAGAACAATGTAGGTGATAAATGCAGTTGACAGAGACTTTTCCAGCCCTTGACCATCTCTGTACCTCCTTTTCTTGTCAAAGTTTATACTTCTGTATTTATTTGTTAGAACATGGGATCCTTGTTAAAGAAAAATAATTTCAATGTTGGACACTTGTATTTTGCTCATTGGTAATTAATATTGTTTTGATAATTTCTCAAGGTTCATTTCCTATTCTTTAGCATACAGCAGGCATACTCTGAAGTCTGTTTTGGGATCATTTGTTGTCTACAGAGTGAATTCTCTGCTTTTCCTCAGGAATGATTTGTGGTATCCTCTGACTCTCTACAGCTGAACCGATGTAGCTCCATCTGTCAATTCCTGTAAAGCTGCAGAGGTATGTGGGCCAACCCCTCTCAGGGGAAAAGAGAGTTTGGTGGCCATCCCAGCTATCTACATCAAGGAGCACCCAGCAAGAATATTATCCCCATAGCCTTCTTCCTGCCCCAGAGACTGTGCTTATCATTCCTGGCTCCCCTTACTGCCTTTCTAATGATCTTTCCCTGTTTTCTGTGACTGCAGCTCCTTTTTATTACCTACCAAAGGGAGGGACTAGGTTCCCACAGGCAATTGAGAAGTTGTATATGGCCCTGGGGGTGGTGGCGATGATGATGATGATGATGATGGTGATGGTGATGGTGATGAATATAATGGTGGCTTTAGCACTTTACACAATTCAGAAGTAATTTGCTGACTCCTGGACACTCTACTTCTAGTCAATTAAAGTTGTCTGATTTGCTTTGTGGTGGTCAGGGCTGGTTTAAGAAAAATTACAAAGAAGGAAAAGGCATGATTTAGTTGATCTCTCTCTAGAGTCATGCATCTGGGCTCCCTGTATTGGTTTCCTAGGGTGCCCTCTGCTGGGCCCCAACCAGGTCATCTGATTCTTCGTAATAGCCTATGATGTTTCAACTCTTGTAATGAAAACTTACCATTTTTGACCATACCACCAAAAGCCTAGTATTTGCTTTCCAGTCTGAAAACTACTCCA
Source organism: Oryctolagus cuniculus (assembly GCF_964237555.1). Lineage (NCBI taxonomy): Eukaryota > Metazoa > Chordata > Mammalia > Lagomorpha > Leporidae > Oryctolagus > Oryctolagus cuniculus. Next base: position 13,979,337 of record NC_091445.1, on the reverse strand, counting down.
TGTCAATGTGGTTTTGCACAAATGGAAAAACCCAACACCTCTTCCCCCAAGTCATCTAAGTGTACATTTCCACAGTGACTTTTTGGGGATAGTACTTCTACTTAATGTTTAACTCACAGGTGACTGATGGTGGGAATAGAGGTCAGGAGTACAGAGAAGGCTATTCTGAGAAATCAAAGGGGAAAATATTTTCCACAAGGCAGGACCTATGGCTCCCTTCAAATTACAGTGTGTGGGCAGCTGTCTACTCTAGGTATCTGTCTATATGGCCAACCCCATGGAGGTAATTTTCACCCTGCCAGCCAGAAAAGAATGAACATCATTGTTTACTTTTAAGTTTTAATGAAGAATGCCTTGAGCTCTTTGGATGGTATGACTATTATCTAAATTCTAATAACAAGCAACTGTGTGCCATTGTTTTATAGATTAGTTTATCCATAAAGATGTGGATGGGATGTACAATCATTGGCATGACTTCCACTGCCCTATGTACTTTCTTGTCTACCAGAATCAATTGGGCAATCCCTGTCTGTGAGCACATTTCCCAAGAACTGGCTAGAGCCAGTCTTCTTAAGAGGAACATATTATGAAACCAGCTCCAGAGGATATTTACTTTGTTGAAGATCTACTGAAAGATATACCTACTTGAAAATGAGATTGCTTTCTGTGGGATCCCACCTGGCCCCTTAAAAATCAGAGACTGTTGGGGCTCCATTAGAATTAGAAGGGGTTGGCCTGCTGGGTCTGACCTGCATTTTTGTGTAATCTTTTCTCATTGTTAAATCTGGTATCTGCATAGCTGTTGAAAGTGTGTTTTTCAAGATTAGCTGAACTGATAACCTATTATCAAGTTAACAGTGTGCCCAACATTGGGCACTTGAAAGACATAGCTCAAGTTTTTTGAAAGTTTCCCTTCTTTCTTAAAATTGATTATGAATTTTGTATTCTTCGTATACATATTTGAGTTAAGATAGAAATAAGTATTTAAGTTGCTTTCCAGTTATTACATCTCTCCTATTCAAATCTTCAGTTAAATAAATGCTCTGTTGACAAACATAATCTTTATCTTATAGTTCTTGTGCATGCACAGGGATATGTGCTTCCAAACTGGAGAAGCACAAGTGATTCAGTCAGAGAAACGTCTGTCTTAATGATACATCCATAGGTAAGGAGATCTTGAGTGAACTTTGTTGTAGATGACTATCACAGGAGAGCAGTGGCATTTGATGAAATCTGCTGTGTAGTTGTAATGAGATAGTGATGCTAGGATTATCTAGATAGAGCTAGAAACAAAGGGAAAATAAGATCAAAACATGGAGTACTCAAAATAGATGTGGAAGAGGAAGAAATGTGGATGGAGATAATGAAGATTTATTGATTTTCTATATATAAACCTATAGTAATCACGAATACAAAAAGTAAATGGTTAGCATACAAAGAGAGAAAATCTGTATATGAATTTTCGCGCCATATCATCTTTTTGTTCCTTTCCGGAATTTAAAGTGGATATCCTTTTGATCTTGAAAATATTAATTACTTTTTAATCACAGGTGTTTTATATTATATAGAATATACTTATTTCAGAAATTATTAAAAGATCATTTGAAACTCAGTAAGTTTTCCAATAGAAAGTCTTATCCCGGCGCCACGGCTCACTAGGCTAATCCTCCGCCTGTTGCGCCGGCACCCCAGGTTCTAGTCCTGGTTGGGGTGCCAGATTCTGTCCCGGTTGCTCCTCTTCCAATCCAGCTCCCTGCTGTGGCCTGGGAAGGCAGTGGAGGATGGCCTAGGTCCTTGGGCCCTGCACCTGCATGGGAGACCAGGAGGAAGTACCTGGCTCCTGGCTTTGGATCAGCGCAGCACGCTGGCCATAGCAGCCATTTTGGGGGTGAACCAAGGGAAGGAAGACCTTTAAGAAAAAAAAAGAACAAAAGAAAAAAAAAAGAAAAGAAAGTCTTCTTAACACTGAGTTTTCAAACTAGTCAAAAAGTCTATTTAACATATAAGGTATCTCCTGAGTGGGATACACAGCAGACTCATAGAATGGCAGATGCCCTAAAAAGCACTCAGGCCTCAGAACCAGCCCTTAAGGCATTCGGATCTGGCTAAAAAGCCCATGAGAGTTTCAAAGGCATGGAAATACTGTGGCAAGAAAAAAAAATGACCTAAATGAAAGGTCTCTGTGAGTGAGATGCCAGTGGAAAGAACGGGCCATCAAAGAAGGAGGTACCTTTCTCTGAAGGGAGGAAAGAACTTCCACTTTGACCATGGCCTTGTTTAAATAAGATCGGAGTTTGTGAACTCAAGAGGCTTCTATGGCCTTGGCAGCTCATGACAAGAGTCTTGGGTGATTACTAACGTCATAAATAAGAGTGTCAATTGTTAAATCAACAATGGGAGTCACTGTGCACCTACTCCCCATGTAGGATCTCTGTCATTAATGTGTTGTACTATGCGAATTAACGGTAAAACTAGTACTCAAACAATATACTTTGTGTGTCTCTGTGGGTACAGTCTGTTGCAATCTTCACTTAGTATTACCAAGTAGATCTTCTGTATATAAAGATAATTGAAAATGAATCTTGATGAAGAATGGGATGGGAGAGGGAGTGGGAGATGGGATGGTTGCAGGTGGGAGGGAGGTTATGGGGGGGAAGCCTGTATAATCCAAAAGTTGTACTTTCAAAATTTATATTTATTAAATAAAAGTTTTTTTTTAAAAAAGGTATCTCTTGGAAGTGTTCTGGGTTAAGAGCCTAGGTGTCTGTGTTTTTTCATAAAACATACTTGGATGCAAGTGATCTGAACAACTATGAACAACACTACATATTTTAAGAAGTTTAAGACTCTTATGTTAAGGGCTAGAGACCAAGGGCACTGCTAAGAGGTTAGGACTGGTTTTCCAAGGGATGTAGAAATACATTAGGTTGCTTTTTAGCTCATAGTTCCCCTGTCTGCTCCATGGTACCTCTCCCCAATAAGAGTAGCTACCTTGGCAATGAGATAAAACTCACCAGAATCAGTGGAGCTGTAGGTAGACTGCTGACCTAAACTAGGTTAAGCAAATATTTTAACTTGACAGTTTGCAGCTGGGGATAGGTACACCAGTTAACCACTGCTCATTGTTCTAAACAAAGAACTTCCCCTTAGCTACAGGAAGCCAGGCCTGTTGGGTGAGTGGACAAGCAGAGGGCAGCATGCACAGAAAAAGAGTGAACAGCACACAGAAGAAATGAGGAATCCTGGGTTTTGGGTGGGGAGAGAGAAATGGAGAAAGACAATGAGAAAAGCAGAGAGAGAATTTCCCTGGAGCTGTGAGTCTGCTGCTGCAGAGGTCAGCCCCTCCTGTGGTCTGCATGTGCTTTCTGTGAGCTGTTTTTACAGCCATCCAATAAATTCTTCTTTCTCACTCAAGCTACTTGGAATGTTGTTCCTGGGTGAGCGAACTTCCAAGAGTTTAGGAAAAGCAAAGACATAATGGATGCATCCTATTCTGTCTGCTGTCTCTGCCCTCAGTCTTTCTCCTTTCCCCTTTCTCGTTCCTCCCACTTGAGCTACCCCAACCCATCATTGGTGGGGAAATGAGAATGAGGTTTTATTTATCTTCAACTACCTGATTGTCCTCCTTTTTCCATTTTCAACTCCTTCCTCACTGCAATCCAGAGAGGAAGAGAATGCTTTCCTTTCTCATCCCTGCTGTCCTGGCCAGGACCATCTCTGCCCAAACAAAGGGGAGTGGCCAAGACCCAGAGGAGAGGAGGGAAGGACAGCCCCAGGGCCACGTGGGCACAAAGAAGAAAGTGGGTGCTTACCTTGAAATTTCACATGAGGAGTAAAATAACCCACTTGTGAGTACACTGAATGTTGAAAAGCAGCTCAGGTTGGCTTGACAGCATTTATTTGTAGCAAATAGAAAGGGTTATTACTCCCTTTGACACTTCACTGTAATGTTTCATTTGTGAAGTCTTCTCTGGTTAGATCAGCTTCAGTTGTGCTAACTGGACCTGTAAAAATGAGATGCTTGGGTGAGTGGTGTGTGACTCAGCAGGTTAAGCCCCTGCTTAGGCAGCCTGCATCTTCTGAGAGTCTTGGATCAAGTCCTGCCTCTGCCTCTGCTTTGAATCCAGCTTCCTGCTAACAAGCTCAGGAAACAGTGGATGACTGCTCAAGTTCTTAAGTCTCTATCATCCATGTGAGAGACTCAGATGGAGTTCTTGGCTCCTGGCTTCAATCTTTCCCAGCTCTGGCTCTTGAGGGCATTTTGAGAGGGAACCAGCAATGGGAGATCTGTCTTTCTCCCTTTCACAAAATTTTTAAAAGATGAAAAATATTTTAAAAATGAAATACTTAGGGTAGGTGGTTAGCCTAGAAGTTAAGACTCTGTTTAGGATACCTGCATCCCACATCAGATTACATGGGTTTGATACATTGCTCTAGCTCCTGACTCCAGTTTTATGTTAACCCACAACCTGGGAGGCAGCAGTGATGGCACAAGTGCTTGGGTTCCAGTCACCTATGTTGAGAGCCTGCATTGTGTTGGGAGAGTGGATTGAGTTTTCTGTCTCTCTGTATCAAATAAATTAATCAATAAGGTGCTTTTCACTGAATTGAAAGAATTGCAGGTGTGGAATAAAGAGCTAGATTAGTTGTTAACTTGAACGATAGTAGGCCAACCATCAGAGTCACATCTTTGTATCATTGTATCATGGAAATCTCTGCCATGTCAAGTGAGGTGAGCTAAAACTGCTCTGAGATTTGTGTTATTTTTACAAACATGTAGACTGAGCCATGCTAAATGTACCTGATCAAGGCCAGGCTGACACTGCATTTGCTTTCAAGGATCTTTGGTGGGTTTCCCTTCTTGTATTTGTGCAAAGATGGGAGAGATGTGACTGAAGATGAATTAGCAGAAGAAAACTTCCCCCAGTCCAGCTGCTCATTTGATTAGTAAGAAGGGTTTTAATAACTCTGGCTCTAAATTTCTTATCTTCTATAGAATGTAAAATCTTTCCTTTTTATTTATTTGAAAGGCAGAGCGACAGAGATCGAGGGAGACAGAGAACATCCATTTACTAGTTTATCTCCCATAGGCCCCCAACTGTTGAGGCTGTATCAGGCTGAAGACAGGAGCCCAGAACTCAATCTGAGTCTGTTTTCTGGGTGGCAGGGACCCAAGTTCTTGAGCCATCATCTGCTGCCTCACAAGGTGTGCATTAGCAGGAAGCTGGAATTGGGGGCAGAGCTAGGACTTGAACCCAGGCACTCTAGTCAGGGATACAGGTATCCCAAGCAGCATCCTACCCACTGTGCCAGACACCTGCATCATGTGAAATCCTTTCTGCAAACAGAGCTGTACCTTAGACTTAGATGAAAGTGGAGTGTCCAGATGGGGTTGGACTTGGGGTTTGCTGATGGCACCTGAATACCTTTCCTCTAGCTCCCCTTCCTGATGCCCCTACCCACATGTGCCACCTCTAGAATCTCCCATGAAGTCTTGCTGAGATCTCTTGGAAATGCCTGCCTGGACTGACTAATCTGCATGGTCACATCAAGTTCATCAATACCATAATTCTGTAAAGTTTTTCATGAAAACTCCGCAGGAGAAACTATATCATATGCTCCAGTTAGTGTTTCTGAAGGTTCTCTGATAACTGAGACATTTGTGATCCAAGGGACAGTTGGTGTGGAAATCAGCTGTGAATTGTTGGCATCACTTTGAGTATGTGTCTGTGTGTCACGAGAAGGCCCCTTGGGTACTGCAGGTCTCTTTGTACTTTGATGGAACTTCAGGAAAAGTGAATGGATCAAAAACTGTTAAAACCTTTTTTTTTTTTTTTTTGGTCAAAGCAAAGTACTCTAACTTGCTGCACAAATATGGCACTTCCAAGAGCTCAGGATCAGTCTAGTCCATTCTTGGTCCTGCTGCTGCTGTTAAGTGGGGCCTTGTACATGGTGTCCTCCATCACATCACTCCACTTCAAACAGCACAGGGTTTGGGGCAGAACTCTGCCCTGTAACAGAAAAATCTCATCTGGATAGGGAGACTCTGTTAAAGCTTTATTCAAAGTATGGAGGAATAGAGAGGCTAATGCACTTGAACCTCGTAAATCCTGTTGTAGCTTGAATTGTGTCCCTCAAAAAATCATTTGTTGGGCAGCTGGTGTTGTAGAAGAGTGGATTAAACTGCTGGCTATAGCACCAACATGCCATATCAAAGACCCGGTTCCAGTCTTTTCTTTTCCACTTCTGATACAGCACCTTGTTAATGCTCCTGGGAAAAAGCTGGGTAAGATGGCATGAGTGCTTGGACCCCTGCACCCATATGGGAGACCTGAATGGAGTTTCAGGCTTCTGTCTTCAGCTTGGCCTCACTCTAGCCATTGCAGCCATTTGGGAAGTGAACTAGTGGATGGAAGATCTTTCTTTCTCTGTCTTTCCCTTTACTCTGCCTTTCAAATAAAGAAATAAATCACTTTAAAAATTCATATGTTGCAGATAGGTGTTTGGCCTAGTGGTTACCATGCTTGTTAGGATGTCTGTTTTCCATATCGGAGTATCTGGGTTCAGGTCCTGGCTCCTGACTCCAGCTTCATGCTCAAGCAGACATTGGGAGGCGGTGGGGGTATGGTCCAATAATTGGGTCTCTGCTGCCCATGTGAGAGACCCAGATTGAGTTCCCAGCTCCTGGTTTCAGCCTCCATCCAGTCCTAGCTGTTGGGGGCATGTGGGACAATAAATTAACAGATGGACACTCTCTTTCTGTCTCTCTGCATCTCAAAAAAGAAAAACCTGTTTAAATACTAATCTATAGTAGCTCAGGACATAACCTTGTTTAGAAATAGAGTTGTTGCAGGTACAGTTAGGGTGAGGTCATTCTGGAGCAGGGTGGCCCTGGTCCAGTGTGACAGAAGTCCTCATACAAGGGTCTGGACAGATATGCATGGAGGGAAGGTACTGTGGGAACATGAAGCCAGGGTGCTGGGGGTGCTGCAGAAGCCACAGCAAGATGGCCAGCATCCTTTCAGGAGCTGGGAGAGGGACATGGAACTAGCCTCTCCCTCACAGCCCTGTGGACATCTTAGCCCTGGACTTCTGCATCCAGATCTGTGGTCCAATAACTTCTTGTTTAAGGTACCACTTTATGGTCCTTCGTTACAGTAGCCCTAGCAAACAGATACAACCACCATCATTAATTTTCTAGAGGAGTGATTCTTATGTGTCAGTCAGTTGAGCAGTATTTTCTGATTTCACTTATGGTATTACGTGTTGATAGTTACTACTGATTTTACATTTTCTCTTTAAGCAAATTTTTAAAAAGTTAATTGGGTATATAAAAAAGAGAGGACTTTTCCTTTAAGTGGACTTTCAATCTAAATGCTCTCAAAAACCCAAGGATAGGCATTTGGTCTAGTGGTTAAAATACTGGTCAGGACACCTATGTCCCATATTTGGTCTAGTGGTTAAAATCCTGGCCAGGACACCTGTGTCCCATATTGGAGTATCTGGATTCATCCCTGTTGTAGCTCCTGACTCCAGCCTTCTAGTAGAGTCCTTTGGTGGTAGTGTTGACGGCTCAAGTAATTGGGTTCCTGCCACCCACGTGGGAGACATGGATTGAGTTCCCAGCCAGGAGCCTAGTCCCATCTATTGCAGGTCTTTCGTGAATAAACTATCAGATAGGAGTTCTCTTTGTGTATCTTTCTCTGCCTCTCAAATTAATTGTTTAAAAAACCACAGGGGGTCAGCTCTGTGGCTTAGCGAGTAAGGCTCCCTCATGCTGTGCTGGTATCCCATGTGGTCCCGGTTCATGACCTGGCTGCTCTACTTCTGATCTAGCTTTCTACCCATGAGAGTTTCGAAGGCATGGAAAGCCAAAGCACTGTGGTAAAAAAAAAATGACCTAAATGAAATATCTCTGTGAGTGAGATGCCAGTGGAAAGAACGGGCCATCAAAGAAGGAGGTACCTTTCTCTGAAGGGAGGAAAGAACTTCCACTTTGACCATGGCCTTGTTTAAATAAGATCGGAGTTTGTGAACTCAAGAGGCTTCTATGGCCTTGGCAGCTCATGACAAGAGTCTTGGGTGATTACTAACGTCATAAATAAGAGTGTCAATTGTTAAATCAACAATGGGAGTCACTGTGCACCTACTCCCCATGTAGGATCTCTGTCATTAATGTGTTGTACTATGCGAATTAACGGTAAAACTAGTACTCAAACAATATACTTTGTGTGTCTCTGTGGGTACAGTCTGTTGCAATCTTCACTTAGTATTACCAAGTAGATCTTCTGTATATAAAGATAATTGAAAATGAATCTTGATGAAGAATGGGATGGGAGAGGGAGTGGGAGATGGGATGGTTGCAGGTGGGAGGGAGGTTATGGGGGGGAAGCCTGTATAATCCAAAAGTTGTACTTTCAAAATTTATATTTATTAAATAAAAATTGAAAAACTGTCTGCTATCCTAGGAAAATAGGAGACATTTCCAGGGTTCCAAAGAGCCTCTGTGCCATCCACTTCTTCCTATCTTCCCTGCAGTTCATTATCTTTCACTGGAAAGTCTCATGTCCCCTGCACAGCTCTTTCTTCCTCTGAAGCATTCACCTAGTTGCAGCCAGAGTGGGTTTTTAAAGCAAACCTGATGATTAATTTCCTTTCTTCAATGCCTTCTATGATCTGCCATTGCATTAGAATAATGGCCAGTGTCTCATTGTGGCTCCTGCCTGTTCCTCTCTTGCAGCACAACTCCAGCTATGCTGGCTTTCTCTCTGGTTCTCCGCAGAGAGATTCCCTGGCCTGACTCCACACTGCTCTGCCTGCCCCAACTTTCAGTTAATTCCACTCATCTCTCAGAACTCTGCTCAATGCCACTTTACTTAGAGCCTTTCTTGAGTCCCCCAGGCCAGTGCTGTCTCCCTTGATTATGTTCTGTCATAGCTTTCTGCACTGATTCTTCCTTGCATTTGTCACAATGCCAACTCAGCAAATAATGCAGTGTTGGCTATTTCATATGTGCTTCTCTGTCTAAGTTTAAGCTCTAGGAAGGGAGGGACTGTTTTTGCCATGTTTTCTGCCTTGATTCCTGGACCAAGCATGGTACGAGTCACAGGTAACTAAAAATATGTAGAATGAAATATGTACATGTAATTTCTTTTTTATTTTCTTAACTTTTATTTAGTAAATATAAATTTCCAAAGTACAGTTAATGGATTACAATGGCTTCCCCCCATAACTTCCCTCCCACTCCCACCCCTCCCATCTCCCACACCCTCTCCCATTCCATTCACATTAAGATTCATTTTCAATTATCTTTATATACAGAAGATCAATTTTAGTATATATTAAGTAAAAATTTCATCAGTTTGCACCCACAGAGAACATAAAGAGTAAAATACTGTTTCAGTACTAGTTATAGCATTACATCTCAATGTACAGCACACTAAGGACAAAGATCCTACATGAGGAGTAAGTGCACAGTGACTCCTGTTGTTGACTTAACAATTTGACACTCTTGTTTGTGGCGTCAGTAATCCCTCTAGGCTCTAGTCATGAGTTGCCAAGCCTAGGGAAGCCTTTTGAGTTCACCAACTCCGATCTTATTCTGACAGGGTCATAGTCAAAGTAGAAGTTCTCTCCTCCCTTCAGAGAAAGATACCTCCTTCTTTGATGGCCCCATTCTTTCCACTGGGATCTCACTTGCAGAGATCTTTCATTTAGGTTTTTTTTTTTTTTTTTTTTTTTTTTTTTTGCCAGTGTGTCTTGGCTTTCCATGCCTGAAATACTCTCATGACTCTTCAGCCGGATCCGAATGCCTTAAGGGCTGATTCTGAGGCCAGAGAGCTGTTTAGGACATCTGCCATTCTATGGGTCTGCTGTGTATCCCACTTCCCATGTTGGATCGTTCTCTCCTTAATTCTATCAGTTAGTATTAGCAGACACTAGTCTTGTTTGTGTGATCCCTTTGACTCTTAGACCCATCAGTGTGATCAGTTGTGAACTGAAGTTGATCACTTGGACTAGTGAGATGGCATTGGTACATGCCACCTTGATGGGATTGTATTGGAATCCCCTGGCATGTTTCCAACTCCACCATTTGGGGCAAGTCTGATTGAGCATGTGCCGAACTGCACATCTCCTCCCTCTCTTATTCCCACTCTTATATTTAACAGGGATCACTTTTCAGTTAAATTTAAACACCTAAGAATAATTGTGTGTTAATTTAAAGAGTTCAACCAATTGTATTAACTAGAACAATAGCTACAAAAACAATCAAATACCTTGGAATAAACTTAACCAAGGATGTTAAAGATCTCTACAATGAAGATTACAAAATCTTAAAGAAAGAAATAGAAGAGGATACCAAAAAATGGAAAAATCTTCCATGCTCATGTATTGGAAGAATCAATATCATCAAAATGTCCATTCTCCCAAAAGCAATGTATAGATTCAGTGCAATGCCAATCAAAATACCAAAGACATTCTGAGATCTGGAAAAAATGATGCTGAAATTCATATAGAGACACAGGAGACCTCAAATAGCTAAAGCAATCTTGTACAACAAATACAAACTCGGAGGCATCACAATACCATATTTCAGGACATGCTATAGGGCAGTTGTTATCAAAACAGCATGGTACTGGTACAGAAACAGATGGATAGACCAATGGAACAGAATAAAAAAACCAGAAATCAATCCAAACATCTACAGTCAAATTACGCTTGATCAAGGAACTTTTTTTTTTTTTTTGACAGGCAGAGTGGAGAGTGAGAGAGAGAGACAGAGAGAAAGGTCTTCCTTTTGGAGTTGGTTCACCCTCCAATGGCCGCCGCAGCCGGCGCACCACGCTGATCCGAAGGCAGGAGCCAGGTGCTTCTCCTGGTCTCCAGTGGGGTCCAGGGCCCAAGCACTTGGGCCATCCTCCACTTCACTCCCAGGCCATAGCAGAGAGCTGGCCTGGGAGGGGGGCAACTGAGACAGAATCCGGTGCCCCGACCGGGACTAGAACCCAGTGTGCCAGCGCCACTAGGTGGAGGATTAGCCTATTGAGCCATGGCACCAACTTATCAAGGATCTAAAACCAATCCCTGGATCAAGGACAGTCTGTTCAATAAATGGTGCTGGGAAAACTGGATTTCCATGTGTGGAAGCATAAAGCAAGACCCCTACCTTTCACCTTACACAAAAATCCACTGAACATGGATTAAAGACTTAAATCTATGACCCAACACCATCAAATTATTAGAGAACATCAGAGAAACCCTGCAAGATATAGGTACTGGCAAAGACTTCTTTGAAAAGACCCTGGAAGCTCAGACAGTCAAAGCCAAAATTAACAATTGGGATTGCATCAAATTGAGAAGTTTCTGAACTGCAAAAGAAACAGTCAGGAAAGTGAAGAGGCTACCGACAGAATGGGAGAAAATATTTGCAAATTATGCAACAGATAAAGGGTTAATAACCAGAATCTACAAAGAGATCAAGAAATTCCACAACATCAAAACAAACAACCCACTTAAGAGATGGGCCAAGGACCTCAATAGACATTTTTCAAAAGAGGAAATCCAAATGGCCAACAGACACATGAAAAAATGTTCAAGATCACTAGCCATCAGGGAAATGCAAATCAAAACCACAATGAGGTTTCAACTCACCCCAGTTAGAATGGCTCAGATGCAGAAATCTAACAACAACAGATGCTGGCAGGATTTGGGGCAAAAGGGACACTAACCCATTGTTGGTGGGAATGCAAACTGGTAAAGCCACTATGGAAGTTAGTCTGGAGATTCCTCAGAAACCTGAAGATAACCCTACCATTCAACCCAGCCATCCCACTCCTTGGAATTTACCCAAAGGAAATTAAATTGCCAAACAAAAAAGCTGTGTGCCCCTTATTGTTTATTGTAGCTCAATTCTCAATAGCTAAGACCTGGAATCAACCTAAATGCCCATCAACAGTAGACCGGATAAAGAAATTGTGGGATATGTACTCTATAGAATACTATACAGCAGTCAAAAACAATGAAATATGGTCATTTGCAACAAAATGGAGGAATCTGGAAAACACCAGGCTGAGTGAATTAAGCCAGTCCCAAAGGGACAAATATCGTATGTTCTCCCTGATTGGTGACAACTAACCAAGCACCAAAAAGGAAACCTGCTGAAGTGAAGTGGACACTATGAGAAACAGTGACTTGATCAGCCCTTGTCCTGACTGTTGATGTACTATTTAATACATGTAATTTCTTAAGTAGATTGTTTGTTTTGTTGTTGTTTAGTTTCTTGAGTTCTTTATGGATTCTGGATATTAATCCTTTAGCAGTTGCATAGTTTGCACATATTTTCTCCCATTCTGTTGGTTGTCTCCACATGTTGCTGAGTGTTTCTTATGCAGTACAGAAGCTTCTCAGTTTGATCTCCTCCCATTTGTTAATTTTGGCTTTGATTGCCTGTACTTCTGGGCTCTTTTCCAAGAAGTCTTTGCCTATGCCAATATCTTGGAGGGTTTACCCAATGTTCTGTAGTAATTTGATGCTATCAGGTCATATATTTAGGTCTTTGATCCATTTTGAATGGGTTTTCATGTCAGGTGTAAAGTAGGGATCTTGTTTCGTACTTGAAATGCAGAGATCCAATTTTCCCAGCATCATTTGTTGAAGAGACCTTCCTTGCTTCAGGGATTGATTTTAGCTTGTTTGTTAAAGATAAGTTGGTTGTAGATGTGTGGATTGATTTCTGGAGCTTCTATTCTGTTCCATTGGTCTACACATCTATTGTTTTGCCAGTATCAGGCCATTTTGATTATAACTACCTTGTAGTATGTCTTGAAATTTGGCATTGTAATACCTCTAGATTTGTTTTTTTATTGTATGATTTTTTTTTAGCTATCCAGGGTCTCTTGTGTTTACCTATAAATTTTAGCATTTTTTTTCTAGATTTGAGAAGAATGTTAGTGGAATTTTGGTTAGGATTGCATTGAATCTGTAAATTGCTTTTGGTAGTATGGACATTTTGATGATATTGATTCTTCCAATCCATGAACATGAAAGATTTTTTCTTTTTCTGTGTCTTCTTCTATTTCTCTCTTTAATGTTTTATGAATTTCTTCATAGAGTTCTTTGATATATTTGGATAAATTTATTCCAAGGTCTTTCATTTTCTGGTAGTTATTATGAATGGGATTGATTTTAGAAGTTCTTTCTTAGCCATGGCATTGTCTGTGTATACAAAGGCTATTTATTTTTGTGTGTTACTGTTTTTGAGTTAAGATAGTCTTTCAGTGGAGTCATTTGGTTCCCTTATATACAAAATCATGTCTTCTGCAAATAGGAATAGTTTGACTTCCTCTTTTCTAATTTGTATCCCTTTAATTTCTTTTCCTTTCCTAATGACTCTGGCTAAACTTTCAGGAATATTTTGAATAGCAGTGGTGAGTGGAAATCCTTTTCTAGTTCCAAATCTTAGTGGGAATGCTTTCAACTTTCCCAGATTCAATAGAATGCTGGCTATGGGCTTGTCATAAATTGATTTGATTGTGTTGAGGAATATTCCTTCTATACCCAAGGTGCTTAAGATTTTTTCCTTGAAAGGTTGTAATTTTATCAGATGCTTTCTCTGTATCTATTGAAATAACATGGTTTTTCTTCTTCAGTTTGTTAATGTGTTATATCACATTTATTGATTGGCAAATGTTGAACCATCCCCGCATAGCAGAGATAAATCCAATGTGGTTGAAGTGAATGATCATTTTAATTGTTGTTGAATTTGATTAGCTTGTATTTTGTTGATGATTTTTGCATCTATGTTCATCAGGGATTTTGTGCTACAGTTCTTTTTCTATGTTATTTCTTTTTCTGGTTTAGGAAGTAAGGTGATGCTGGCTTCATAGGAGTTAGGGAGTAATCCCTCCATTTGAATTGTTTTGAATAGCTTGAGAAGAATTGGAAATATTTCTTCTTTTAAAGTCTGGTAGAATTCAGCAATGAATCCATCCAGTCCTGGGCTTTTCTTTGGTGAAGTGCCTTTGCTACTGATTCAATCTCCATCCTGGTTATTGGTCTATTTAGGTTCTCTATGTCTTTATGGCTCAGCTTTGGTAGATTTTATGTGTCTAGGAATCTATCCATTTCTTCTAGATTTTCTGATTCTTTGGCAAATGGATGTTTGTAGTAACTCCTACTGTTTCTTTTTATTTCTGTGGTATCTGTTGTTGCATGTCCATTTTTGTTAATTCTATTGATTTGGGTCTTCACCCTCTTTTTTGGGTTAGTTGGGCCAGTGGTGTATCAATTTTGTTTATTTTTCCAAAACACCAGCTCTTCATTGCTTTTCATTTCCATGATCTTTTTATTTTTTTGTTTCAATTTTGTTTATTCTCTTATTTTGATTATACCTTTCTTCTTACTAATTTTGGGTTTGGTTCGTTGTTTTCCTAGGTCCTTGACGTGCATTGTTTGCTCATTTATTTGGTGCCTCTCCCATTTCCTGATGTAGGCACTGATTGTTACAAACTTTCCTCTTTTTAAAATCTTATTTAAGATATGCAAGTTTCGTGTATTTCATATATACAGATTTTTAGGAACATAGTGATTCTTCCTCTTCCTCCTCCTCTTTCTCACATGTAAACTTCCCTCTTAACGCTTCTTTGGCTGTATCCCATAAGTTTTGTTATGTTGTATTGTTATCTTCATTTGTTTTCAGAAATATTTTGATTTCTATTTTCATTTCTCTATGATCCGCTGTTCATTCAGGAACATGTTGTTCAGTCTCCATGTGCT